>NC_091146.1:20447615-20776648 GCF_041381155.1 Argopecten irradians
TTACACTTCTCACACACATCCTCAACGTTCCACCCTTTTAATTATATTCCGAATCAGGCATTTATACTTAATTTTTAAATTCAAGATAGTAAATTATATGGGAAGATAATAAATAAATCTCTTTAAAATTTTGACTGCGATATCAAAACATCCATGGTATAACAATTATTATGAACTTAAAGCACAAACGTGAATCGATCGGTGAAATACCTCCCATAAATACTGATAAAAAATATTTGAAGAAATCATTAAATGATTTTTGAAAAAAAAAAATTTTGCAATGTTAGTTTTTAATGTGAAATTTGAAAAAAATTGTACGATCAAAAATCAGATACAAAAAATTGATTATACTACTGAGTTTGAGAACGATTTCTGTATACACTGAGCCGTCTCTTTATTGAGAATTCTAATTGAAAAAAAAATTCAATTGAGTACAATGTACGATAATTTTATGTTTTGGTTAACTCATTGCTTTGTGTAGCATTCCATGATAAATGGCATTGTTTCTTCTTAAATCTTGTGTGACAAAACGTAGTATCTTGTTTTGTATAGACGTGCTTAAGGTTTGTTAATTTGATCGTTTTCATCTAATTCCATACTTAAAGACGAAAATATTTGTTAATTTTTCAAACTCCGCCAGAGAAAGCTGGTAACCATAATGTTTTTTATGTTTTTATATAACCTGAAATATGACACTAGCTCACTACCAGTGTCTTAATATTACAAAACTTTAAATGTTTTCAAAACAAGTGTTGTGTTGTATCTCCATGACTATAAAAATCCTTGACAAGTTAATCCTGAAATATGTAATCTACACGTATAAAAAATAGTACTATATTCAATCAAAATTGTTTTTTCACAGATTGGGACAAAACATGTTTGAGAGTGGATCGTAAAATATATACTGGTTCTACAATGGGTAATGGTTGTCAATGTTGTGTTACTAATTTGTACTACCGATACATGCAAAATGTTGATTTAATATCATTCTACCTAAACAATGATGTTGTAACAAATTGTTTATATAAAAAATAACAATATTTCTAATATGTAATTGCATTTTTCTTATGATCATCTTATTGATTTTACCATAATGGGATTGTTTCAGCTTTTTTCATTTTACAAACAATAATGTTTTTGTTATAAGTCTTTTAAATTTTCAAATGGGTATTTCTGTTTTGTGTGTTTGAATTTACCATTTATAAGGGTAATTGTGTTTTTGAGTAAAAAAAAATAATTGGGGGGGTGAGTTCTTCTATTAAAATTTGACCTGTCGATAGCTCTAATTAATTAGACAAACATTACAATGCATGTCTAAACCTAATCTCAGACATTAAAACAATTTCTTATATTTGATGAATCAGCTAATAAACAAAGTGGAAAGTTTGATGCAAATAATTAATTTGCATTTAAAAAATTTAATTGTTTCTACATATCCAGTTAAAATTTAAATAATCTTTAATTCGTTATCCTGATGTACGCTTTTAATACATCAGTATTTTTCGTATTTCTAATAAAAAAAAAAAGGTTGAGTGAAAAGCCTATCCGTCTACTTTTGTGTTTGATAGTGAAATCGTCTGCATTAGTCATAGCATTCCATGTAAATGGCATTGTTTCTTTAAATCTGTGTTAGTTACGTGTATTTGATATTTACTTTTTGTTTTCATCTTTATAAAATTGTCGTTTGTTTTTTTTATTAAAATAGACAAGCATGAAATGAAAAACAAATGAGTTTATCTCTTTAAGGTTTTTTTGTGCTGCTTATCTTAATTTTAAAGTGCAAATTATTTTCTAAAACTCTATAATTTTATTAATAGTATTCCATTCTTGTGTTTCAGTGTTATTTTGCTAATGACTACAAAAAAATCCAGATATTTTTATTAAATGTGTAACTACATGTATTTAAGAAGACGTACCAATTATCGGAAATTTTATTTTATAACGAAAATAACGACGGAAAATAATGCATATACATATATATATCTATATATGGGTAATATAAAGTGTTTAATTTACAACTTAAAACAGTAATTTGTAGATAGCGCTTTCTCGCTCATGACTGTTTTATAGTTGTCTTTTATTGTTATTAATTTAATACATTAATCATGGACATCAGTGTTCTTTTAATAATTTAAACAATGTATTTCTAATTGGTTTATCAGCATTCATTATTCTACTATTTTCTGCCTGCACACGGGTCCATTCAGCGAATGGTTCGCTTTTTTTTTCATAACTATTTTTTTGCAACTTGCGTATTTAGGATCGAATGATTTTGAAACCGTGTTCCATGAAGGTTTGTTAATGGCCTGGAAAGGATTAATTAGATCTAATTTTTTTAGTTAACAAAACAATAAAAGATGACATTTTTTACTATAAAATTATCTCTAAAACTATGCAAAATTATTAGGTATAAAACAATTACAATGAGAGTTAGTGATCTGAATCAAAATGTACCGCTAATTATGATTGAAAAGGACCGACTTGCAAATCTAATTTGGTACAATTTTCTTTAAAAATTAAATTGTAAGAAAGAAACCATCTTTAAAATGATCCATTGATGGTAATACTTTAAAATAGATTTTGGAGTGTATTTTACAAAACAAACAAAATACTTTTTCAGTCCTTGAAACTTCCAAATTTTATAACATTAGTCCATATGTAAAAAATTGTCATATTAGTGATCATCTGAAATAAATTTATTTTTTTATTAAAAGTAGAAAAGCAAATCCATATAAGATTGAGAAGCAAGAGGCCAACATATAGATTTATGGTAATACTTTTGCGAAAATTGTCGCTTTGGAAAACAATTTTTAATACAAATTACATGTTTTATTCTATTATTAGTAGTATTCCATTTTCATTTTTCATTGCAATATACACAATGAAATATATATATGTTGCATTCTTCATGTTCACATTCAATATTAATCATTGACGGTTCTCAATTATTGAGGAATTACTCATAATCATCACTGTTTTTATCATCGAAAAATAACGACGGAAAATAAAGTTCCATGATTATCATATATCATCATCATCATAGCCATACCTTGATATCACAACAGGATCGAGGTCATTTATCATCATACAGGCTTTTCATCACTCATGTATCATCATATCCTTTATTAGGCGAATGATTACCGTGTGCATGAAAAAATGGCCTGTTGAAACGAAATCTGTCTTTTTTTATCTTTTTTACTTTCATTTATCACATTCATTTTTTTACTATTATTCTAAATTCAATAAGCTATGCAACTAATTATTAGGTTAAATTATTACAATGAGAGTAAAACCTGACATAAATGACCGAAGCATACATTATGACAAAATTTCCTGGGTACTATATCTAGTTCATTGTCAACCTAAGTTTGGTACAAGGTGATGGTAATTAAATAATTGTATTGCACGACCCTGTATAAAAATGACAGCCTTGTGTCTTTATAAATTAGGTTTTACTGTATTACAAAACAATAATGAGGCTTTAAGTCCTTGAATCTATTTATGGATAATTTTATTTGTGATTATAATGGAAAATTGTCTATTATCATCTGAAATACTTTGTTTTGTTTATTAAAGTTAGTAGAAAAGCCGCCAGATCCTATGATGATTGAGAAGCAAGAGGCCAATAATAACATGCTCTATGGTAAATACTGGCGAAAATATCGCTTTGGAATTACATGTATACATTTTTTATAATTTATTTTTCATTTCATTTTCATGTGCAATACATCACACAATAAATATATACTTGCATTCTTATTCACATTCAATATCCCTATCACGCTCATTCTCAAACATCATTTACTCATAATCATCACCATCATCACAACAAACATCGTTCCATGATTTTCATCATCATCATCATCATCATATCACAACCATAAATCTATCATCATCATCATCATCTTCATCATCGATATCATCATCACCACCATCATCTTTATCATCATCAACATAATTATTATCATCAACATTCATTCGTCACATCGTCTTTTTTATCTTATCATACTGTCATTTATCACACTTCATACTTGCATCTTATTCTAAATCATTCATGAAACAAATCGCACTATTTCCGTCCACACATAAGAGAAGCATACATAATTCAGATATTCTCTTCTCTCATACTATCTTTCACTCATTGAAGGCGGTTTATTAGTAAGGTGCTTCACAGTAAATTTAGATGTAAGTTAAACCATATAGTATATATATATATATATTTATATATATTTATATATTGATAGAGGTTATATTGCACTTATAAGTAAGAGCAGAAGAAAAGAAAGGAAAGTATAACAAGGAGGTAAGATAAAGATTTAGAAAGGAGGAACGGTAGGCTAGCAGAATTGTGGTATTCGGCTATGTCAAAAAACCAATCTAAATACTTAATTATATAGTATTATGTCTTTAAAAAATCATAATAAGTCAGCAGAATATATAATTAAAGAACACTGAAACAGGCTTTAAGAGAAATCAATAAGTTTTTTCCACTTACTCCACTCTGTATCAATTTTTTCCTTTTTTCCTTTTCCAATAGCAATATATTTTTGAACATTATAATGTCTTTTATTGTATTAATTAAGAATTTAATGTATTGAATTATGAAAACATCTCACCCAAAAAATATATTGTTTAATAAATAATAATAATTTCATTATCAACCCTATTTATTGGTGGATGATTATCAGAGATCAACCCAAATAGGAATGACTTTTTATTTACAGCAAAGGTTTCATTATCAACCTCTATTTATTGGTGGATGATTATCAGAGATCAACCCAAATAGAAATGACTTTTTATTTACAGCAAAGGGAATTAATAAAGCCCCGTTAAGAATGTTTCAAAACTTTTTAGTAATGACTGTACCTCAATCCATTCCCATAAAATATGTATAATAGTTTCTCTCTCAGAATTTCACAGTATACAAAGAGGGAGGTAACCAGACGATTTTTGAATAAAAAAGAATTTGTTGTTAAAATATGATGAGCACTACTCGGAACTGAAACCACTGAAGCTTTGGTATTTTTGTGACTGGAAAGGGGTTTTATGTATATTTGTCAAATCAGTTATCATTCAAATCAATCAAATATCAAGTTCCATTTTCTTTTACTAGATGGTGTTGTTTTGTTTTTCATAAGCTTTTTTGTAAAAATATCTTTGAGCCTTTCATTTTAGGACCCTCGAAAAATGATTTTAAATTTGATGGTATAAAGGGACAGACAAATCTTAAATTATTATTACTCAAATTCCAACCTGGAAATCACCTTCATTAATGGTTTATGCAAAGCATGGATATTGCAAAAAGTTTGTCACAATCTGGGTATTTCTGTGAGAATTCATTTAAAGAATAAAAAGATCCTGTGGATATATCTTTCATTACATCAAAAATATTAACAACGCCTTTTTTATACCAATTTTTTGTAAAAAAAATAGTTTTCCCCCCAATACATATCTTTTTGTTATACCAGAGTGGTATCTTCCCAAACTGACTCATTGTTCCCCATCTTTTCCTGTTGTTGGTTAAGGTCTATGCCATGATCTTACAGACATCCCTCCAAAACTGGTTTTTACATTTGTTTATACATAAATAAATATATTCGCTACCTCAGTTGGCCAATAAATCAATATCAATATAAGTTTTTCAAAAATAGATTGCCATTTTTCATTGATTTGGAATAGTCTCCTTAATCCAATTAAATTTTAGCGAGCAAATAAAAGTGTCAATATTTATCATTTTCAAGCCTCCATTCATGTAATCTTGAACCACAACATCTCTCTTGATTTTATCTGACCCCCATTCCAAAAGAAATGAAAACAGAATTGAGTTTAGATTCTTCAGAAAAAGCTCGTTTGGATTTGGAAGCGAAATAAAAAAGATGATTAAGCTGCGATACAAGCATTGACTTAATTATATGAATTGTGCCTATTGGGGTCAAAGACCTTCTACTCAAAGTTTTGATCAGAGACTTAAGTTTAATTAATTTTTCATCAAAGTTCAACTTTGAAATTTCATGGAGGTTCACGCTGAACTCAATTCCTAACAAAATGAATTTATTTCTACCCCTCTGTTAAATTTAAATGTGGTAAAAATGAGTCCTGGCTTTACTTTTTTGCGACCGTATCCAAACTACTTGAGTTTTTTCTATGATGTACTACATTTATTAGCATAAACATCAATGTTTCTAAAGTGACGTTAGGATAATGTCGGGATTTCAAGTCATTCTCGGATTTTTTTTCTACAATTTTTCGAATCGGTATGAAAAAAAAATTGGCCAATCAGAATGCCAGATTTAGTATGAAAACGAAGAAAAAATAATTACATACATATATCATTACCTTTATTTGTTTTTATACTAAATCCGACTTCCTGATTGGCCGGTTCTTTTTCTCCATACCATTGTATCTCTTTGAAGAAATCCGACGTAATAATGACTTCGATGTAGACACATCGACGTTACAAATTGATTTGGAAAATCACTAGAAACGTTCATTTAAACGTATTTTCTTTTATCAAAAAGTCTAAAAATTAATGCTAAGCACTGATGTCAGTAAGTGTTAACTTCATCGGGTTATGAAATGATTTCTGTTTGAAAAATTAAGTGAGAATCCGCTATGTGGATTCACACAGTTTGGAAACAAAACTTTGACATTATGAACATTGTGAGTTTATTGGTAATGTAGGTGCTGCACAAAATATATCTTCGCTTGCTAAGGGTTTCAATACGTTACTCTCAAGGTACCGAGTCGTACATGTAACCCTTATGTCCATAATATCATGTTCAAGTTGTTTTGTTTTATATTTTTATGAACTGGGTAGAGATCAAGAACTCGTCGCCCAGTCTTGTCAAATAGCAATGTATCCATTCTCCCGGCGATGCAAAAGATGTCCTCTGCACCACTGAGCTGGACACAATATCCCTGGCTAACGTATCTTCAGTAAGTGTTCGACTAAATACAATTATGCATTCTTCGACTAGAATGTCGAAGGCGCGTGACTAAAAACAATTGGTTTATCCTGAAGCAGGAATTGGACATAGTTTAGAATATTAACTCTATTCTATAAGTTTGTGATGTGTGTGAGAGAGTGGCGGTGTGAAGGTGTGTGTGTGTTTATGGTTACAAAGTTGTGAAATATATCAGACCTTTGTGCTTCTTGGTGCGTCATAAATAGTATGATAAACATATGCATACATAAACCAGTTTTCTCTATACTATAGACAATTGAATTACGTCATTTTCCTACAACACCTTATAACTATTTTCTCATACATTATGTAGGAGGAGATAACTCTAATTGTTAACTCTAGTTATCTCCCTTTTTACTTTATTCGACATTGTAGGTTGAGTCTTTGAATGTAAGGGAAACATCGACAGTACCGGATGGTCTTGAAGGGTTTGATTACTCTACAGATTCAGTTAGCAGTGTTTGAGTTACTTCACGTTTTGAGCTTTAAATGAATGCTTTACTTCATATTTAAAGTTTTACCTTAAAGATGCTCAACCGCCAACAGAGCATTAAATGATACTGATAATTTGAACAGTAATTGGTGTTCAATCGTGCATTATATACAAAAAAAATGTTTAACAACATCTCCCTTTTCATTGAGGTTTGCCACCTGTGGGCAAAACAGCAAATCTCCATAGTTATCATAAAGCCTATTACGCAGGAAATCTTGCATACGTTTTGGTGTTATAACCTCGTCTTTGGCCATCGATATGTATTTTTCTTATGGTATTAATGTTTTTAAAGAAATCTTTAAATTTTGCTCAGTAAAGGTTAAGGGCCTTTTAATTTGGAGTTGTACATCCTGTATAAAGCTTTACTTTTATTCATATATTGTACATTTATTTTTACTATTAGCTATTATTTAGATCGTAGTACTTATAAGTCATATTGTTAGTTTATGCTTGTAATTAATATTTGGGTTGTACTTACAACTAAAATTTGTATTATCTTTTAACTAATATTTCATTGTACTTATAATTAATGTTTAAATTGTATCTATAAACTATTGTTTGTAAGTACCAAGGATTTCATATACGTCCTTGATTGTACTTATAACTAATGTTTGGATTGTATATATATAACTATTGTTTGTAAGTACCAAGGATTCATATACGTCCTTGATCGTACTTATAACTAATTTTGGATTGTATATATAAACTATTGTTTGTAAGTACCAAGGATTCATATATACGTCATTGATTGTACTTATAACTCATTTTTGGATTGTATATATAACTATTGTTTGTAAGTACCAAGGATTCATATACGTCCTTGATTGTACTTATATAACTAATGTTTGGATTGTATATATAACTATTGTTTGTAATTTACCAAGGATTCATATACGTCCTTGATTGTACTTATAAACTATAATTTTTGGATTGTATATATATAACTATTGTTTGTAAGTACCAAGGATTCATATACGGCCTTGATTGTACTTATATAACAAATTTTTGGATTGTATATATAACTATTGTTTGTAAGTACCAAGGATTCATATACGTCCTTGATTGTACTTATAACTAATTTTGGATTGTATATATAACTATTGTTTGTAAGTACCAAGGATTCCATATACGTCCTTGATTGTACTTATATAACAAATTTTTGGATTGTATTCTATAACTATTGTTTGTAAGTACCAAGGATCCATATATTCGTCCCTTGATTGTACTTATAAATAATTTTTGGATTGTATATATAACTATTGTTTGTAAGTACCAAGGATTCATATACGTCCTTGATTGTACTTATAACTAATTTTTGAATTGTATCTATAACTAATGTTTGTGAGTACCAAGGATTCATATACGTCCTTGATTGTACTTATAAAACAAATTTTTGGATTGTATATATAACTATTGTTTGTAAGTACCAAGGATTCATATACATCTTTGATTGTACTTATAACTAATTTTGAATTGTATCTATAACTATTGTTTGTAATACCAAGGATTCATATACGTCCTTGATTGTACTTATAAACTAATTTTTGGATTGTATCTATAAACTATTGTTTGTAAGTACAAGGATTCATCTACGTCTTTGATTGTACTTATAACTTAATTTTTGGATTGTATATATAACTATTGTTTGTAAGTACCAATGGATTCATTTACGTCCTTGATTGTACTTATATAACAAATTTTTGGATTGTATATATAACTATTGTTTGTAAGTACCAAGGATTCATATACGTCTTGATTGTACTTATATAACAAATTTTTGGATTGTATATATAACTATTGTTTGTAAGTACCAAGGATTCATATACGTCCTTGACTTGTACTTATAACAAATTTTTGGATTGTATATATATTTGTTGTGGTTTGTTTATTTTTACGTCCTATTAACAGCCAGGGATTCATGTAAGGACGTGCCAGGTTTGTTGGTGGAGGAAAGCCGGAGTACCCGGAGAAAAACCACCGACCAGCGGTCAGTACCTGGGCAACTGCCCCACATGGATTCGAACCCGCTTTCCAGAGGTGGAGGGCTTGTGGTAATATGTCGGGACATCTTAAACCACTCGGCCACCGCGGCCCCTTGTATATATAACTATTGTTTGTAAGTACCAAGATTCATATACGTCCTTGATTGTACTTGTAACTAATTTTTGGATTGTATATATAACTATTGTTTTGTAAGTACCAAGGATTCATATACGTCCTTGATTGTACTTTATTATAACAAATTTTTGGATTGTATCTATAAACTATTGTTTGTAAGTACCAAGGATTCATATACGTCCTTGATCGTACTTATAACTCATTTTTGGGATTGTACTTGCAAATAATGTTTAGAATTGTACATGTTCATAAATGTTATTGACCTATGGATGGACTGTGTGGTTAAAAGTTATAGAGAACTGTTAACTGTGATTGTTCGGGTGACAAATGATACAAATTCGTATATCCACCACTTACCTATTTGGTTTACCTGGCTTCGGTCTGTTACGTTTCCGTCTATTGACCTCATTGATTGATTCAAAGTCATTGATTGATGTGGTGGTTGTGCCTTATACTTGATTTCACGATTCCTATTAGACAAAGATGGAATTTACACAATAATCACTATATATTATTCCTTATTCGTAGGTTTTCTTTTTTTGTCAGAAACTACGGGATATATATTGTTTTTTGTAAAATTCTAACAAAGTCTCAATATATAGACCATAACAGACCTATTTCGTTGTTGATTAAATGAATGATGGTTCAAATTGGATTCCCAGCTCCTTCCATTGTTTATTTAGTCTATTTTTTAAATTGATTGATGGTTACAATGTCCTCCACTTTCTCTAACAAAATCGTTCCAATCATTGATCACTCTGACTCCGATTTCTCAAACAAAACTACAGACTTAAGTCAAAACTTCAGTTTTTCTTCGTATGTAACTATGCAAAAACATTGACTAAAGTCAGTTTATAACTTCAGTTTGTTTCTAGAAATCGTTTCTAGAAATTCGGAAGAGTCAGGTGCAGACTTAAGTCAAAACTTCAGACTTTTCTCCTTATATAACTTATATTAAAATTGTTGAATTGTTTAGTTTGTTACGAAAAATGGAGACCTGGGCTTGGCACCATAAAACTTTCTCAGACAGATTTTTTACTCAAGTATATGATTTTCCATAGGCTTGAGTAAAAAACCATTGTCTGAGAAAGTTTTATGGTGCCGGGCCCAGATCTTAAAAGAGTTTGATCTTAACAAGTTTAGTCTGGTTTTGGAGTTTCCTAATGTTGCTAATCTGTGCCCTTTGGTTCTTTGCTTTGTATCTATTTCAAAGACGTCTTCTTTTTCAAAGTTTCTAAACCCCCAAGTATCCGGAATGTTTGACAAATGAATTCTTATCTGCTCTTTTTTGTCTAATTACTGTAGAGATGGGATATTAATTTTTTTTAAGTCGTTGAGGGTAAGTTAGATGTTTCACACGTTTTACTTGATTGTTGCTCTATATGTAGGTTGTACCTTTTTAATCAGGTGTGTATCCTTTGATTCGTGGGGTTCCATCAACTCACTGTTAATGCAAAAATTAAAATCATGAACATAAAAAGCTCCAAACAGAGACGCTTTTGCTTGCCAAAACAATATGGTGTTTTTTTTTTTTTTTTTTTTGTGTGTTTTTTTTTATTTTTTTTTTAGGAGGGGGGGGTGTTCTGGCTCTTTATTTATTTATTTGTTTTTTTTTTATTAATGATGTTTTGTTTTTAAACGTAGTTTATCATTATCATTCTTTTACGCTAATGCATTAACTCTATCAATATATTCATATAAAACATATAAAAACATGAGATGATATTACATTTCTTAAACAAATTTATGTACATAATAATACAACGAAATAGTACCGAAGAGTGGTGTTTGTGTGTTTGTTTTTAATGTATTTAGAAGGATTGGAACATATTTGAGTGTAAATTATGGTAATGTAGTAAATCGTAAATGTTTTAACTTGGTTGTATTGAAAATGATGTAGCAGAATGATATGACAATGTGCAATATTTTTATCTATACTGGGTTTTACTTGTGATATAATCAAATGTTGAAATAATTGTATTGTGTAATTTTCAATAAATAAAATAAAGTATGAAAGAGTTACCTTATTGATCTTTTGATATACAAAAATAATTAAACTTTTTTTTCGATATTTCCGTCTTTGCATATTGCAGAGTTAGCTCCTAGCGGGTAAGTATCCATTGTGACGTATTGTTTTGTGGGCGCAATTCACGTCATTTTCTCAAAAAAAAATATGGCATTTACGCTCGCAAACACATAACGTCACAGTTAAGTACCTACCCGCAAAAACAGATAATTTTGTCAAATACGGAGTATAATGGCAATTATTCACAATACTGTCTGTTAATTATTATCATTCTACATACCACCAATATATTACGCATATCAATTTTAATGTCAAACAGCGATAATGGTCAATCTTTATCTATGGAATAGTAGTCTATGTGGCTAGTGTAGTGATTAAGGATGCTCCACCGCCGACTCACCCTCCGATCACTTACTATCTCTACACCCCTGGACTATCTCATTGTAAAACTGAAGGCAGCCCAGAGGAAAAAATCTGAACCAATTACAGGCTTGCCAATATTTCCTTTGAAGACAACCGAAAGGGCGACGCCCAACATCAAAACCACATAGACCACATAGACAACCACAGTGTACCGTTATACGGCTTTTTGATGTACATCTAGGACTAAATTAAATACCTCCACTTTTACTATGAGATAGTCCAGGGGTGTATAGATCGTAAGTGATCGGAACCCCTGCAGTGTCGAGGATGGCGGGTGTGTAATTGTAGATGTAGTTCTTAACTTCATATAGAGCATATATATAGTGCCGGGGACTCTTTTCGGAACACAATTAATTATTTGGAATAGAATTTTTTATCTTGAAGTAAAGGAAGAATCTCAAACTTTTCAATGATGGTAATTAATGTAAGTAAGAGACTTTTGCAACCGAAGAAAAATACTTATTCATTTGTCAGCTTCTATTTTTGATCATTCGTAAGCGGGATGGCATCTTTAAATTACAGATGCATCTCTCCTGTTGATTAAAACACACAGAAAATTCGGTAATGACTAGTGGATATGATTTGTATATAAAATGGTTATTCTAGTAATCATCGTATATTTCTTTGTAAAAATATCATGGTTACCTCCCTTACATCAAGGACAACATGCACTGATAATACTTTATGTAAACGAAAATCTCGTCAATTATTTCAAACCGATTTTGTCAAATCTGAATTCATTCCAATGGAAATTCGGATATATAGAACCTGGGATATATGTATCTGAGAAACCTCAGCAGAGTGAGATTAAATATTAATTTCATCAACTTGGTTGAACAATGTCTAAAACCAATAAAAAAAAACTTTGAAGCAAACTGAAAGTTGATCAAAATAACTAATGTATGGTTATGAAATGGTGATTATTTGCGCGGAAATCTGTACCATTGTCATCCGCTTGGACATCAGGAAGGCGTTGGATTTTGATCTCGATATTATTTTAAATCATTTAAATACAGGGATCTGAGAATTATAATACATTGCTATCATCTAATTGACGACATTGTATTATTGTGTAGGGCGACTTTAAAAAGAAAATAATCGCTTTATAAATAGCAGCTAAAGCGTGGCGGTGAAGACTTTCGTCTAGGGGAGCCTTCCGTTGTTCATCCTCGACACTCCAGAGGTTCCTATCAGTTACGATCTCTACACCCCGGCCTGGACTATCTCATAGTAATACTGGAGTATGGTGGCATATTTCTGCCATCGAGTTGCCGACTTACGACTTAATGTCGACATAATTAAGGCATTAAGTCGACATCATATCGGAAGATGTCGACATAAACAGAAGAATATGTCGACTTAACACATGTACATGCCCACATAATGATTCCAAAATAATTATGTAGAAAGTCGGTAATTCGGCAATTAATCGTGTTTATATTTTTATACTTTTTTAAGTTGTGATAAATTGTTCCCAATCCTATTGTAAAACAAAATGCAATAAAATACGTTCTTAAAGATGCTCCACCGCCGACAGAGCATAAATGACACTCATCATTTGAACAGTAATCACTGTTAAGTTACGCGAATATATGTCTAATTAACCCAAAAAATAACGTTAAAGTAATGCATTTTGTTTTTGGTGCATGCGCAATCAGTACTTCATTCCATATAGGACATAGTGCCATGGAATATTTTCAGGATGCAATTAATTATTATTGATATTTTCATCTTGACATAAAATTAGAAGCTCAAACATTTCAATGGTGGTAATTGTGTAAAGAAAGTAACTTTTGTAACTGAAATGGAAGGCTACCAAATGTGTTCAAATAAATGTCCTTGACGTTCATTTAAGGTCACATTGTCAAATGGTCTAAAATCTTTAAATGACTCCTCTATCAATGAATGACAGGCATGTAGCCATGGTATTACGTTTGTAGCATGCTGAGATGAAGGGCTATCAAGTTAAATAGTTTGATCAAATGAATGACCTTGACATTCATTCTAGGTCACAGTCACAAAGATCAAATATATATGGACTAAAATGTGGGATGTTACTTCCTAGGCTAATGAAATTGTTCTCTTAGCAAGAGTTTCGCGATTCTCTTCATTTCATCTGCGACATTCCTTCAGGTGTCGCCCACTAGTAACTTTTGTAACTGAAGAAAATGACTCGGTCGTCTGTTGCAGTTTTTGATAGAGGAAAAATACCATTTGTCAGCTGCTGCAGAATGAATTTTACCAATAGCAGAAACATAATGTTTCTGCAGATTATGTTTCTGCAAATATACTGCAAATTATGTTTCTGCAAATATACCGCATATATGTATGCATTATCCGATATACGGCTGAATTCTATAACTTGTAAAATATAAATGGTGCCATATCTTGGTGAAAAATTAGACATATTATTTTTTTCTTCTGTAATCTCTTGAAAATTGTCAGCTTTGGTGATTTAAGTTATGTAAGTCATTCATGTGGACAAAAAAAATAAAGTAGCGTACATGATGCCTTATAAACATTAGTTACAACACTGAATTTTTTGCATTGTATGTAATTCTTGTTTTTATGCCTTATACATGTTTAGCTGGCAACATTCTTGCAGAAATCACTTTACAATTATTAATACCACTGTAAAAATGTGAAATGGAGAATTTAATTGTAGACCACAACTTTATAGAAATGAATAATTAGTAAAATATGCTAATAACATTGTGTCCAGAACATTTTGTTTTAGTTTGCTAATGTATACCGTCTATGCATGTATAATTAATTTGATAAGTAAAAATTAAACTTCAGTAATATTTTTAATGTACATGTAATTTACGTTTACCTGTATTTGTGGTATGAATAATCTTTTTCGTCCCTCTGTGTTTAATTATAATAAAATTAACATGTAGTTATGATTATAAGCGAGATGTTGGTTAGAATACTAATTATGATGCCTATAAATTCAGACTTTACAGCGAAGAAACGTCATCCATCATTTTTGACATCTACAGTCAGATCGTCCACATATAACCTAATATTTTCTCATGTTATTAATTGCAAGGTATGTCAAGAGCTAAATTGATCATGACTAATACAGGAATCACTCATGCGTAACTCGGTTAGTCAGACGTTTGTAAGTCATGGTCAAATCAGCCAATTTTACCTGTGCGGTGTGCTTGTGATGTTTACCTGTGCTATTCTGCGTTCATGTTTTGTCGTCTGTTCTAAATGTACCGTTAGAAAGGGATTTTAATGACAACAAACTTCAGAAAATGGGTAAGTTGAACCATTCTACTTAAATTTTGATATAAAGCAATTAAATTCACATGAGGGCAATTCATCTGATTATCCATTGTGAATGTGGGGGCGCATTAGTCGTGCATTTTCACTGTTGCGGCAGGTACAATTCTCGTGCGGTACATGTACAGTCTAAACTTCAACTCAAGTCAAGACTAGTACTGCTAGATATATGTATTCTAACTAGCTCTGAATATCAAACGTTTCATCTTTTTCATATTTCGAAATTGTACAATTGTGCTACACCTGTGTGTATATTGTACGTTTACGTTTTGAACATGTATTATATGTTTCTATGACAAAAGACCGTATATATGTATGTACATGCATGTTCGTACATAAATATAGTAAATTGTATATATACGTCCGTCCTTGACTAAAATAGTCAACTTTTATATCAAGAAGGCCATATCTAATTATAATACCTGTATATATATAATGGGATTATGTAATTGTGTATGGGCCATAGCCCCGATATATATATATATATATATATTTACCTATAGTCTAGGACTACATGATCTGCTTCCAACTGACTTTGAACATGCATTTTAACAGATATAACAGATACATATACATTAACATGTACTTAGTTTAAAATTTTATACCTAGATCAATTATATAGTAAATCACACCAAAATGGGCTGCTGAGGCTGTCCATTATAGACAGGTGTCCTTTATATAGAGGTGTTATTCACAGCAGGTTTGACTCTTATTATGTCTCTGAGATTGTCCAAGTCTCATGGAGGTATAAAATTATACTACTGAGTATCTAAACGACGAAATTTGAACTTTTTACAAGATATACTAATATAAGGCATGACCACTGACCAGTGACCATCTTTATTATTGTATACATTGTGTATATGAAATTATAATTACTTGTAAATTGTATTAAGATACAAATATAATTTGATTAGCACAGTAGGTACATTTGCAGTTAACTTATTTATAAGAACAGATTATAACCTTTAAATTCTGTTGCATAATATTAATCATATCATTTTGGATATGATAGATGTTTGTCATACACAACAACTGTTAACAATTAAAACCTTGTATAGAGAAATATGTGTGCTGCATATAACTTATTTACATATATACCTGTATCTACATAGATATGCAGGTATAATTAATTTAATACAGCAATTATAACTGACTCGTGTACACATCTGTGTACTGTTGTTATAGGGCTAAATACATCAATCTTAATTAATTTAATTAATTGATTTGTAGTAATAGTTTAATTTGCTTAAACATAAAAATCTTCTTTAGAGTAGAAAATGTTTGTTTTTGAAATGATCATGCAAATTATTTAGCAAGTGACCAGTACAGTTGAAATTTTGATGTGCAGAATAATTTGTTAATAACCACGCTGAAACTTAACGGAAAACTCTCTGTTCACACCCCCTCCTCATCACAGGTACCTGGCATGAATATTCTAACCAAAAGTATATATATATATATATATGTATATGTAAACATATATTACTGTTGGATAAAAATTTGTGTCAGGTCCCTGAGTACTAGTGATCCTGATCATCTTGTCTCTGTCCAAACCAAACCCAAACTCATCGTTATAATCAGTGCAGGAGTAAAAACAACAGAAACATTATAATTTGCTGAGTTGATCGACTGTAAAAAAAAGATAGAAACCAGAAATGCACCTTTTTTTCCAGGCCCAATGAATTGACTTTGACCCCAAGTTAAAATCGTATGGTCCTGGCATCCAGATTATTTTTAGCTGGTAATGTATTTAATCCTATAAACTTGTCATGATTAATCATTGAAAATCAGTTTAATCAATCTGTGTAAATTTTGGCAACCTTTAATAAGTACAGGTCGAACTTAAATCTTCATAATCCAATTAAGCTATTATTGCTTTCTTATCGACTTTTATAGGTTATATTAAAATGCAATCAACTGGTTTAGAACAGAGATTCCAATTTCCAAATGTTTTCAATTAGCGCTAAGACAAAAAAATATATATATATATATATATGCATGTTTCAGGTTACATGACTGAAAAAAATAGGGTAGGTCGGTCGGGATTTCTTTTATTTCATTATTTTATTTTATTTTTTTTAGGAGAGGTGCCGGGGAGGGGTTGAGTTGCTTTATTACTACATTACAAAGTAATTTGTCTTTCTGGCTTTAAGCTGGCTGGAATTCTTTTATTTCTCATTACCATAATTGAACTTTATCTGGATAAACTTAAAGCAAGCGTAAAAATCTGAGTTTGAAAACTTCACACACTACATTTTTGTTTTTAAAAAAGTGTGATAGGGGTACCTGAAACATACATTTTTTTTTGGCCGAAGTTTTATTGTTGGCAATATAATTATACATTTTTGAAATAAATATATATGTTGATATATTGATATCTTGATATTTGGAACCCCATATTTTCAGATTTTTACAGATTATATTAAAATTAATTGGTATTGAATTAGAACAAGAAGATATTCCAATATCCTAGAAAAAAATTGCAAACAAAGCTTTTTCTCACTGCTTTTGGAATGGGGCCTGTGGCTTTGAATTTGGGAAAATGTGCGACAAAAGATTGGGGAATAAATATGAAATATGAAATAAAGCAAATGTGATTTTGATTTCCATTGTAGTTTTTGTACTTTTCTGAATCCATTTCACAAGTATTTTAATTTAAAACCTTAGCCAACTAAGTTCATGCAAAATTTTTGGAATGTTTTCAAGAAACTTTGATTTTGGGAAATTTAAGGCTTGAACTGGTAAAATTTTAGATGCTTTAAAAAAATTTCCATTGGGAATCCAGGGGCCGAAAATCGGCCCCATTTTAATCATGCTGAAAAAACCCCTTATTATTTATTTGTGGTAATTTTAAAGGTTATTTCATTAATAATAAGCAAACCAAAGAAATTGTTTGTGAATATGAATATGTATATATAAATATATACCAGTATGAAGAAAACAAAAGCATAAATATATATTACGTATTACTTCGGTGCACAGGCACAAATTGTGTATATAACTGTTAGAGTAAAACTTACCTAATACTATACCTGTGTGCCAGCTATATTGAACAGTCATATTGAATCTGAAGAATAAGTCTTTTGTGTTTCAAACCAGGAAGTTTGAGCTGTTTATAAAAGAAATGTTATGATCGTGTGGTATTCATGTTAACTTCACAATTATATTATGCCTATCAGTGCATTTACAGCTAAGTTGGTTTTATTGAAAAATTCTATAGAATAATTTAGAAGCCATGCATTAAAAGAAAGAGACATCTGCATGTGTATGATGTCATAACTGTTAGCAGGATCTTCACAATATCATTATCTATGTACAAAATAAACAACAAATTAATGTTAATATATTCCCATACCAGTATATAATTTACATATTTTAGAATTACAATAAGCAAATGCTAAATAGATCATGCCATTTGACACAATATAGCGAAAAATAGGAATCATCTGTTGCAATTCTCTTGTTCAAACTAATTGATTTGAAGAAGATAAAAAAAACCATGATACCAATGAGCTTTTGTTAATTCAGAAGGGAGTACCGTATTTGCCCCTATAAGCAGCCGCGCCACTTAATTTAACCTGCACCCCTTCCTTTTTGAAGCCTTAACTTTGCTTACCTCACATTAAGATACAGTAGCTCCATGTAATTGCAGTTATTATTAAAATTAACGTTTCGGTAAACAATGGGATTCTTGAATTATTTTAGTTTTGGCTTAAAATATATATCGTACCCTCTGTGGATATTTTTTTGAAAGAGATAATTTCAAATTGCTTCACATTTTGTCCTATTTACATGTGCCTCTCCTTTTTCAAGTGCATGTTATTAATTTTTTATGTACAGGTGCTAATAATATTCTACTGGATGGAATTAGGTACATACAATGTATTGCTATTAGATCTGTCACACATTGATCAGAACAACAACACAGGGACCTGGCACAAAAATTGTTTAACCAATAGTATTACACATGAATACATGAATAAAATTTACCTGATATTATATACAGGTCATGTAAGTGTTGACATTGTATATAGTTCTCACAGCTGTTTGTAAAATCAATATTTGAATCTTAACCAAAAGTGTAAAAAAGACATAGAACATGCTTTGTTAAATCATATAATAGGACAATGAATTCACTGCCAAGTGTGAAATGTACAGTATCTATATTTACAGGTACATTTGTACATTAGTGATCTTATTGATCTTTATTGGAAATAATATCACATGTTAAAAAAAAGAAACAATTACCCACCCCCCCACCCCGTATTTTAAATTTACATACAATGTACATTTTTTTATTATTTCTGATTTCTTCCACGTCTGAAGTAAATTGATGCTCTGATCTTTGTACCATTTAATTTTGTATAAATTATTTACACAATAATTTATATTCCAATGCATGCACATTACAGAGTTATCTGCCCTTGCAGGTAGATATCTGACATTTGGAATGCCATTAGAATTTTATGCAACTGTCGGACATTGACCTCGGATGACTTGACATTAGAGCATCCATTTGGGAACTAAGGGACTACATCGCTATTATCATAACATTTGGTTGTCACCGGAGGACATTACTTCTTGAAAAGCGTTGGCTTCATCGATGTTGTGTGTGTTTGTTCTTCTTTGAAGGAGAAAACTAGTTACATTCAATTTCTAAACTAAGAATATAGACATTTAGTCATTTTCAAATGTGCAGTTAGGGCATAATTAGGTTTTCTCCAAGGGGATCCGATTGAACAAGTGACATCTCAATTGTGGTTTTAACAAATTAAGCAGAAAGAGTGTGTTTTATTTACCAAATTCCATGAAATAGTTGCTGCTTTGTCAAATCTATACAATTAAATCTTCAGTGAACCAAATTTTAGTGGACATTCCTTACATAAATACCTTATGTAACAGACAGAGCTCTAGAACATTCCAGGTACATTTGGCTTAGGGGGGAAAGTTAAACTGAGAATTGTCAAAGATTAACCATTTCCAGGTGTGTCACCCACGGCCAGGTGATTACAGGTTAATAACAATGCAGATACACCTGTTCTGATATAGGTATAGAGATAGCTTGTAGATTACATACAATACATGAGCTGCTTGCAGGTAGATAAATTCCAAGATAATGTAGTGCTGTTAAACACTTCAGAACTTTTAGTCTTTAGGCTTACACAGTGTTTAGTTTACAGTACTGTACATACACAGTGTTAGTTTATAGTACTGTACATACACAGTGTACATAGTAGTTAGTTTATAGTACTGTACATACACAGTGTTAGTTTATAGTACTGTAATACACAAGTGTTAGTTTATAGTACTGTACATACACAGTGTTAGTTTATAGTACTGTAACATACACAGTGTTAGTTTATAGTACTGTAAATACACAGATGTTAGTTTATAGTACTGTACATACACAGTGTTAGTTTATAGTACTGTAAATACACAGTGTTAGTTTATAGTACTGTACATACACAGGGGTGTTAGTTTATAGTACTGTAAATACACAGTGTTAGTTTATAGTATGTACATAAACACAGTGTTAGTTATATAGTACTGTAACATTACACAGTGTTAGTTTATAGTACTGTGAAATAAAATATCACAGTGTTAGTTTATAGTACCAATACACAGTGTTAGTTTATATGTCATGTTAGTATTATAATAACCTGTAAATTACACATCCCCCTATATTTTTGACCCTGATGGGGAGTTCATATTTCAAATACACTGAGTTCAGCATTATAGAAACTGTAAATACACGGACAGTGTTGGTTAAAGTACAAACAGTGTCCTCAATACATATGGTCAACTGTATAATACATGTATATATCCCTGACTTTGGTGTAAAATACCCATGATTTCATCTATAATGGACATACAGTCAGTGTCCCTATATATATACATACTATGACATGTACATTAAAAACAGTTCCTCATATCAACCCCATTTTGTTGTACCATGCACCTGTAATTTACATCTGTTTCACATAGGCAAAATGTGTTCTATAGACATACATATGACGAAGGAAGGTGAGGCTACATTAAAAACAGATTCAATGTACAGTTTATAGTACCGCATTCGACCCAAACCTGTAATCAATACTCTTTACCAAGTCCTTTGATATCTCATTACTGAGATAAACAAGCCATAAATCAATTTCAAAGGAAGGTGAGGAAATACACAGTTTTAGTTTTACAGTTCTGTAACACAGAGTTATTTACCCTGCAGGACCCAATAAGGACCAGTGTTATATATTACTCTGAACCTCAGAACCAAACTTGGACTAGTCTTGATAACTTTATTGCACAATCTAAGCCATTAAATCATTTTCAAACGAATTCTAATAATGGAACAGTACACTCTTTCATATTTTCGGTTTGCATTTGAATTGAGGAAGTGATATTAAGGCCCCAAAAATTGAGATGGTGGACATATAGGAATTGGAGTTGGATATGAGTACATGGATATGTGTTGAAGTGAGCCTGCTTGGACATTGTCAGCATCTCTTTGGATATTTAGTGTATGACATCATGATGGAGATAAAAGGGGTAAATTTGTATGAGATTAATGTACTATCCCTTTTGAATTACATTATTCTGTAGAGTACCACCTGTACAAAAACCTCATCTAACATGAACTAATGTCATGACCTTTTGTCAACCCTAGACACCTGTCCTCATCAACCTGTACTGTTGGTGTCCACCATAGGACACCTGTCTCAGTGACCCTGGACTTGGTGTCCCCAAAGGTCCACATGGTCCCCCTCAATGACCCTGCACTGTTGGTGTCCCCCTAGAAGACACTTGTCCTCATATGACCCTGACTGTTGGTGTCCCCTAGCACTTGTCTCATGTCCTCACTGTCTGATTGGTGTTTCCACTTAGATACCTGTCCTTCATAAGACTGTTGGTGTCCCCCCTAGGACACCTGTTCACATGGACCCTGACTTTGTGGTTGTCCCTCTAGACCAACAGTCCACAGATATGACCCCTGACTGTTGTTGACACTAGGACCACCTTGCTACCTCATGGACACTGACTGTTTTTTCCCCCCCCCCCTGTTTTCACCCCTTTTTTTTCTTGGTGTACCCCTAGGACACCTGTCCTCATATGATCCTGACTGTTGGTGTTCCCCTAAACGACACCTGTCCTCATGACCATATGAGGACCCACCTGTCCTCATATGACCCGGACTGTTGGTGTAGACACCTGTCCTAGGACACTGATGGTGTGTTCACCCTAGACACCTGTACCCTATATGACCCTGACTGTTGGTGTCCCCTAGACACCTGTCCTCACTGTTGGTGTCACCTGAGTCACCTGTCTCATCACCTGACTGTTGGTGTCCCCCTAGACACCTGTCCTCATATGACCATGTCCTCTGACACTGTTGGTGTCCCCTAGACACCTGTCTCTCATGACTGTTGACTTTCCTCTGACTGACTGTTGGATGTCCACCCTAGACACGGGACACCTGTCACCCTTCTCATATGACCCTGTGACTGTTGGTGTCCCCCTAGACACCTGTCCTCATATGACCCTGACTGTTTGGTGTGACCCCCCCTAGACACCTGTTCCTCATATGACCCTGACTGTTCGGGTGTCCTAGACACCCTCTACCTGACACCTGAACACCTGTCCCTCACTGTTATGACCCCTGACTGTTGGTGTGATCCCCTAGACACCTGTCCTCATATGACTGACTCCCTAGACACCTGTCCTGATATTGGTTGTCCCCCTAGACACTCTGTCCTCCCCAAGACATATGATGACCCTGACTGTTGGTGTTCCCTCCCCTACCCTGACACCTGTCATCATATGACCCTGACTGTTGGTGTTACCCTAGACCCTGGTCTGTTGGTGGTCCCCTTAGACACCTGTCCTCCTCATGACCCTGACTGTTGGTGTCCCCCTAGACACCTAGTGTCCTCATATGTCCCTGACTGTGGTGTTCCCTAGACACTGACTGACCCTGACTGTTGGTGTCCCCCTAGACACCCTGTCCTCATATGACCTGACTGGACACTTGTTTGGTGTGTCCCCTAGACACCTGTCCCTGCCCATATGACACTGACTGTTGGTGTTCCATTGTCCCCTAGACAACCTGTCCTCCTCATATAGATTGTCCCTGACCTGTTTGGTGTCCCCCTAGACACATTGTCCTCATATGACCCTGACTGTGTGGTGTAGACACCCCTGGACACCTGACACCTGTTGCTCATGCGATGACTGTTGGTGTCCGCCTGACCCTGACTGTTGGGTGTCCCCCATATGGACACCTGTCCTCATATGACCCTGACTGTTGGTGTCCCCTAGAAACATGTCCTAATATGACCCCGGACTGTTGGGTGTACTATATGACCCTCGACTGTTGGTGTCCCCCCCCCTTCCCCCACCCCCCACACCTAGACAACTGTCCTCATATGACCCTGACTGTTGGTGTTACCATAGTTACCTGTCCCTAGACACTGTTTGGTGTACCTAGACACCTGTCCTCATTTGACCCTGACTGTTGGTGTCTCCCCTAGACACCTGTCCTCATATTGACCCTGACTTGTTGGTGTCCATTAGACACCTGTCCTCATATGACCCTGACTGTATGGTTGTCCCCTTAGAGAGACACCTGTACGCTCATATGATCCCTGACTGTTGGTGTTCACCCCTAGACACCTGTCCTTCATATGACCTGACTGTTGGTGTCACCCTAGACACCTGTCCTCATATGACCCTGACTGGTTGGTGTCACCCCCTAGACACACTGTCCTCATATGACCCTCGGACTGGTGGGTGTCATCCACTAGACACCTGTCCTCATATGACCCTGACTGTTGGTGTCCCCCTAGACACCTTGTCCTCATATGACCCCTGACTGTTGGTGGTCCGCCCTCCGAACACCCCTCAATATCACTCTTAACTGTCCTCATTGACACCTGATCACTCATAAGACCCTGACTGTTGGTGTTCCCCCTAGACACCTGTCTCCTCATATGACCCTGACTGTTGGTGTCCCCTAGACACTTGTCCTCATATGACCCTGACTGTTGGTGTCCCCCTAGACACCTGTCCTCATATGACCCTGACTGTTGGTGTCCCCCTAGACACCTGTCCTCATATGACCCTGACTGTTGGTGTCCCCCTAGACACCTGTCCTCATATGACCCTGTCCCCCTAGACTGTAGACACCTGTCCTCATATGACTCTGACTGTTGGATCCCCCTGTACTACCAGTCCCATATGTCCCTGACTGCTTGGTGTCTCCCAAAGACACTGTCCTCATATGGAACCTGACTGTTGGTGTACACCCCTATAACACCTGTCCTCTGTCCCATAGGCAACTTGTCCTCATATGACCTGATGTTGGTGTTCCCCCCTAGACACCTGGTCCTCATATGAACTGTTCTCATCACCCTGACTGTCGGTGGTTGTCTCATATGACCCTAGACACCTGTCCTTCATATGACCCTGACTGTTGGTGTCCCCTCTAGACCTGACACCTGTCCTCATATGACCCTTGACTGTTGGTGTCCCCTAGACACCTGTCCTCATATGACCCTGACTGTTGGTGTCCCCTAGAACAACCTAGTCCTCATATGACTTTTTGGGGTCCCCCTGACCTGTTGGTGTCCCCCTATTTTACACCTGTCTCTCACGTTGGTGTCGCCTGACCCCTGTCCCTTCATGACTTGAATGGTGGGTGTCCGGTCCTCATCATGACACTGGTGTCCATCATATGACCCTGACTGTTGGCTGTTCTCACACCTATCCTAGACACTTGATAGTGGGCATAGACCACATGTCCTCATATGACCCTGACTGTTTGGTGCGTCCTTGTCCTCATATGTACACCATATGACCCTGTCTGGTGGTGTCTTAGCTGGACCCCTGAACTGTTGGTGTAGAGACCCCTCATATGATCTGACTGTTGGTGTCACCTGAATCCCTACTGACTGATGGTGGTCCCCATAGGACGTCACTGTCCTGATATGAACCCTGACTGTTGGTGTCCCCCTAGACACCTGTTCCTCATATGACCCTGACTGTTGGTGTCCCCCTAGGACACCTGTATGGACCCTCTATATGAACAAGACACCTGACTCATTATGATTGACTGTTGGTGTTCCCCTAGACACTTGTCCTCCCCATTGACTGTTGGTGTCAATCCTTGACACTTGTCCTCATATGACCCTGACTGTTGGTGTTCCCCTAGGACACTATGTCCTGCATATGTCCCCTTATACACCCTGAACTGAACTGTTGGTGACTTCCCTGTCACACTGTCCTCATAGATAGCCTGGACTGTTGGTGTCCCCCTAGACACTCATATGACCCTGACTTGTTGGTGTCCCCCTAGGACACTTGTCCTCAATATGACCCTGACTGTTGGTGTCCCCCCTAGGACAACCTGTCCTCATATGACCCTGACTGTTGGTGTCCCCTAGACACCTGTCCCTTATGACCCTGACTGTTGGTGTTCCCCCTAGACACCTGTCCTCATATGAACCCTGACTGTTGGGGTCCCCCATATAACCTGTCCTCATTATGACCCTGACTGTTGGTGTTCCCCCCTAGACACCTGTCACCTCATATGACCCTGACTGTTGGTGTCACCCCATAGACACCTGTTCTTCATAGTGACCCTGACTGTTCGGTGTCCCCCTATTCACCTTTCCTCATATGACCCCTGGGACTGTTGGTTCCTGTCTCACCCTATACCACTGTCCTCATGTTGGTGTACACCTAGAACATGTAGGTGACACCCCTATACCACCTTGTCCTCATATGACCCTGACTGTTGGTGTCACCGTTTCCTAGACGGACCTGTACCCCTCACTAATGACCCCTGACTGTTGGTGTCCCCCTAGACCACACCTGTCCTCATTAGGATGACCCTGGACTGTTGAGTGTCCAAAGACCCTAGGACACCTGTTTGGTGTCCTCAGATGACCCTGGACTGTTGGTGTCCCCCTAGACACCTGTCCTCATATGACCCTGACTGTTGGTGTACTCCCCCTAGACACTTGTCCTCATACTGTTGGTGTCCCTTTTACACCTGACCCTGACTGTTGATGGTTGTCATATGACCCTGACTGTTGGTGTCCCCCTATACACCTGTCCTCATATGACCCTGACTGTTGGTGTCCACCCTAGACACCTGTCCTCATATGACCCTGACTGTGGTGTCCCCCCTAGACACCTGTCCTCATATGACCCTGACTGTTGGTGTCCCCCTAGAACACTGTCCTCATATGACCCTGACTGTTGGTGTCCCCCTAGACACCTGTCCTCATATGACCCTGACTGTTGGTGTCCCCCTAGACACCTGTCCTCATATGACCCTGACTGTTGTGTCCCCCTGACACCTGTCCCCATCCCCTCTACACCTTGTCCTCATATGACCTTAACTGTTGGTGTCCCACTAACACCTGTCCTCATATGACCCTTACATGTCCTCTATACTGTGGCCAAAAAAAACCCTAATAGGAAATAATATGTAATCTGTATTGTCAATACGACTCTGAAACAATACATGAAAACATATTGATGATGAATTGACCCCCATTTGTTTCTAGTATTGTGACAATATACAAGACAGTTTTGATGAACACTCTATTAACCTGGCAAAAATCTATCACACATTTTATTTGATTTTCCCCCATTGACATTTTCTATCTGTAATGTATTAATAAATTTAATGCTATAACTATTAGATGTTAACTTGTATTCTGAGTTATGAAAAAGCATTTCTAATGCATCTCTTAGGTGACACAGCTGCCTTAGAATAAATCTGGTTTGGAATTTCCTATTTTTATAATGAAAATGTTGTGTCAAGTTATTAAAACGATACAACAGTAGACAACATGTTAATGTATTGATAAGTGATACGCTGCTGAAAACCGATACGTACCAGGATAGTATTTGACGGCCGTTAATTTGATCTAGCCCGGAGTCCTTATAGTCCTTATACTGAATGTTCTTGGCTACTTCCTTATCTAATCCCATTTGGATGTGATTAACTTACAGTCGGTTTATATCAGTTACTGTAATGTTGTACAGATGATTAGACTGGCATGCTTGTGATATTTAATGGCGTTTTTATACAATCATTTAAATAATAAGCAGTCAAATACTCTAGACAGGGATCATTCTAGGTTTTTGGGGAAATAACCCTTTTTCAAAATAGGGGAAAAGTTTGGCGAAATATAGGGGAATTCGAATCTTCTTATTTTGGTTCAAAATTACATTCATTTTGACGAAAAAGTACTGTAAAACATCTAATTTTATTTTTAGATTTAATAAAGCAAGATTTTAAGCTCAATAATGAAAATTTTGAGTTTATCATTAAATATGCAGTAGCTGTACGATAAGTATGAAGAAATTTGCAAACAAAAGTCTTAAAAAATTAATGAAAAAATAAATCACAGGAGAAATTGTGTTACAAAAACGGTTATATTTTTAGCTTCAAATGGGGGATTTTTAAATCTTCAGGGGGAATTTTAGGCCAGAGGGGAATTCATTCCTTGAAGGGAAAATTACCCATAAACGGTAATAAATCAGAGCTAGATTGATCCCTGCTAGATATCATATTTGTGTAAGAAAATCAAATATAGTATGCTTGTATACATGCTCTTTATAGTTCTAACTAATTTCATTTACATTCATGATGTGTGTATAATATACATGGTTAATTAAGATAAAAATACACCAGTAGATGATATACACGTAACTCATTGTGTGATATAATTTATAGTTAAGTATACACATAAATATATGTCATGTGTGAGTCATATCTGTACACTTCATTAATCCTGTATGCTGTGACTAAATTATAAGGAGCTATGCGGAAGTAAAGTTCCAGGTGATCTTAAGTAATTAAATGTTTTGTTTTGTATAAAACCTCATGGTTAACGTTATTTAGCCCATAAAAACCATAATGCTTTAAGACTGCTGATAGAAATTGAGAAATTTCAGGTAGTACTTTTAAAATGGGGCCAAATTTATAAAATCATTGCACTAATTAAAGTGTATAGCTTGTTTTAATTCTACATAATATGGTGCAGTCGCCTTCTAGCCTCGCCCAAATGGGCAAATGGGAATCTCACTTTAGCTAAGTAAGTAGAGTGGTAGACAAGTAAGTCGAGGTTCACTGGTTTGAGCCCAGCTGGCAGCACACTACTCTCGCCCTGTTACAAAAGTAAAGCCACATGTTGATTTGACAGTAGATAATTACACACAAGTAAATATAATGCTTCGTTTGGTTTGATTATTTTAATTTCCTATATAAAAGCCATGAATATATAAGGTTTTGATGGTGGAAGAAATCTGGAATACCCAGAGAAAAAGCACCAACCAACGTTCATTGTGCCTCCTGGTAACTGTGCAACCTAATATGAGATTCGAGCTCGTGACCTAAAGTTGAAGGGCTAAATTGTGATACATGTATCTTGTCGAAACATCTTAATTTACTGGACTGAGTTTCACTAAAGGTCGTAAGTCTACACGTAGACGTAAACGTAGACCTTACATCCGAACTTACCTGTGCGTAAGATGTGTTTTCATTAAAGGGCGTAACCACGCCATACGTATATACGTAGACGTAGGATTTTGCGTAACTTACGCCTGAAAATCGATTTTGCAACATTGCGTCTGATTGGTTGATGCGACTTGGTACCCGATCAAATTTGACGGGTGCTTTTATATTCCGGCTTCCTCAGAATAACAACATATGTTACCCCTACCCCTTAATTTTGAGCTACAAAATGCATATGTCCGTTTGCTCGTTTTTGAGCTATTCACTCAAAGATACCTAGTGACACTTTGCCATTTTGACCATCTAAACAAATTTAATTTCCCTAATGAGGTGTGTGAATTTATTGGTATGGATGTTTGTGGAATTTATAGAAACTATACCTGAGTTTTTTTGATTAATAAGACTGGCCAAATTAAAACCTTTATAGAATTTAAAAAGTTCTGGTTGCCGTCAAGATAGAGATTAGAGTCATCTGTTAATCTGTGCTTTGAGCGTCTTCTGCATATTATGGATTTCATGAAATAACAAAATCAATGTGTTACTTTAAAACACTAAATTATGACAATTCGACAAATCGTTGGCTAATAATCGAAATCAACACGATAATAATACCTGTATACCAATTGATATATGTATTTAAAAATAAAATTGATACACACTCTTATGTGATTAAAATTATGGTAATTTAATCTTGCTGTTTACATGTTTAGTTAATTCAACTGACCACCAATAAATGTAATTTTGAAGAAATCTGTGATTGATACTTATAGTAAGAATTAAGCCGCGGAAGGTGCTGCGTGTCTCCGATGTTATGTAAACTATAGTTTTAAGACAGATTACTATAATATAAACTTCTGTCAATGCTAGAACGATAAAAGTAACAGATTCTTTGGGTCATGTACGGTGCTCATTATTAATGAAGATTTACTTAGTTATCGTTTCAATCAGTGTATTCAATTCAGAAAATGTACAATGTGTATTTGCTATAACATCATGCATTGTGCAACATTCAACAAGAGAGTTTGATTTATTTATATCTCTATTAAATAAATCTATATTTGTTAAACCTTTCATCCTCATGTATTCTTCGGTAGAGTAACGATACATCTATATAATAGCTATACATATATCTCATAACAGGCATAATTTTTTCCTACATAGTTTTATATTAAACCCTTTTTAGTCCCATTACAATATTATTGTTCTGAAAAAATCCAACATTTATTACAGCTGCATAGGACATGGCATTTCTAATAAAAAAAAAAAAAAAAAATCACATTTTCTAAGTGTTTGGTGAATATGCATCCGGATCAAAGATCCGTCATTTGGTTTTTCCTTTAGTTTGACGTGATTGCATCCGTAATCAACAAAGACGTCTGCTGTTGATTTTAAACCTGTTTGAACGGTCAGTGTTGTAAATGACCAGCTTAAGTATCTAAAATATCGATTACTACTCAACCGGAAACTTATTCGATGTTCTCTCAGTCAGAAAACTAGCGTAATGTTGTGAAGTGGGTTACGTTAAATTCTACGTGTACTCCAAAGTAGACGTAGATTTACGTGTAAAATTAATAGTAACTTCGCTGCATGTAAAGTTACGACCTTTAATAGTGAAACACGTTTTAAACGTAACTTACATCTGTAACGTGTACGTTTACGTCTACGTGTGGACTTACGACCTTTAGTGAAAAACAGTCCTGGTCGGCCACACAGTTCAGAGCCCCATTAAATGTAATGCAGTTATACCTGTAACTGTATAGGGTATTTGCCTAATGTCCTCTGAGCATATCAATTATGAAAACATGCAGAATTAGTTTGACATTGTATACAGATGTACAATTTGCAATGGCCGTCTGGGGTTCATATATATACAGTGGGTGACCTCAATATTAACCGAGTTATAGACTTTTTCCAGGTATGTACATATGTAAACATATTACCTGGACAGGTTGACTAGACAGGTAGATATAATTAGTTGGACGTCTACTGCCTCCGAGGGACGGATGGAATGACCAGTGTACACCATACTATAATCACTTTATCTTCAAAGGTTAATCGCCAAAGGAGACTAAGTCACATTTCTGAAAGCATTGTCAGCTTTCAAAAAAATATATAATTTTTCCCAAGATTTCTTTAAATGATTTACTAAATAAACATATTTTGTTAATTATAATGACATGTTTTATTATAATAGATTGTTTGTATAATTGAGAAAAGTAAATTATTGTAAATGTGACAAAATCTAGAATTAAGGAATTTCATGTGTTACCTGTGTAAGCTGCTCAGACTGTGAATTAGAACATATATAGGTCATAAAGGTTATCTTAACTTTGGTGGATAGTATTCGTAATTATATAATGTAAATGATGACAATAATCAGGAAATATAATGTCTTTCATACCGTACATTATCATTAGCTAGACTGCAATTACATGCTGTCTAATTAATTTTCTATTTGTTTTACTTGTATTATAGTTTCCACCAACTATACTTGTATATCTATTAAGTAATTTGGGAAATTCATTCTGTGTACTTCCTTGTGCATATATATATATATATGATATAACAGGTGTATCAGGGCAGATCGCCTTGTTTGACAATATTTTGTCTACACTGTCTGAATTACTTCAATCTTCGCCCGTCTGTAAATGAGCACTTGTACACAATCCATATATTAGTTGGTACTGAAGTGTATAGGAAATACTCATATAAATAATTGATATGCAGGCACTTTGATAATTGAAACCACTTCCTATACATAATGCATTAGTTTCTTATCAGTAGGTTCAGAGGGTGCAAATTATAGTTCTATTTCCATGTCTATGTTAAAATATTTAATAGAAAACTTTTATGTTATATCATATGTATACGTATTTCTATGAAAATTGATTAGACATAGTTCTATAGTCTTCATTTAATATGCAAATGAGTCAGCATAACTGCATGATAATATTTGCATTAATGAATCCAATGTTCTCATAGGCCTATATGTTCAGCTGTGTATATATACCGTATTTGCCATAATTAGCATAGGGAGCCTAAATAATTGTAACAAGTAAGGAAGAGCTTATTGGTGAACCAAAATGTTAGTTGTGGACGCTTTTATACAACTTTAAGTCCTTCTCCAGAGAAGAGGAGGGTATGCTTATATTAAAAGAGGAGGGGCCCTAATTATGGCGAATACCTAATATAGTATACATATATCTACATTTTGTATGTTAAATGTTTTACTATAAATTGTTGAATTTGAACACAGCTACTATGTTTATATTTGCTTGGTACTTTGATTTATGGTAATTCATTTATAATTCTTTTTTATTGTTGAGTCATTGATTTCCTCCATTCCATTTGTTAGATTTCAAATTCAAACGTGAGAATCTTGAACATTATTTATACCACTGTCCTTTTGAGAAATGGAGTCATTTAAGGATGTGTCAGGTTTGTAGGGGGAAGAAAGCCATATAGACTACCAGAGAAAAACCACCAACCAGTGGTCATTACAAACTTATCTGGCAACTACGTACCCCACATGGGATTCAAACTTGTAACCCAGGTGTGGAGGGCTTTTGGTAATATTTTGGGATGTATTATCCACTTGGCCACCACAATAGAATCTTAAATAATGATAATATGAAAGATGGTGATGATGATATTATGATGATGATGTAGATTATAATAATGATGATGATGATGATGATGATGATGAAGATGATATTGGTGATGTTGATGATGGTGATGATAATGATGATGATGATGATGATGATGATGATTATGGTTGTGGTGATGATGGTGATGATAATGATGATGATGATGATGATGATGATGATTATTGGTAGTGTTGATGATGATGATGATGATGATAATAATGGTTGTGTGATGATGATGATGGTTGTGTTGATGATGATGATGATGTTATTTAAGATACAGTTACACATACCCAGTACTTTAAAATCCTCACCCCAGGACCATTCTGTAAGACTGTATAAGGTTCATGTATATAAATAGAAAAAAAACAGCATTACGATGTACATGGGTGTGTCCATTTTAGGCCAAACTTGCCTGTAGTATACTGTTGACACAGAACCTTCCCCTGTGTTTACCGATATATTGTTTCTCGGCCTTTCAGCACAAGATAAAATTCCTCTCTCACTTGATTCCCAAGTAAAAGTTTTAACGGCCATGTGAGTTAGAGTCAGTTGGTTAAGGTCTGAGAGGTTTATTTACAACCTTTGTTTTAATGTTACAAGTGTTCCCATATATGTAATCAATAATTAATCATTATTGTCGTGTCCACTGTAAAGGTCAAAGGTCGTGAATCAACCATCACTAAACTCTGCCTAAGTTTATATATAGGTGTCTAGCCAGTTGTGGCCGATTCCCATCGGAAATTATTTCAAATTTTTAGCCAAAGCCCACACAATACAATTACAACTGAGAATTTTCTTCCCACTTTGTCATTTTTCTTTTTAAAAAAAGAGGTCAAAAAGTCACTTGATTTATAGCTAAAAAGATGGCTCCACTAGATGGTGTTCCATCAAGTATTAAGCAACAACTCATTACCTGATGGTCTTAATTGTTTACTGGACTGTCATGGTGGGTGGCATTATATTGTTGTAAGAACAAAACTGTTACCAATTAAAAGCTGTAATGATTGATGGATACCAAAATGAATGTGCATGTCTGTTTAGGCCTACAATCCTCAAAACAAACTTTATCTAAAACACCTTTGAGACTCATCTCAAATTTTATACTTAGATACATATATACATCTGTAAGAGCTTATCAAGTCTACTAAAAGTTCTGCTTGACATAATATATATATATATGTCTTAATAAACTTAAGAAAATTGAGGTCAGAAGATACATATAGCCAGAACACACAAATGGTTGCATTGAGAATGCCCATTTCTGATCATGACAATGGAGTCATAACATGAACATACTGCAGCCTCCCAAAACTTATCACAATTTAATCATCATATATATGTAACACATCACGTTCAGTGAAAGACAATGTCGACCTGATATACTATGGGATGCTTCACAAATTAAGTCACATGCAGCTAACAAACAGGTATATCAAAAATTTAAAAGTTAAAAGTTATTCACTTTTCTAGCTACATATATATCAGATGGCCTGGAGGGACACCTGTGTATTGAGACCACCTGCTTATTATATAAGACCATTTTCTAAACTAGAGTCTCCAAACGGCAATTTATGATTAAATTTGACCTGTGTATAAAAACCTGTTGGCAATATATACTTTTCCCATGTCCATTGGGTGGTTTTTACAGACAGGTTTAACTGTAAAGTAATAAACAAAAATGTATAATTCAACTTGTGTGGGTGTACCTTGTTATCACCAATATTTCTATTTTAAGTCTTTCGTTCCTCTCCATAACATAAGAACTCACTAATACCAAGGTTGCTGGGACATGAATGTTTAGTTTCCCATCCGTCAAGCCAATGAAGCGATTTAGGTTATATTTGTCAGAAAATGTCGCCCCGCTTCATAAGTCTGATGTGTCAAATGTCACTACAAAGCTTATGGAGGGTGTAGGGTTAATAAGACATCACAGAACATATACACAAAAAAAAGACATGAAAACAAGTTTATTTAGGAATCTAGATAGGTCAAATAGACATCAAAGAATGTAACAAAACACACAGGGGGGTGGGTGTATAGGAAGATTTCAATCAAATATATACATCACAGATTATATAGATAAAAAACAAATGAAACAGTTTGTATAGGTATAGATAGTTCAAATAGACAACACAGAATGTATAAACAAAAAAATAGTTGAAAATGTTGATGGAGGAAGGGAGGTCAAATAGACATCACAGAGCTTATAAACATCAAATAATTAAATGTCAACAAAACATGACATTGTAGATGTTTGAACCATTTTTCAGTGATAGTTTTGACCCCCAGGGTGAAGAAAAACACTTAACTAGAAACTATACTAAAGAAGAGATTGCACTCAAGTTTCTCAAAATATGGAATCTGACTTTGGTGTTGGCCAGGGGGAGATTTTGGTGCATCTGCTGTTGAATCATAATTATATAACATTTATTGACATTTTTTTCTATATTGAAATGTACGTGATATTCAATTCCTGTTTAGTGCATTGACTTTCCTCCATTTCAAAAACCTCTTACTTCTTCAAATAACACTTGCTCCAGGTTATAAATAGGACAATTAACTAAAACAATTCAAACTATAGTCTTAAAAACACATGAAAATCTATAGATTATGTTTTTTTCTATATGTGTATCTATAAATTATGCATTGATAAAAACTTAGAGCATACAATATATTCTAAACCTTTTCTAAATCACAATGTCAATAAGATTACTTCATACATATCAATTGTGTTTCAGTTGATAGATTTGCACCTTGCATACATCCATCACACATGTGTTGAATTAATTATAAATAGATTAAATGCTGTACATAAATTAAACGAGTAAATATACTAAATGACCCAACGCTATTTATATAATACTGTATTCAGCATAATTATCACCCAGGGCACTTGAAAAATTGTTACAAAGAGAGGACATTCACTAGGGAAACAAAATGTAAGTTATAGATGGACAATTGCAACATATTTAAGAAAAATATACCATAATCAAACTATTCCTCTATACTGATCGCACCGCATACTGCATGCCTTATTTCCTTTAATTGAGACGCAATTTATTATAAGATGTGATTCACATATGAGCGACTCCCAATTTTAAGTTCTTGTAATACGGGTACCCCTGCCCCTCCACCCACAGGATCTGACAGTTGTAATACATTGATCAATCTATGGGATGGTGTGCCATGAGGGCGGGGGGAATCATATAACATCAACTGTTCCAGTTGAGGAGAAGGGCGCTTATAATGCAATGAATAATTGGTAGCTGAAAACTTCTGCCCATCCTTGATGTTTTGGATGTCACAAGTTTGCAATTAAAAAAAATCTAAATATCTATTTTTATAAAACATAATGTAATAACTATAAATTAATTGCCGTTCATTAAAAATCTTAAAGTGGTTCAACATAAAGCATTATTTTTATTGAATCAAATTTTGATAAAAATCTTGTTTTAGATCATCCAATTCATATCCATTGAATTGTTTCTGTACCACTCTTTACATGAACATAGCTTGAAATTCTGAAGAAATTAAATTTGATGTACATGTACATAAAATACCTCATACGTATCAATGATTGATGGTAATTAACAACCCCTTACATTAAACTCGTCACGGTTGACTAAACAAAGACAAAATCCCTCTTTCCTTTTAATCACGCACAACCCATCCTTTCTTTCTCAGAACAATAAAAATATTCAAATGTGAAGTTATTTGACCTGTCCACACAGGGTTTAATACTTGAACTGAGTGTACAGGTAAATATTGTAAATATGCTAATTAATTACTTCAGGTGTCTGTTTGAGAATTGAGGTTAGCCAGAGGTGGGCCGATAATCAATGATATCTAACAGATCCTCAATGTGGATTGTGCAGCTGTATTCACATTAACATTTGATTTTCTGTTGCATAAATAAACACCCTAGGGGAAGTTTTAGGAGGTTTTTTTATGTTATTACCGTAAAGAATGCAATATCCACCCTATCTCTATATAAATGTCCCTATATATTTGAAGCCTCAATTTTTTGTACCGTATTCATCGTAATTATAGCGCTCAGGGCATTTAAAAAAAATGTAAAAATGGGGGCGCTTATTAGGAAACCAATATGTAGTTGTAGTCGAAAAAAATCTTTATATTTGAATCCTTTCCATATTCATGGCGCATTCAACTGTCACGGTAAACATGACAATGTTGTAATTGAGAAACATGCATTGTAATTCACTTGTTTCATGTGTGGTAAAGTATTAATTTCTTCTAACATGGGATACAATGCCATATATGTTATAAAAATCACACATCTGTAAATGGGATGTGGCGTCTCATAATTTTGATTCCTTCAGAAGAGGGGAGGGGTGCTTATAATGGGAGTGACACCAATTAAGGTGAAATGCAAAGGTACCTGATCATATTACCTTAATGTAGATTTCAATATTTGATTTCTTCCAAACTGGGCCCTATTATAATTAAGTGCAACTTTTCATATTTCAAGTATCTATATAGTTTCCCGCAGTTGTGCTTATTGAGTCAGTCACTATAGGAGTTTTTTCCCAGGTTTTTAGCTCAACTGGCCCAAAGGGCCAGTGAGCTTATTTATGTCGTGGCGCGACGTCCTTTGTCCATCAGTCCGTCCGTCGTCCGTCCGTCAACATTTCTTTTGAATCGCTACTAGTCCTAGAGTTCTGCATGGATTCTAACCAAATTTTCCCAGAAACATCCTTGGTGGCAGGGGAACAGAGTTTGTATAAATTTTGGCTTTGACCCCCCAAGGGCAGGAGGGGCAGGGACCAATAGGGGAAATAGAGGTTAATCCTTTAAATTGCTACTAGTTTTAGAGTTCTTCATGGATTGAAACCAAATTTGGCCAGAAACATTCTTGGGGGAAGGGGGGACAGAGTTTGTATAAATTTTGGCTCTGACATTTTGGCTCTGACCCCCCCCCCCTCGGGGGCAGGAGGGGCAGGGCCCCATGGGGGAATTAGAGGTTAATCCTATAAATCGCTATTAGTCCTAGAGTTCTTCATGGATTGAAACCAAATTTGGCCAGAAACATCCTTAGGGGAAGGGGAACTGAGTTTGTATAAATTTTGGATCTGACCCCCCCGGGGAAAGTAGAGGTAAATATTCAATTTTCCTTCAGGAAAGAACAATGAACCTATGTATTCAGAACATTACTTGACATTACAAACCAGGTGAGCGATACAGGCCCTCTGGGCCTCTTGTTGTCTTTTATCTTGATTCCTTATTCAATTTTTTGCAAGTAGAATGAATATTTATCTTATTTTGTTATGTTACAGTTTCGTGCAACGTGATTGCCCAGACAACAGACGTCCTCATAGACCTCAGTAGTTACAACACTTCGGTGGGAACTGTTGTCGCAATAGGATGTAAACGATTCGGCCACCGCGTGATTGGTCCAGAAAATGTCACATGTCTCAACACAAGCCAATGGAGTGATACAACACAACCAAAGTGTGCCTGTATGTATAAGCCCAGTTTAATGTTACTCAATCTTTCTCTCGGCCCCAAAATGAAACAATCTAAGTCTATAACAGTCTTTAGACCCAATCATAGAAGATGTTACAAAAAGTAACGTCATTTGTTATTGGCTAAGCTAAAACTTCAGTCTAAGCTGTTTCATGATAATGGGTCCTGGTAAACATTATACAGTTATTTCATGCCTTTTCAGTCAACAGTCGAAACTCTTTTCCGGAGGTGTGAGACCAACCCGATGAACTGTTTCCCGAGGCCGTAGCCCAAAGGAAATAGTTTATAGGGTTGGTCCCAACACCGAGGGAAAGAGTTTTGACTGTTGACTGAAAAGGCATGAAACAACTGTTTTAAATTGTTACCTGAAATCTTAAACTTATCACAACTTCTGGCAAAGAAGACTCTTGCTGAAAGAATACCAGTATTTGCGTCTGGTGCGCTGGTGTTTATGATGTCAACAATATAACGCGCATGCAAACATTCCGCACCGGTCGACAGTCAAATTATGGACCGATCAATACTCAAAATTACTTCATTTACACTTTTAAAGAGAGCCAGGTAAGAATTCAAAATAATGTTAAATGCAGTGTACTGATAAAATGTAGTCAAACCTATCTTTAATGACCGAGTCTGATTAAGATACAATGGATCTGACAACATCATTTAAGGGGTCATGTTCTGGTGAACTTTTATATCATGTAAAGGGTCATGTTCTGGTGACCTTTTATATCACGTAAGGGGTCATGTTATGGTGACCTTTTATATCATGTAAGGGGTCATGTTCTGGTGACCTTTTATATCACGTAAGGGGTCATGTTCTGGTGACCTTTTATATCACGTAAGGGTCATGTTCTATCACGTAAGGGTCATGTTCTGGTGACCTTTTATATCACGTAAGGGGTCATGTTCTGGTGACCTTTTTTATAACGTAAGGGGTCATGTTCTGGTGACCTTTTATATCACGTAAGGGGTCATGTTCTGGTGACCTTTTATATCACGTAAGGGGTCATGTTCTGGTGACCTTTTATATCACGTAAGGGGTCATGTTCTGGTGACCTTTTATATCACCTAAGGGGTCATGTTCTGGTGACTTTTATATGATGTATCATAATTTAGATGTATATTGCATCATATTTTCTACACCTACATGTAGCTATGTGAATAGAAAACGTCATTTCGTCTCAATATACATAAATAAATTTATATTCTTGTGCTTTTTGGGTGAGATAACTACATCCATGAAAATGATTCTGACAGCACCTGCAAACTATTTCATCCTCGTCATGAAATTTACTTGTAGTCATTCAATTGGTCAGGTTGAAAGGTTATTAGAATGTGACCCAGAAAGGATTTTAGTCAGAGTTTAAGTTAGATTGGCATTATCATAAAAATATTATTTTCATATGACATAAAAATTAAAAAAAAATAAAAAATGACCTCATATATCTGCCTATTGATAAAACAAGCCTATATCAAGGGCACATGTCATCAAATTCAAGTCTAAATTATCAATAGAATAGCCAGTCCCAATATTGTACCATGGCATCTATTTTGAAATACGAATGATAAATCATTTGTGAATTTTCATTTCACAGGGACAGGAGAATTAAATACGTATGAGAAGTTGGTTATTGGCGTGGCTTCCTCCTGTATAATACTGCTGCTTATCTGTCTCGTCCTAATTATCTCCCTTGTTATATACCGCCACAGTCAACGGCGACACAAGTAAGTACACACAATAAGTGATTTTCTTACTCAATAATTTCAGGTCTAGTGTATCTTTTGAATTGGGGGAAAGCACTACTTTTCATCTTTCTTAAAACATGTATATTTTAAAGGGTTTTTCTTTAGTTGCATAAAATTCTGGAACAATACAGCAAAATTTCTCTACATGAGCTAGGGGGCCAAATTATGCAGCCTCAAAGGATCGAATAACTTTATACATGACCGAAATACTTATATACACCAGTGTATAACAAAAGTCATTTACTTGATAATTACCTCTGTAAAACATACCTTCCCATTGTAATTTACAAGGAGCTAGAACTCCATACACTAAGCATAAGGTAAGGTTGCCATGGTTATCTCCCTTGTAAACTATATTACATGTATAGAAAGGATTTTTTTATCTATTTTTTAGCTGTGCTAAATAATGAAAAAGAAAGATATTAAGCTATCCATTTATTAAAGCATATAGTGATGTACTGCATCATTTGGGAAAAAAATTAAACCTAGCTATCACAAAATTAAGGATGTCTATAAAAAAAAGTTGAGCTTGGTCATTCATATATAACAGTTATTGCTAAATACAGTGGACCCGCGATAATCCGGACGCCGGTAGTCCGGAAAACTCACAATCCGAACGGAAATGTCAGGGAACGGATTTTCGTAACGTTATTTATACTCACTAGTCCGGAAATTCGTATTCCGAATCCGGAATTCCATTTTGGGAACGGAATGTCATTTTCGTTAATAAATTCCCGCAATAATCCGGACAATTTGTTGTCGCCACGTGCAGAGAAAATCCAAGGCCAGCTACAGTCATGTGTACAATACACACAATCACTTGACACTGAGTGTGTTGTCATAACGACGACTGCCAGGTCATAGCCACGGGCGTTTACATGAACACCTTTTTCACGGGTACATGCAGTCATGTAACGGTTCATTGGTTTTCTATAGGAGATCAAACTTCAGTGTTGTTATTGAGATACGCAATATATGTTTAGCCACACGCTCAAACATGCAGTTTGAGCTTGGTTACGGGTACGTATGCTGTAACAAAGACATAGACAATTTATACTATCTAAATCTCTAGCTGTAGATATCTTAATTATTACGCATGCAGAATATATCGCTATGAGTATCGGATACAATAAAGTGAGACAAGGATTTATTCATATACGTCCTTGAGTGAGATAATACTCACAAAATTAATAAGAATTTTAAATGTATGTGAATCTATTCGAATTCATCGCCTATGGTATAAGATATAAAGGCTACGCATATGCCATTTACACGTGTGTGACATTGTGCACGAAGTTAGACGTGAACGGGCGCGTGGTTGTTACAAACGTCTGTAGGTCAGAAAGCAAAGACTTGTGGAAATGGTCATTAAAAATACACATACAAAACAACAATTATATGAGTTCATAAAATGTTCACAACTATTTGTTATCATAGTTTTTTTATGCCAAGAATGTAGATGATATTGACCCTTTGTTAGGCAATTTGCCGTTCTATAGATCAAGAGTGGGATACGTAGCTATATGCATACATAGTACACAATTAACAATGGCTTTAGGTTTCGTATTTTGAAGAAGAAATACGTTTATTCACTATCTTTAACGTAATGATATAAAACTACCTATAAAACATAACAAACAAAGTATTAATTCTTAATTATGATACACGTATATATTACATAAAAGCCTATCATCGATTACAAGGTCAAGGGGAGTAACTGGTACGTGACGATTTAATTGACTAAGAACACGGAATTCGGCAGTCCGGAAAACTCGTAATCCGGACGGTTTAGGCTGGGAACGAAGGTGTCCGGATTATCGCGGGTCCACTGTATGTGGATGCTCTGTTTATAGCAATTCTATAAAAAAGCATGATTATCTCCCCTTTTTTTTAGCCCACCATCTGATCAAATCGCCCTGCGTCCGTGGTCCGTCGTCCGTCTGTAAACAATGCTTGTTATCACTATTTCTTAAAAACTACTGCAGGGATTATGTTCAAACTTCACATGGAGGGTACCCTTGGCCCATAGTTGTGCTATACAGGTTTTGTGGCTGATCTGAAAAACAAGATGGCCGCCAGGCAGCCATCTTTGATTTTAGCAGTTGAAGTTTGTTATCGATATTTCTTGAGAACTAATAAAGGGAGTTTGTTCAAACTTCACATGGAGGGTACCCTTGGTCCCGAGTTGTATTGCATTTTTGGACCAATCGGTGAACAAGATGGCCGCCAGGCCGCCATCTTGGATTTTGATAGTTAAAGATTGTTATCGCTATTTCTCAGATAGTACTGAAGGGATCTGTCTCAAATTTCATATGTAGGTTCCCCTAGGAACTTAGTTGTGCAAAATGCATTTTGGGACCGATCGGTCAACAAGATGGCCGCCAGGCAGCCATGTTGGATTTTGATATTCAAAGTTTGTTATCTCTATTTCTCAGAAAGTATTGAATGGAGCTTTCTCAAATTTCACAGGTAGGTTCTCCTAGGGCCCTAGTTGTGCAAAGTATGATTTGGGATCGATTGATCAAAAAGATGGTCGCCAAGGAGCCATCTTGGATTTATATAGTTAAAAGTTTTATATCGCTATTTCTCAGAAAGTATTGAATGGATCATTCTCAAATTTCACATGTAGGTTCCCCTAGGGCCCTAGTTGTGCAAATTGCGATTTGGGGCCGATTGATCGACAAGATGGCCGCCAAGGAGCCATTTTGGATTATGATAGTTGAAGTTTGTTACTGCTATTTCTCAAAAGGTACTGAAGCGATCTGTCTCAAATTTTATGTGTAGTATGTTTGAAAAAAATTAAAAAGTAGAGAAAAGTTCCATCTTTCCATTGTCAGACATAGATCATTCTTTGGTGGGCGCCAAGATCCCTCTGGGATCTCTTGTAATTTTAAGATTAGCATGAAGAATCTCCCTTTGTGTTTAATAGTCTACTTTATTCAAACATGGGTATTGATTATCTCCCTTGTACATCAACAGGGACCCTAAAAAGAGACCAATGTAAGAGGTTATTTCAAAAACACAATGGAACCTTGGTTAAAATACAGCTAGTTCTGAAATTTGAATTTTATTTTAGACAATTTTATGAAATATTTCTTTGGTTTCCAATATCTGGACATAATTTCGGAAAGCAATAAGGTTCCATTGTTTCACAGTAATATGTTGGAGCACTTAGAAAGCTTTACAGTCGCCACACTCACAGAGGGTATTGGGTTGATATGTTTAGCATGTTATCATTTCATATTAATACATCTCTGTGATCCTATATATTTACAGCCTATCTATTCACATTTAAAATTAATTGAAAAACAGAAGACATCAAACTATAGTTATTCACCTGTAATATTCTGTTGTTTGTATGAATTCATATAATAAGGAATTGCTTTAGACAGACTCAAGTTATGATATCAAAGATACCTGCAGATTGATATGGAATTGTATTGATTTTACAAAACTTTTTATATTCTCTATTAAATTACAGTCAAACCTCGTTGTATCAAAGTTCAAGGGACCGTCAGAAAAACTTCGAAACATCGAGACTTCGAATTATTCATGGTTGAAATTAGACCGATTTTTTTTTACCACGACCAACTGTGGTAGCCTAGTTGTGTACATGTCGTCTCCGTTCAGTAAACTTTATAATCACTGTATTTACAACAAACAAAACAAAATAAAAACGAAGTATGCAATTAATCACAGGTATTGCTATCGTTAGCAATACATGTATATTATAAACAAGACTTACGTGTACTAGGCCTAACCCATGTACATGTGTACGTTTGTTGACTAGTTAAGCGATGGTTAATATTACGGAATATATAAAAACGAAAACACGTTGTAAAAACAAAACTAAAAAGGGGGAACTGAAAGCGCTACAACACCTACAAAAAACTTTGATTTAGACTGATCGATTTGCTCCAGTATGTATGCCAAAGTTTTGCAATGTAACAGTTTTGAGTATGAGCTCCTAATAATGTAGCTCGCTATTTACCGTTCCGTAAATTCTACAAACCGCTTACAATGGCGGCGGCGAACATTAAAAAAACACGACTAACAGTATCTTTGCCGTACTAATGATTTGATAACGCAGCTTGTAAAAACAAAGCACCAGGTATCGGCCTGATCAGTGATATTAATTAAATCTCGATATAATCCCTATTGTCCGGCAAAAGGCTGTCGCGAGACAGGTGTGATAGCATGCCGCGGGGTATTGGCGAACACCTGATCTGTACAGGTAAACTTTTATTCGAATCATCGAGTGTCAGTTACCTATGATTCTATAACAAATGCTCCATGAAAAAAGTGTGATACATCGAGAACTTCGATTCATAAAACTTTGATTCATACATGGGTTAGTTAGTAATGTTATATAGTGAAGAAATTCGGGACCAGACAAAAAGTTCGATACTGCGAGAAATTTGATTCATCGAAGTTTGAATCATCGAGGTTTGACTGTATTTTATATATGTACACATTTTAGAATCATTATTCTATATCTATTTGAAGTATACTGCATATGTGAAAAATAATATCAAAATTGTTAATTGTTTCTTCAATCACAGTAGAAAATTAAAACTTGTTTTTGGTGGAGGCAGCGAATTAATTAATGCTTTAATTATATACTAATTGATTATTATTATTTCCTTATAATGTAATTTTCAGTTATCTTTAACTAACATACAAGTCCAAATTAAAGTTTCTAGACAAAGACTTTCCATTACATATTGTATTATTGAAGCAGTTCTTGATGGTCGTATTATTTTAACCCTGTCATCCCTGAAGACACATTTAGTCTCATCTAAATCAGACACTGGACCAATCCATAGTGAAATTTCAGGGGTAATTGAGTTCAGATGTCTTATTTAAACCAAATACTGATTACCTTTGGGTGATTTATGACCTATTCTCTTATATACATCACAGTGGATAGTTAAAAGATACAGATGGTGATTTTCCTCCGGGAACTGACTTTAAGACATCAAAGTAAATCAAATTCAATTTCATATCACCGTAATTTGATTGAAATCATTTTAGTAAATGATTGATAAAGTGGTATTAGAATTGCATTTGAAAAAAAATTATGTACAGAGTACCATATTTTCCAGAGTATAAGCCGTGACTTTTTTTTTATAACTGACCATATGCATGTAAAGGGGAATAACTCCTTTGATCTTCTATAATTTTAGCCTAATTCCTGTACAAATGCATGTAAAGGGTAATAACTCCTTTGAACCTCCACACTTTAATATATCCTATATATTATTAGATTTGTTTGGTAAGGTGAAGTGAAAATAGTTTGAAATTAAACAAAAATTACATTTTGAGTAACATTATATCTGATCATTCAATTATTTTTTTAATATTCCCCATATCGCATTAGATTTAAGGATTAACTTGAATAGATTTTTTATGTTATGGAGATATAACACAAAAATCTCCATAACATAAAAAATCTATTCAAATTAATCCTTATGATTCAATTTACTAAAGATAATCTCTTCAACATTTAAAATTCATTTTGGGACTCTTTTGTCTATGAAATTATTACGCCGTCATCTCAGCCAATCAGAAGCGACGTTACAAACGGCGACGCCATTTTTTCCTTTATGGGCTGATAAAGTAAATTTTTAAGCCAATGAAAATGCTCGTAACAAGCAAAATTGAATTATATGTTTGATAATGTGAAGTGAAAATAGTTTGAAATTAAATGAAATGACGTTTTCGGTAACATCTTATCTTATCAATCTATTATTTTGTTTTAAGTCTTTGAAAAATTGTGTAGCAGTATTCTTGCTGATTTGGGAATGTTTGTCCAATTTTACTATAATGAACTGTTCTAACAGAAAGCTGTTTTGTAGTGTGTGGCTATTTTTCTCTTTGTCCTTTCCAATTTCCCATTTTAAAGCAATATTTTAGCAGTAAATCATTTTCTGTAACTATTTGTATTATACAAAATTGTTCAGTATGATTACTGCAAAAATATTGAATCACTTTCTCTCCTGCATGTTAAACCAATGCATGTTTTAATTTCCATCAATACAATAGAATGTACTTTCAAAAAGCTAGTATGTATTTATTCTGTCTCTGCATATTACAGAGTTATTGCTCTTGTAGATAAGTACTGGTTCTTTTCTTATATCATTATTTTGTGGGTGAAAATTACATTGTTTCTCTTAAAAAAGTTACATATGTATTAAATGTAAAGCTCACAAAAAGATGATGTAACACATGTAAATAAAAATTACTACCAGTTCCTGTAGGGTCAGGTAACTCCGTAATATACAAATACAGAATAGAGCATTTCAAGGTTTTGAGTTTTGATATCAAGGGTCCGACAACATCGACCTAGGAAAAAGACTATTCGACCCAGAATAAGGCAATTTTTCTTCAACTTGAAGAATTCACCTTTATGTATAGAAGAAGATGATGAGGTTACCACCAAGAAAATAGAGTTACTCCCCTTGCCAAGGTATTTAATAAGATAACCCATTGTTATAATGCTCTGATTATAGTATACTTTACCATTTGGCCGATTCTTAAATTATTTTTGATACATTTTATCAATACCAGTAACAATTATATCTAAAATTCTAAAACAGAGGTATATGTAGTAAAATTCCTGAAGTCCTCATTTCAAATATTCACTTTTTTTTAAATGAAAATTCCTTGGGATACTTTTAAAAAAATACATTTAAAATTCTTTAATTTCACCATTTTTGAAAAAAAAAATCTTTAGGCTAAGAATTGAATATAACTTCAAAACTTGATTTGTATGATGGGCTGCAACAAGGAAATTAAGGGTATATAATACACATGTACATGTGTGTTACACCAGATATCATTCCCTTAAAACATCAATTTTTGAATTAGGTCCCTGAAGGGTTCTTGGAAAAGTAATGAAATATCCATTTCAATCATCTCCCCTTGTTTTTGAATTGGGTAAAAAAAAACTTAACCTGACGTCAACAAGAAATTGGAAAGGACAGAGGTTTTACTTTAATCCTTTTCTTATTGCATGAATTTTCCTTGTAGATTAACCCAAACTTTTATTTCAGCGAAAAAGATTCCGACTCGGATAGCGGTCGGTTTCCACCTTACGCTATTAACCACCATGTAGAGCATGCTTACTATCCACCCGGTCCGATGGTTCATCGGGGTAGTGGTCCGTACAAACACCGAATAGCACAACCTGATCCCTACTCAAGGGCAGATAAGTCAAAGGACAGGTCAGTTAGTACATATGATCACGATGTTAATCAGATTTCCAAATTTTGTTTCTCATTCGTTTTTTCCCCTTTAATTTTCTTGTTTTTGTTTTCTAAGTTTACATGATTCATTCATTAATTTTAAATAACAAATTTTCAGTTTTTTAAATATCTTCCTTTTTAAAAATTAGATGTTTAAAAATGTTCATTAACAATGTTTATACTAATGAAAATTTACCAAAGTTGTAGCACCTTACACCGACCCAAGGAAAAGTTATTTGATGTAATTGGCATTGCTTGAAGATTGGATCCGTATCAAATACTTTTAATAGGCGATTTAAATTTAGGGTATTAAATCTAGCGATTAAGGCATTCGTCTTTCACTTAGTCAGCAGGGTTCAATCCCTGACACTGACATGAAAAGTTAAGGGTCAAATGCCTGATCACAAAAGTTCTCTTCTCCCACGCCGATTTCCTCTCACACGAAGACCTCTCTGCACTTACAATTGTTACATCTGGGGCATCAAAAGTGATTTGTATAACGGAAGATGCATTTGTTTTTCGCAATCAATTTCAGATAAATAAAGTTGATATTTCAATAGGTAATTTAATGTACTATGACACTAGAACCATATTAAGAATTTTCCAACTTTCAACTATAGGTTGAAATACACTACATAAAAAATGTTTTTTGCACAACCTAAAATTTTTGAGCTTGCATGTTATGATCATGGATGCATGGGGAAGATATCAATCCTATTGATACTGGTGGTGGAAAAGATGACTTACATTTTGAGGTTGTGAAGTGACATCTTGATTCTTTTCTTGTATGATCTTATATGAACAATTTGATTATCTCGAGAAAGCTACAAATTTTGATTCTGTATTTGTAAATTACAGAGTTATCTGCCCTTGCAGGAAGGTATTGATTGTGATGTTATGTGTTACCGAAAGTAACATCTTACTCCTCAGAGAAAATGAGATGAATTTTGCTAACAAAATAATGACGTCTGAATGGATACCTACTTGTCAGGGACTGGTAACTCTGTAATATTTAATGACAGAATGACAGAGGCAGCTCAGTTGTTATGATAATATTGCTTCCTTTCATTATGAAATAAATCTTAAATTTTGCTTTAACAATATCATAAAGATTCAATATGACATATTAATTTACCAGCTTTGGCACTGTGGCATGGATTTGGATAAAAACAAGTTGATAAAAAATAAATACAAGATAATTAATATTGATTGTATTTTAATAGCTCATAAAAATCAAAGTACAAAATTAATGTATACGCCTCTGAAACCACAATTAGATTTCAGAACTTTTTCACTCTGCCTTTCATGACAGAAATCTTGAATTTTAACACTAGATTGTCTAATTCCCCTCAAATTTTTATACACAATTTTTCAATTTTGTTCTATTTAATTATACTCACACACATAAAATATACATGTATATGTATATTAGTTATATAATAATGTGTATCCCTTTAGTTATAACATAAGTTATATAGATACCTCTGCTAAATTATAATTCTACTGTACATTTACTTATATACACATAGTTTAATAATTAAGCATTAGTCATTTTTGATAAAAACATACCAATATAATGAAATCTGTTACAGAAACACAGATTATGACAGTCACCACTACCGCTATCAGAACGAGAGGAACGGCTACCTCCAGAACGGGGCTCCTCCCACAGACTACAGACACAGTAATTATCATAATCAGGCGTATGATAATAACGAAAATGGTCATTACGTGACTGACATCACAACTAATCCATCCAATCAGGACGCATACAAATGGTAAGGTCAAAGGTCATTCTCATTTGTACATGTAGGTCAATATCTCGAGTTTACAGGTGTTAATTGTATGTATAATAAGGTCAAGGTTATTGATAGTTTAGGTCAATATATCAAGGTTCTAACAGTTATATATAGAAGTGAAGGTTATACATGTATTAGAACCAAAAGATTATTTTGAATAAGGCCAAAAAAATAATATGTCTGTTAGGGTTACCAGACTGACCTTAATTTTTTACCCCCGACCCTAATTTATTCCCCACTTTTCTACGGAAAAAAAAATTAAAAGTTGGGATTTCGATCTCAGACTCCAGTTCTGGCCATTATTTTAGAATGAAAGATACTTTTTTAAAAAAATCCTTTCGAACTATGGACCCCATTTTTGTGCCAATGTAACCCTAAACAGACGTATTTTTTTGTTTGGCCTAAAACACTTTTTCTTGATTGAGGCAGCGTTAGGATGAGATGTTAAGATGTCCCAACATATTACTATCGGCTCTCCACCTCAGGGTCACAAGTTCGAATCCCTTAGGGGACAGTTGCTAGATACAACTGACAGTAGGCTGGCGCTGATTATACTCTGGCTACTTACGCTTTCCTTCACCATCTATTAATATCACATGTCATGTCCACAGGGACCTGGCACAAATTTTTTTACCAACAGTATACAAATATATATATACATATATATATATTATAGTAGCAAGGGTATGAACTCGGCGGTAGAGAAAAATGGATCTATTTTTTTTAAACCATGATTTTTTTTTAGTAAACGGGCTCTATACACCAGTGACACATTTCTTACCTTAAAGACAAATAAATTATCTTTCCAGTCAAAGCCCACTTATTGAAAAAATTTTATCATGGTTTTAAAAAAATAGACCCGTACTGATACTATAATATGTATATATGTATACTGTTGGTTAGAACATGTCATGCAAGGTCCCTGTGTCCACAGCTTTAAATGACCCTGACTATAAATAGTGTGTTTTGGATAGTTTAACATTCTACTTACAGTCAAGGTGATTCAAGGACTTGCCAGATTCGGCAAGTTTGTATCCTATATATGTGGGGCAGTTGCTAGGTACTGACCACTGCATGGTCACTGGTCAGTGGTTTTTCTCATAGTACCCACAAGAGAGCTTGGTACCAAGCTTTCTTCACCATCTAAATCTGGTACATTCTTAAAAGTCTAATCAAACCAAAATGATATTGTTTCAAGGGTAAATCTATATCATTTAGCTAGCTGTCTCAAAGAAATTTGATGATGAAAATTTCTTATTCAATTTATAACACATGTGTATACTTGGTGTAGATCATGAAGTGTTTTTGATAATTCGTTGATTATTTTTCTTTTCGTAATTTTTTAACAGGAATGGTCATATACCGCGCCCAAAGCTAGGCACTGAAGGTCGGGAGCCATTCTAGCTAGATAAGTTTACTGTATCACATATGGATTATATCGTACTGGAGCCAACTTCCCTCAAATAACTACGCAATTCTCATCAACTCTGATACTGAGAAGCGAGACAAAGTTTTCAAATCTTGTTTTGTGCCATGATATATGTACATGTAGTCATGTTATTATCATTTCCGGTATATACTAAAATGTACATTAAAACACCCCTGTAGATACATTTGAACTCTTCCATTTCTAACATTGGAATATCTCATTATGAATTTCAGGGGTGTATGAATTAAGGTTGTTAAATTTAGACATTTTCTACTGTAACAGCTTACAATGTATGCACTACATGTATCTATATTGGGCTAAGTCTACCAGTAGGAAAAATGTGTACCATACTGTACCTGGTTGATATTCTTTGTGATTTACTTCATTAGACATTGAGTTTCATGAGGTTGTGAAAGTCTGCAAAATAATAGGTAATAGATAAAACATATGTATTCTTGTAGCCAGACTGCGAAGCTTTAATTTATTTAGACTAATTGTCCAGCTCATTTTAACCTTAGACAAAATCGTGAAATGTCACACTCAAGCATAATGTGCATGTAACGGCTCATGAAAATGTACTGCAGGAAGACATTCATAATTGTTTATACATGTAATCCTACTCATTTTCAACAGAATTTAATTACTACAAAAGTCATTTGTATAGAATATACATTGCATCTGCATGATTTTCATAATGGAATATTTTATATCCATATTTTCAAGAAATTATGTCATAGATGTCTTTTTATTTTAATCAATACTAAATTATTTGTTTGCATGAAATATCAAAACACATATATAGTAAGTAAACTATAAACCACTTTATTGTTGTATATACTGTACAATCTACAATATTTCGTGTCTTTGTTATTTTCAAAATATTCCTGAGAATTCGAGATCAAGGACTACTAATGACAAAAGCTGTGTATAACGCAGCGGCAGTGGGATATTGGAGCATCGATGACCAGATAGCTCAGCAGTAGAGCATTGGCTAGTGTTCAGAGGTCCCAGGTTCAAATTCCGGTCTGGCGGGTACATTTTCTCCTCTCCTGTACATGTATATCAAAAATTATTTCGCTGACCAATAATATTTATTGGTAATGTTGACTCTATCAATTTAATTTTCTTTTTACCTAGTCAGTGTATATTAAGCATTGTAAAACAGAATGAGATTTGGTGAGATGTCAAAATTATTGATTTGTAACCAATGATCAGTTCTAGTCAATTGGTTACAAAAGTGTTTCATAGTCAATTAATTGGCTTAGAAATACTTGCAGATATTAAGTAATCTGAGTTTTAGTCATTATTCAGTTTTATGTCTATATTGTTATTGGTAATTATGATGTACACAAAATGCAAGCTTTTCAACTTTTCTCAATATGGTAGACTGCAAATTAAGGATTCTATTCGGCCCATTTACCCTTTAAGACACATTTGAACTCTTATTGAATGACAGGAATAGTCCATTAAGAAATTTTAGGGGTTACTGAGTTAAAGCATGTTACAGCAACAGTTGTCCATTATGATTTATTTTAGTTGTAAGAGTAGAAATTATAAATTGAAAAAGGATTAACTTTAGATGTGGTTATTAACCCAACATATACGAGGGGTTGTGTGATGGGGTAGGGAGTTTAAAAGTTGGCCTGGAAGACACTTTAGCAGTAAGACACCATTGGAAAGCATGTAAGTGAAAATTAAAACATGTGTTTTGTATTTTGAAAATAATTATAATAATGCTTTTCTATGGTGCATAAATAATATCTACAATGGATTTTGTATTTTTTATATTTTTACAAGTACATGTAGACATCATTTTCATCTATTCTTTATCATTTAAAAATTCACTAGTTCAAATTTCTCCCTCTCTCTCCAGCGTATGTATCTGTGTATTTCAAATAGATTATTAACTCATTTTCCCCTGAAAATGTATAGTGAACTCTTCCCGCGTTTGAATTAGAAGGTTTAAATGTGTTTTCAGGGGATGAATGAGTTAAGTGTAGTTTTTATACATTTATTTGAAAAATGAATTCATCAATTTCATAATATTACAAACTGCATATCTACATGTACTAGACACATGGACTCATATGTTATAGACATTCTGATATTATAAAAAAAAAACCACTTCCTGCATTTTATACTAGACTACTCTTTGATTAGCATTTTAGTTAATTGTATCATAATTTCTATACTGATCGATGTTATCAAAGTTGTTTTTTTGTAAGATTTGTTCATTTGTATGTTCATTGATATTATTAGCTTAGTTTTTTGTTAAGACACAAATTTTTGATAATATATTTGGCTATGGTAGCCTTACCTCCGTGTTTCCTCTCACCGGGTCACCATCTTTAGACATTTCGATAATAGGTTTAAAGATTTATGTACTCTTTATCATGATTATGATTTGGTGTAAAACAATAGGTACAAATGTTTCTGTCAGAATGCCTGGTTTGTTATACAAGTAAGAGCAAGGAGAATTATTTCCTTCAAACTCATATCATAATTATTGTTTGGTGTAAAAAAAAAATAGGTATCTGTCAGAATGCTTGGTTCGTTAAATACAAGTAAGAATTATTTTCTTCAAACACGGACCCTGTATCTTTTGTTATGCTTAAAATTGGTATTTATCAGAATGCCCTCTTCCTTATGTAAGAGCAAGTGAAATGTTCCCTATTTTAACCTATATTATTATAAGCTTGAGAGTAAGTAAAATTGTTCTGGATCTGATAATTTATCTTAAATTGTCCAGTTAAAGTTATTTCATTTTTAATATTAAAACTGAAATGTTTCATTGAATGTTGTTTTCTCTTTTATGGATTGTCTCCCTTTTGCTGCTGTGTTGCCTTGTGTTTCAAGTTGTGTTTAGTGATGCTACATTATATGTAGACCGCTGAAAAATGAGAGGTTTTCTCTGTCAAAAACAATAGCAGACAAATAAGTATTTTCATCAAATACAGAATATACTTAATTTACGCCCTTACCACCATTGAAAAGTTTGAACTTCTTATTTTACTTCAATATCAAATTGAAATAATTAATTGCGTCTTGAAAAAATCCCTGGCACTATGCCCTATAGGGAATAAAATGCTGATTATGTATGCACTAAAAGCTTAACAAATTATTTTCTATGTAATTTTGTGTTAATTAGACACATGATTGAACATCAGTTATTGTTTAAATGACAATTATATATACTTTATGTTGTCTTTGGTGGAGCATCTTTAACCATAGATAATAAAAAGAATGTTGGTAGGGTGTAGTGAATCCAAATGATGAATAAAATAGATTAAAAATGGTATTACTAAATTAATTTATCATATAAGTATTTACAAAACGCAGGATTTAGATTAATGTAAACTTTATTTCATTCATCTTATGGAACATTTACATCAACACATCCTGCATCAAAATTTTAATAGATTGAATTGGATTCAGTAACAAGTGTTTATCAATTCAGAATTTAGACTGGACCTTTGACATTAAGAATGCACAATGCCGATGTGTTGCCCCTCTAGAACACAGCGATGTAAATGGACATTATACAACAATACCATTGTTTCATCTAAGTAAGGCTTGTCTGCAGGCATTTATAGCCTTCTAGGACTCATCTATGATGTTAGGGACAACGTACATCTATTTAGCCCTTTTTCGTGTTGGACTTGTTAGTTTAGGACTCATCAGTGATATAATAAGGACACCCATCCTCGATGATCCATGGGTTACTATCACTGACGTGATATCTACCCCTGGATTATATCTCATAGTAAAACTGAAGGCAGCACTTAGAGAAGACAAAATTAACCAATCACAGGCCTCTGGAGACTTTCTTTGAAGATTGCAGATAAAGCGACACCCAACTTCAAAGTTAACAACACCACATCAAAATGATTTTTCTTGTGTCTTCTCCTGCATCCAGTTTTACTATTAGACTGGTTCCCGCCGCCTCAGTTCCCTTGCGTACACTTCACTAGTGAGCGGAGCGCAGCCTGGCGGAGAGTAGAGAACTAAGGGAAGGGAACCAGTCTAGTTTTACTATGCCGTAGTCCAGGGGTGGGTACAACGTCAGTGATAGTAACCCCTGGAGTATCAGGATGGTACAGCTGTTTAGCACTTACATATTGTCAGTTTAGAGTTAGGGACTCTGTCCTTCCAGGAATCTTCAGTGGTGCAGACAACTGTCCATTACTTTAATACTCTACTTTGTATGCTTGACCTTTCAACGAAAATTCTTGTAAGGATGAAGTAGCAGTTTGATGCAGCCATGGTTGTCTAAGTTTTGTATGTTTATCTCTTACTTTGAGATAATGGACGAATATTCTATAGACATTGTATTTACATAATTGTATATTTGTGAAGTGAATTCAAGTGTTATGAGGTAAAGCGATTGAGGAACTCGGACATATAGATAAGAACATTTGGACAGAGCAAAACAAAATGGGACGGAGAAATGTGATGATCCGGACAAAGAAAAGAAGATGTAATTTGACTGAGAAAGTAGAACATTAGGACAGAGAAATATGAAAACGTTGACAGAGTGATAAGATAACTTGGTCGACAGAAAAGAAAGTGAACTGGGACGAAGAAATTTAGCATATGATTGAACTTGGACAGAAAACAATCAACAGATTGAAAAAATGCAATGCCAATTATCAAAACAGTCATTACATAGAAGTGTATGCTGCCGTATCTTCATGTGAATCTTGACCCGGTGAGTTTGAAAACTGGAGAAAAAGACAAAAAGTATAGAAAAATCATACACCGTAAAGGCACGCCACAGGAAGAGTCCTCATATAAGTATATTTTTGTAAATATATGTATTTCTTTTTCAAACGTATGTTGTTTCGTTCCACAAAGGCCTTTATACATGTTTTACTATTTCAGAATCTTACTCATTCCTCTCCAGCCAAATGCCTTCAGTCACTTTCTTTGGTTAGAGGGGTTGTATAATTGTCGATATATAGGTTAAACTTTTTATCCATATAATGACGATATATTTTTCTATAAGCTACATATATATGTGTGTGTGTATATGTAGGCGCGAATATTTTAAGAAACAAAATAAAATACGGCAGTGACAGAAAATTCTTCTTCGCGTAACATCTTCAACAACAAATGGTAACTAACTTGTTTTCGTGGTGACATAATTTTGCGGTTATATATATATAATTCATTTTTGCTTGTTACGAGCATTTTCATTGGCTTAAAAATTTACTTTATCAGCCCATAAAGGAAAAAATGGCGTCGCCGTTTGTAACGTCGCTTCTGATTGGCTGAGGTGACGGCGTAATAATTTCATAGACAAAAGAGTCCAAAATGAATTTTAAATGTTGAAGAGATTATCTTTAGTAAATTGAATTATAAGGATTAATTTGAATATATTTTTTATGTTATGGAGATATAACACAAAAGTCTGAGTGTACTCTCATCATAAACCGCTTCGCGGTTTATTTAGAGTACACTCAGATTTTTGTGTTATATCTCCATAACATAAAAAATATATTCAAGTTAATCCTTAAATATATATGGCGACATTATTTTGCGGTATACAGCGACACAATTTTGCGCCATCTCTCCCAGGGTTCATTGCGGTCCCCACATGTCAACTGCATGCTCACGGACTGGCCGTCTGTCTGTTGACCTCGGGTTAACGTTACAGAAGATTACGTCATGACGATTGTTAAATAAATGGCGCCTCCTTTATATATGACGTCACAGTGATTGTTTTTTAAACGGTGGACGTCGTATGCAAATCATGACTATTTACCTACAAGTAAATATAGTGTATCCGCAAAATAATCCATTAATGTTTGGTTTGATATTGAATGATCAAACTATAAAATGTCGTTTACAGGAAAATGATGCATAAGGAAATTTACAATAGATATTAAAGAATATAGTATGTGTCCGAAAAACGTTATTCAAGAATCTTGAAATTTTGCTGGGCCGTTTACAAAGGTGAAATTGTGGGGACCGCAATGCACTCTGGGAGAGATTGAATTTCGCGGTACATGGAGACATAATTTTGCGGTATACAGCGACAGAATTTTGCGGTACATATAGACATAATTTTGCGATATACAGCGACAGAATTTTGCGGTACATGGAGATATAATTTTGCGGTATACAGCGACAGAATTTTGCGGTACATGGACACATACTTTTGCGGTATACAGCGACATAATTTGCGGTACATGGACACATAATTTTGCGGTACATGGCGACATAATTTTGCGGCTCATGGCCAAATAATTTCGCGATTTAGTCATATGTACTATAATTATATGCTCTAGCTTGGTCTGGATTTCATGATGACATTTGAAAGTTTGGATTAACTGTAACATTTAGCTGTATTTAAGGACAATAATCGCGATTTCTTAACGCCCGCGAAATTCAATCGAACACGAAAACAAGTCAATTTGCAGCAATGAGGATGCTGGATTTGTACAAAGCTACGCGGCCCTTCTACCATCATATAATACAGATTCTCTTGTTCTTCATACGCTCCTATTCTCTAGACAAAAAATCGATTCTAGGCTTTGTGTAATAAATGAAAACAAATCTACATGTAACCATGGTAACGAGGCATTGTCTGAAAGGAAGAGTTCCCCTGATATTATCTGTGGCCAAAATAGTCCCTCGCGTAGGAATTTATGTACGCGTAATTAAATTATGAATATGAAATTTAGTATATGGTGAAATGGAAAAGGAAATTGGAGAACGGTTTTGTCACCTTGGAAACGACAGCTTTAGAATAGGATTCATGGCAATGATTTATATTCTGATCTGTTAACGTGGATCTTTCTACAAGAACAGTACTTATTGTATCTTTATTTCAAGAGAGTTCTACAGAACCATGCGACTGTCAACGCCATTGCGGAAAGAATGGAAGTCATCGGAATACTTTACATAAAAATACTGATACTACAAAAATACCAAAAGACATTATATTCCTTTTAAAACATTCATTATCTGCAAGTGAAATATATGCTTTTCAGAGAGAATGAACGATATGAGTTTTCGTATTTTTATTCATGACTAAAAATGAAAGTTGACAAATCTTTCAATATGACAGAATGTCTTTGTTTGATGGTACCGTAGTTTTATACATATATTATATTGGCTTGTCACAAGATTCATATTATTTCTCGTTGTTTTCATTCGTGTTGGTTGGTGCTCTTGTCGCTAGGTAGATAATTTTAAAACAAACTATCCTGGAGCTCCTGATTCTGCCATACGCCTCATATGCATACGTTCCATTTAAATCGCATTTCAGTTAGAACTACGCGATATTGGAGGGTTTTTTTCTGATCAGCTTTTGTTGGGGATGTTTTCATTTATTAATATTATTTATTAATTCATTCATTCATTCATTCATTCATTCATTCATTCATTAATTAATTCATTCATTTTCATTTACTTCATTTACTTATTTATTTATTTATTTTTAATTTATTTGTTTGCTTTTTGTAACCTCAACATTTATCGCTTCGTGAGACCAAATCCCATATAATCAACAGCTGATGTAGAAGTACATGTCGTATATTGATTATAAGCTATATGATAATGCTGTGCTATCCTCAGTGGTCCCGCGAGTGTTTATTGTAGTACGTCTATCTGTCCACATTGAGCGACAATCGGGAACCTTCGGCACTTTCCGTAATCGATTTTTTTTTTCTTGTTTACGGAGAGTGACGAAGTTTCCCGATTGATTGAGCATCTGTAATCCGCTTTTGGTCAACTTGTTAAATCCGACATACCACGAAACATACACAGGGCAATTACGGTTCAAAAGCCGTGGACAAGTAAGCCCGACACCTCTAGGTCGCGAGTTGGAATCCCATGTGAGGAAGTAACCAAGGACTGGCGACTGGTTGGTGGTTTTCTCTCCTGGTACTCCGTCATTCTTCTACCGTTAAACCTGACACGTCCTTAAATTACAATGATTGTCAGGAGGATTTTACTTTCCTTTAATTATAAAAAGTTGCTTTGATACATATAACGAACATTGCTTCATCCTCGACACTTCAGGGGTTCCGATCACTGGCGATCTCGGCACACCTGGACTATATCATGGTAATACTGGAGGCAACAGAATAGAAAAGGTAATTTAGTCGTGTAGTGCACATCAAAAGAGCCATATAACGGACACTGTGGTTGACTATGTGGCTTTGAAGTTGGGTGTCGCTCTCTGTAGTCTTCAAAGGAAATCATTGCAAGCCTGCGATTGGTTCAGAATTTTTCCTCTGAGCTGCCTTCAGTTCGAATATGAGATAGTCCAGGGTGTAAAGATCGTAAGTGATCGGAACCCCTGAAGTATCTAGGGTGACATTGCTTTACACGAAGTACTTCTCGTGATCCACATATTTTTTTTTGTGCAATCAAACTTGTTTATAACGAATATACTTGTAACGAATTTCATATTCCAACGAAGTTTTTTTCATCCCCCGTCAATCGAATAATATGTTTATTATAATGTGTATAACGAATCATGTTTATAACGAATTTCCTTGGTCTCCATGGATTCGTTATAACCGTATTCTACTCTGTTTATATCATTTTAAAAGTCGATAAGAGGGATCGATTTGAAATATAATCATAATTTTCTATTTAAATGTTTGATATAAAGTTTGTACCCGATGTATACACCTCAATTTCAGGGTTTAAACAATAAAAACAAAATTCATTACATCCATTATACAGCATTCTCGGTACCATGATTAATAGCTATTGGGGACTCGTAAAAACTACACCATGTATGTTTGTATCTGAAGACGTGTTTTACACTCCGGGATGATATAAATCAATATTGACGTATTCTTACTATAAATATACATATAAATGCATAACAGTAACGGCATCCATTTTCATGTCAATAAATGTAGCAATGAAATTACGAACCATTAATTTCCATTCTATGTGAGTGATGTAGCTTACTTTAAGTTCCTTTATGCTTGGGTGAACGTTATTGAATTCTTACGAAAGACAGACTAGTTTATTTAAGAGATTAAAATGTTTAATTTCCTGCAAGCTGTCATATTTCTTAGAATTTATCGCCAATTTCAATAAGCCGTTCATTTTTGGAAGCATGGCGTGCTGACAAGTTATGGTTTTAGCCAGCTGAGTACAGACAACTAGAATGTCTGATAGATTTGAGGAGAAAATAAGGAACTAACTAGATATGAAGGCGACTTTCCTGGTCATATTCTCTACTTATGGTAAATAAGTTAATAAACAAGGGAATATGGTAATAAATGACTAAATAAACCAATAAATGAGGGAATAGGACTATAAACGATTAAATAGGTTAATGATGAGGGAATAAGGTGATGAATGATAAAATAATCTCCCCTGACTATACCCTCCACTCCATTCCCCTCCTCTCTCTCTCACCTGACTATACCCTCCCCTCTCTCCCCTGACTGTACCCTCCACTCCCCTCCCCTCCTCTCTCTCTCTCTTCCATGACAATACCTCCCCACACCCTCTCACTCTCCCCTGACTATACCCTCCCCCTCCCTTCCTCTTTCTCTCCCCTGATTATACCCCCCTCCCTCCCCCTCTCTCTCCATAGACTATACTCTCCCCTCCCCTCTCCACCCTCTCACTCTCCCATGACTATACCCTCCCCTCCACTCCCCCTCTCTCTCCATAGACTATACTCTCCCCCTCCCACTCTCACATTCCCCTGGCTGTACCCTCCTGTCCCCCTCTCTCTCTCCCATGACTATACCCTCCCCTCCCTCCCCTCCCCCCTCTCCATCCTCTCACTCTCCCACCTGACTATACCCTCCCCCTCCCTCTCTCTACTCATCCTGACTATACCTCTCCTCCCCTCCCCCTCTCTCTCTTCCCTGACTATACCCCCTCCCCCTCTCTATCTCCCCTGACTATACCTCCTCCCCCCTCCCCTCATCCCCTCTCTCTCCCTCCCCTGACTATACCCCTCCCCTCCCCTCTCTCTCACCTGACTATACCCTCCCCTCCCCCTCTCTCTCACCTGACTATACCCCTCCCCCTCATTTTATCTCTCCCCTGACTATACCCTCCCCTCATCCCCTCTCTCTGCCCCTCGCCCTCCCTCCCCACTGGACTATACCTCCCCCCCCCTCCCCCTGACTTTCCCTCCCCTCAACTGACTCTACCCTACCCCCCCCTCTCTCTCTCACCTGACTATACCCTCCCTCCCCCTCTCCCTCTCTCTCACTGACTATACCCCCCTCCCCCTCTCTCTCACCTGACTATACCCTCCCACCCCTCTCTCTCTCCCCCTCACGCACTATACTCTCCCCTCCCGCCTCTCTCCACCCCTGACTATACCCTCTCCTCTCCCCTCTCTCTCCCTGACTATACTCTCCCCCCTCCCCCTCTCACGGACTATACTCCCTGACTATACCCTCCCTCCCCCTCCCTCCTCTCTCACCTGACATCCCCTCCCCCTCTCTCTCCCTCTTTACTCATCCCCTCCCTCCCTCTCTCCCTGAATATACTCTCACCTCCCTCTCTCTCACTCCCTGACATATACCCTCCCCCTCCCTCTCTCCCTCTGACCTTCTCCCTCCCCTGGACTATACTCTCCCCACCCTCTCCCTCTCTCTCAACCTGACTTACTCTCCCCCCTCCCCTCTCTCCACCTGACTATACTAATTCCTCCCTCTCCCCTCCTCTCTATCCTGACTCTACCTCCTCTCCCTTCTCCCCTGATATCCTCTCCCCTGACTCTCCCCTTATTTCCTCCTTACTTTTATTCCCTCCCCCTCCTCACCCTCACCCTTTCCCCCTCTACCCCCCTCACCTAACTTCCCCCTCACCCTTCCCCTCGCCCTCCCTCCCCTATTCCCCCCTCCCCCCCTCCCTCTCGCCCCTGCCACCTCTTCCTCCTCCCCCTCCTCCCCCCCTACTTCTCTCCTCCACCCCCACCCCCCCCCCCATTCCCCCCCCCTCTCCCCCTCCCTCTACACTACCTTCCCCTCACCTCCCCCTTCCCCCCCTCCTGACTATACACTCCCCTACCCCCCCCCTCCCCCCTCTAAACCCCTCCCTCCACCCCACCCCCCTCCCTCCCCTCCTCTCCCCTCCACCTTACTCCCCCGATCACCTCCCCCCTACCCTCCCCCTACCCCACCCCCACCCTTTCGCGCCCAAACCTCCTCCGTCTTCCCCCTCTTCCCCTCCCCTCTCCTCCTCTCCCCTGACCCCCCTCCGCCCTCTCTCCTCACCTACCCCCCTGCCACATACCCTCGCCCTCCTCCCCCCCCCCCTCCCCCCCTACCCCCCCTCCCTGCCCCCCCTCCCTCTTTCCTCTCCCCTATACCCTCCCCCCCCCTTCCCCCCCCTCTTCTCTCCCTCCCCCCTACTTCCCCCCTCTCCTCCCTCCCCCCTCCTCCTCTTCCCCCCTCCCTCCATTCCTCCCCTCTCCCCTCCCCTCTCCCTCCTACCCCCTCTCTCACCTGACTCCCCTTTCCTCCCCCCCCTCCTCTCCTCTCTCCCCCCCTCTCCTCCCTCCCTCCCCCTCCCGCGCCCCTCTAATCCTCCTTCCCCGCGGGACCACTAATCCTCCCCCTCCCCCCCTCCCCCTCTCCCCCTATCCCTCTCCCTGACTACCCTTACCCTTCCCTCCCTTTTCCCCCCGTCTCTCCCCTGTCCATGCCCTCCCTCCCCCTCTCCCCCCCCCCCCTTCCCCCCCTCCCCCTCTTCCCTCCCCTCCCCTCCCTTTTTCCCTCTCCCTCCTCCCCTCCCCCCCCTCCTCTCTCCCCCTTCCCCCTCCCTCCCCCCCTCCTACCCTACTCCCTCACCCCCCTCCTATCCCGCTCCCCTCCCTCTCCCCCCCCTCTCTCCCCTGCTATGCTCTCTCCCCACCCCACCACTCTTCGTCCCACCTGTACCTACCCTCCCCCCCCTCTCCCCCCCTCACCCCTCCCTCTCCTCCTACCCTCACCCCGGCCCCAATTCTCCCCCCCCCCTCCTCTCTCAACACCCCAACCCAGCCTACCCTCCCCCCCCCCCTCCCATCTCACCGCCCGCCTCTACCCTCCCTCCTTTCCCTCTCTCTCACCGGACTATCTACCTCTCCTCCTCCCTCTCCCTCACCTGGACTATAACCCCCTCATTTATCCCTCCTCCCTCTCTCCTCCCTATACTCTCTACCTCCTCCCTTACTCCCCTCCCCCCTGACTATCCTGTTCCCCCACTCCTCTCCCTCACCACCGACCATACCCCCCTCCCTCCCCTACCCCCTCCACTCACTCCCCCCTCTCATACCCCCTACTCCCCCCCCTCTCTCCCTTCCCCCCTCCTCTTCCTCTCCCCCCCCACTCTCTCACCTGACTATACTCCCCCCCCCCCCCTCTCCTCCCCCTCCCCCCCCCTCCCCCCCACCCACTCTCACACCCCTCCTCTCCCCACCCCTATACCCCTCCCCACCCCCTCTCCTACACCCCCCCCCCCCCACCCCCTCCCCTTCCTCCCCCACCTGACCCTCCCCCTTTCTCCCCTCCCCCCCCTCCCCCCCTCATTATCCCCCCTCCCCCCCCCCCCTCCTCCTCACCCCCCCCCCCCCCTCCCTCCTCCTTCTCCCCCCCCCTCTCCCTACCTACCCTCCCCTCCCCTATACCCTCCTCCCCTCTCCTCCTACTCTCCCCCCCGCCTCTTTCCACCTGACTATCCCCCCTCCCTATCTCTCTCTCACCTGACTTTACCCCCCCCCCCTCCCCTCACACTCACCTATACTCTCCCCACCCCCTCTTCTCTCTCCTGACTATTCCTCTCTCCCCCCCCCTCTCCACCTCCCCTAACTATACCTCCCCTCCCCTCACCCCTCTCTCCTCACCTGACTCATACTCCCCCTCCCTTACCCCTCTCACTCTCCCCTTTCCACCCCCCTACCCCTACCCCTCCTCTCTCTCATTCCCTGATACTCTCCCCCCCCCCTCTTCTCTCCTTACTATCACTCCCCTCCCTACTCTCTCACCTGACTATACCTCTCCCCCCTCTCTCCTCCCCCCTATACCCTCCTAACACCCTCTCTCCTAACTGACTCCACTCCCTCCCCTCCCTCTCTCTCTCTAAACCTGAACTATCCCCCCCCCTCTCTCTCTCTCACCTGACTCTCCCCTCCCCTCCCCCTCTCTTCCCCTGACTATACCTCTCCCCCTCCCCTCTCCCCTCTCCCTGACTATACCTTCCCTCTCCCTATCTCCCCAGATCTACCCTCCCCCTCCCCTCTCTCTCAACCTCCTATTCCCTCCTCCTCTCTCTCTCTCACCTCCCTCTACCATTCCACCCTCTCTCACCTGACTCTCCTCTCTCACTCCCTCTCTCTCACCTGCCTATACCCTCCCCTACCTCTCTCTCACCCTCCTTTACCCTCCCCCTCCCCTCCCCTCTCTCTCACCTGACCTATCCCTCCGCCTCCCTCTCTCCACCTCCCTCCCCTCCCCTCCCTCTCTCCCCCTGACTATCTCCCCCCCCCGCCTCTCTCTCACCTGACTACCTCCCCCTCCCCTTCTCTCCCCTCTCTCACATGACTATACCTCCCCCTCCCTCTCTCTCTCCTCCCTCTCCCTTCCTGACTCTCTACCCCTACCTCCCCACCTTCTCCTCCTCTCCTCCCCTGACTATACTCTCCATCCCTCCCCCTCCCTCTACTCTTCTCCTCCTCCTTCTGTCACCTGACTATACCCTCCCCTCTCCTCCCTCTACTCTCTCTCGCCCTCTCTGACGCTCTCCCCTCCCTCCTATCCCTCTCTCTCACCTGACTATACCTCTCCCTCCTCTCTCCCACCTGACTTATACCCTCCCCTCCCTCTCTCCACCTCCTATCCTCCCTAACTCCTCCCTCTCCCTGACCCCTCCCTCTCTTCTCCCTGAACTATACTCTCCCCTTCTCCAACTCTCTCTCCTGACTATACTCTCCCCCCCCCTCTCTCTCCCTGACTATACTCTCCCTCCCCTCTCTCTCCCTGACTATACTCTCCCTCCCCCTCCCTCCTCTCAACTGACTATCACCTCCCCTCTCCCTCTCCTCCTCTTCCTAGTACCACCCTCCTCCCCCCCTCTCCTCTACCTGACTATAACCTCCCCTACCTCCTCCCTGACTATTCCCTCCCCTTCCCTCTTCACTCACTACTCTAACGCTCCCCCTCCTCTCCTCACTCTACCCTCCCCCCTCCCTCTCTCCCACCTATGACTATCGACCCTCCCCTCCCCCTCTCTCACCTGACTATACTCACCCCCTCTCCCCCTCATCTCTCACCTCACTATACTCTCCCTTCCCCTCTCTCTACCCCCGGACCCTCAACCTCCTATACCCCCTTCTCTCCCTCCTCTCCACCTACTATACCCTCCCCTCCCCCTCTCTCTCACCTGAACTACTATCCCCTCTCCTCTCCCCTGACTCCCTCCCTCCCTCTCCCCTCCTCTCCACTCTCCCCTCTCCCCTCACTATACTGACATACCCTTCCCCCTCTCCACACCATGACTATACTCTCCTCACTCCTCCCTCTCATTGAATACCTCTCCCTTCCCTCTCTCTCCCCCTGACTTATACCTCTCCCCCTCCCTTCTCTCTCCCTGACCTCTAAACCTCCCCTACCTCTCCTCACCAGACATCCTCCCCCTCCCTCTCTCATCCCCTGACTATACTCCCCCTCCCTCTCTCTCACCACTCTCAACCCTACTCTCCCCATCCCTCTCTCTCACCTGACTATACTCTCCCCTCTCCCTCCGCTCTCTCTCTCTCTCCCCTGACCTATACTCTCCCCCCTCCCACTCTCTCTCTCTGGACTATTCTTCCCTCCCTCCTTCTCTTCACCTTGACATATACCCTCCCCTACCTCTCTCTCACCTGTACTTAAAACTTCTCCCCTCCCATCTCTCGACACTGAACTATACTCTCCCCTCTCCCTCTCTCTTCACCTGACTATACCCTCCCCTCTCCCTCTCTCTCACCTGACTATACTCTCCCCTCCCCCTCTCTCTCACCTGACTATACCCTCCCCCTCCCTCTCTCTCACCTGACTATACCCTCCCCCTCCCTCTCCCCTCACTTGACTATACCCTCCCCTCCCCCCTTCCCCTCTCCCTCTCTCTCACCTCACTATCCCTCCCCTGACTATAACCTCCCACTTTCCCGCTTTATCTCCCTGACTATACTCTTCCCTCCCCTTCCCCCCTCTCTCTCCGTCTCACCTGATTATACCCTCCAATTCCCTTCCCCTCTCCCCTCACTCTCCCTCTCACTCTCTTCTCCCCTGACTATAACCCTCCCCCCATTCCCTCTCTCTCCCCTTGACTGTACCTCCCCCCTCCCTTCCCTATACTACCCTTCACGTTATAATATCCTCTCATCATCATCATCAGCTCTTCTCCTTCACTCCTCCTCCCCTCGGTCATCCTCTCAGTCTCTCTCAGCCTTCCTCCTCCCTCCCCTCGTCATTCCTTCTCTGTCTCTCTCAGCCTTCCTCCTCCCTCCCTCGTCATTCCTTTCTCTGTCTCTCTCCCCATCCCCCCCCGTCATTCATTCCTCTGTATCTCTCAGACCTTCCTCCCCCTCGTCATTCCTTCTCTGTATCTCTCTCAGCCTTCCTCCTCCTCCCCTCGTCATTCCTTCTCTGTATCTCTCAGCCTCCTCCTCCTACGCCTCCCCTCGTCATTCCTTCTCTGTATTTAACCCAAATCAATATTTCCCTTTCATTTTCCACGCTATCCACTTTGTCTATCATATGGTGAAACATGAAAGGTGTCGTTGCAAAATCCGCCCACGCTCCGATTTTTCTTCTTCAATTTTTGCAGTGTTAAAGGTATATAACTACTTCATATGTGCTTTTTATTTATTTTGTATTTTTCAAAAAGGCATAAAAGAACTAAAATGATGTTTTCTAATAATACTTCGGGTATGTGGCAGGGGGGCCATTCTTTATTATATACCCATTTATAATGATATTCACTTTTCGTTTTTGTAACCATGGCAACCAATATTTTCAAAGGTGTTACCATGATATTTAGCATCTAAAGTTATTAATGTACATTTATGTTCACTTACATTGGACTGAGGAATCATAAAAATGACATGTAATAACTAGGTATATACTAACAAAGAAGTGGTCCGTTGCTACCTGCACTCAAAACCAAAAGTGTTAATTTTTCGTAAAAATATAAATTTTTTGTTAAAAATCTAAAAGAAATGAACTTGATATAAAGTATACAATTTACATAAATGATTCATAAAAAATGTAGAGTATTTAACAAAGGCTAACCTATGATGACATATTTGTTCAGGTGGTTTAAAAGAAAACGAATACGAAGAATTCAGGCCCTTTGAGCCTTTTTTTTCGAAATCATAAAATGAAAAAAAAGTAGTGTCATTTCAAAGGGACAACTAATAGTACTCTCGACATGTAAATTCTCAAGAAAATTGGACTGTGGGCAGTTTCTAGTGGATTTTTAACATAAGTTTGAAAACAACTTTTATAATAATTGTCTTCAGAAATGCAAGAAATGCAAGGCATGCAACTGTTTTGAAATATCCATCCACACTTGCAGCGCATATATTACAGAATGCAGACTGCTTCATTCCATTTTGATCTATTTCTTGGCGCAGACATAATCTAAATCAGTTTTACTGAGTATGATGTCGCCTCTCTTTCTCTTTACAAATACATTATAGCACGTTATTCTTGTTTGCCTATGTCTGCATGACCAAAACGGATATGATTGTTAGCAAAGCAATTCATTGACAAATATCATTATTATAAATAAATCTTCGAAAAACTACTTTTGTTCTTCAACAGATAATCTCAATTCTATTTACGTCGACTCCAATGTTGATACGTTTTGCTCCTAAATAGCAATGGTTTCCTTGTTTCGGCCTCAAAACGACACACTTTAGAGAATTTTAAGATACTATAAAAGGGTAAACGTTCGCATCTATTACAAAGAGACACAGCATGAACGTACCACAGTCTCCCAAAATACACACGCGCACTTTACACCTTCACGCACGTACAACACACCACATACACGAGATGCCGTCAATAAATTACCTGCCTGTTAATAGAATGTTAGCCATTTAACCAACAACCAACAACAGTTTGATTACTAAATATCTTAATGTGTTCATTTTTTCATTTCTTGAAGAAACGACCAAGTAAACAAAGTAATTAAAAACAAAGCTACTTAGTTGAATACAGGGCATTATAATACAACGGTTTGTAAGTTCTTAATATCTTATGGACGTTCTTCATTGTAGACGCGTAGCGTCTATGAAAAAGGATGTCCGTCCGTTTTTTGTCTATGACTTCATAACTCAAACGATATTGAGAATAATCTTATATTTTAATTCAGATAATTCAAATCAGGTACGTGTACTAACTGGGTATACATTTTCGTGATTTTACTTACTTTTACAATACAACAAATGGAGTTGGGGCGCATTGATATCTTATCCAATAATTGAGTTTGGCCAATGACTGTGCCGCTTTTAAAAATTCCCCCGCGAATCCGTTCTGTATGTATGACGTCATAATACTTGTAAAAACCTTTCTTTCGGTCTATGGAAAAAACAACCTCAAAGATCTAGCCATTAGAAAATGAGTGTTACATATGAAATTAAATTATTATAATAATCTAAAATTACAAGTATTTGAACACATACGTGTCATATCAAAGTGCATTTATATTAATAAAAACCCATTAAAAGGATCAAATTAAATTTTTTTTTTTTTTTTTTTTTTCTGCAGAATGATACAGTGATAATAGATTAAACAATAAAAGTGTCATACCCCTGTCATGTTGTTAAATCAATGTTTTAATTTTCACATTTGGGGTGACTTATTGAAACTGAACTCAACCAAAAGGACTTAGCTCCGACGTTTTACTAAAAGTAAAATATTGAAGAAGCGTCTGTAGGATTTGCTACGTACCAGTATTAAAGCTTTCTCTGACGTGTAAGACAAGTGTCAAACTTGTGGTCGCTTAGTGCATTGCTAATATTTTTTTTTACATTTAGGAAATTTTACGACTTCTACTGTCAGCTTGTGTATAGTGCTAACTCCATCGCCTTCTACATTATACTGGTCTCCTGGCTCCTAGGACTGTTTTATGCAGCTTGTCTAAACTCGATGAACGATGATTACGTAAAAATAATCAATATCCGGAAATATTGTCAGGTGTTGACCCTAATTTTATATATGATGATGAGGATGCTAATTTTCGATCTTCAGTCCGGAAATTGTTTTGTTGTGTCTTAGGCCTAAAAAAATATGTATGTTTCAGGTACCCCTACCTACCCTAGTTTTTACTTCCGACCCTAGCTATTTTATCAATACTTTTTCAAAATCAAAATGTTGTGTATGAAGTTTTCAACTTAGATTTTTACGCATGCTTTAAGTTTATCCAGATAAAGTTCAATTACGAATATGGTAATAAAAGACTTCTAGCCAGCCTAAAACCTGAAAGACAACTTACATGTATTATTAAATTACTTTTTAATGTAGTTATAAAGCCACTTGACCCCTCCCTCACCCCTCCTTAAAAAAAGGGGGGGGCCGCGGTGGCCGAGTGGTTAAGATGTCCCGCCCGACATATTACCACAAGCCCTCCACCTCTGGAACTCGAGTTTCGAATCCCATGTGGGGCAGTTGCCAGGTACTGACCGCTGGTCGGTGGTTTTTTCTCCGGGTACTCCGGCTTTCCTCCACCAACAAACCTGGCACGTCCTTAAATGACCCTGGCTGTTAATAGGACATTAAAATAATCAATCCTTAAAAAAAATTAAAAAATGAATTTAAAAAAAATCCCGACCGACCTACCCTATTTTATTCAGTCATGTAACCTGAAACACACATATAATATTTTTTTTGGCCTTATCAAATATTACAGAAGACCAGATAGATTTTGCTTTAGAAGTTGTGCAGTAGGATACTCTTTCATAAAATCAAGCCCAAGAAATGATAGAAATTTACCGATCGCTTGCGAACATTACGTAACCAATTCCAGCTGATGCTATAAATCATCGGAGTTATCTCCCTTCTGGGAAATCATTTTGGTTTTGAAGAGTACAGAGCGACCGTGTGCCATTTGCGCTTGCCTAAGACAACGTATGGCACATGAAATGAAAGGCTATTAAATCATACTAAATTTTATTCCACACGACACGGCCTTTAACCGGTCCCGTGTCGGCCCACTTTGTGCAGTACAAAATCGAATGTGGCTAATTCGGTTCAACAGACAACTGATTTTACTCGGTACCACTAATCGTATATTATATATTTTATCAGATTTTTGCTGATATTTCGCTTATCTTTGCTCCAGGAACTGAAGCTTTAACGCACTGTAAATTAGTCCACTAAACCTGCCTATATTATTAGGCATTTGTTTGCCTAATATACATATTAGGCAAATAAATTAAAAAAAAAAAAAAAAAGAAAAAAAAACCTAATAATATAGACAGGTTTAGTGGACTAACAGTTTATACAGAGACTCGACCATTCATTCCGCATTTGAATAGTTAAAGAGTTATCTACCCATGTGATCAGGCAGGTACTAATTCTGACGTCATGTGTTTGCGCGAATAACGTCACAAGTATGTAGAGAAAACGGCGCGAGTTGCTGGATTGAAATAATGACTCCATTATTAAAACCTTTCCACAAGGGAGATAATTCTGTGATATGACGGGATAATTAAGTAAATAAGCAGTAACATATATTTGTACAGATAAAATTATTAAAGTTACATATAAACTTACTAGTAATTAATATGAATTTTAGGCAAAGCCTCAGGGGAGCGCAGCAACACGTTCATGTAAAATGTTAATATAGATTTTTTCTAGTTAGGATTATGACCTCAAAACGAAATTAAAACTGTTTTTCAACTTGTAGTCCGATTCTTTATTAAATGCAATTTTCCAAAACTATTGATGAATGTTTTGTGTCTAGCAATATATTGACAGTCGTTATATTCTACATATTACAGAGTTATCTGCACTTGCGGGTAGGTATTGAGTATAATATCATAATTTTCGTAGAAAACGACATGAATTTGCGCTCACAAAATAATGACGTCACAATGGATACCTACCAACAAGGGAGCTAACTCTGTTATAAGCAAAGACGGAATACAGGTCTGAGAGAAATGTTCAACATATATGTTGTACAGATAACATTAAAGATGCTCCACCGCCGACAGACCATACACGATACTTATTATTTGAACAACAATGTGTGTTTAATCGTGTATATATATGTCTAACTAACACAAAAAATAATATGAATTTTTGTATTTTGCTTTTGGTGCATGTGCAGTCAGAACTTCATTCTATATAGAACATAGTGCCACAGAATTTTTTCGAGATGCAATTAATTATTTCTAAAATTTTCATCTTGAAGTAAAATTAGAATCTCAAACTTTCCAATGGTGGTAATAGCGTAAAGTAAGTAATTTTTGTAACTGAAGAAAAATTCCAAATCGTCTGATCCTGTTTTTCGATAGTGAAAAAATACCATTTGTCAGCGATTAACTCTGTAATATGGAAACACGGAATAGGTATGCTCTAATACTCAATACGGGAAGCTCTATGGATAAGAATGGGAATTATACAACGTGCGTTCATATTTCATTTTAGTAATGGAAGTATTAATTGTTTCAACGGCAAACAACTACATGTACATGACTTTGTATTTCATTATTGTAAACAATATCCAATTTCAAAATAATTCATTGAAGAATTCGACCTATTGACTGGCACACTTATGTTGTAACTACAAGAAATATGCACTAGGTTGACATTTGAAAATTGATAATAAGAATTGCGTAAAATGTACGATTACCAAACCGAAAAACAAAAATCAATAACCAGCATCTAAAATTTATTTTTAACATAAAATCATCGAAGTTATCTCCCTTCTGAGAAACTCGACCAAGGATCGACCGTGGTACATGAAAGAACCATTGAAATATATTATTTACATAGGGTTTCAAGACTTACACTTGCGTACAAAAATATCTACACAACCAACACAATATTGGTTTAAAGAAATTACAGTTTCTCGAAGGACCAACAAAATAGAAACATCTATTTTTAGAAGCCTTAGATATGATTTGTTTACTGTTCTTGCTACCATAAGTCAATTATATTTGAATGAATATGCATTTTATCTACTTCAACAAATTGAATAAATAAAAGTTATATTCCCTGTAAAATTATACGTACAGTAACGATATCACAGGTATTTTCAAACACAGCTTCAAATAGGTATGATGTAAATCGGGACGAGCCGGTCGGGGTCAGAGCGAACTTGATTTTATTACATCAGAATGAATATTATAAGTGGAAAGCAAATAAATTGGATTTACATGCATATCTCTTAGTACTTGGGCATGGAGAGCTGGCACAATGAGTCTATCAATAATGAATGACGGGCCATTTTGTGTTACCGGTTGTCTCCGCTACGTTACTTGTATTTTCTCACATTCTGTGTCGATTTCAGAAACAGGGCAAAATTAGCGGCTAAAACCATTCGTTTTATGTACAGTGAAAATGGATTTTTTCGATTTTCGTCTTAAACTGTCACTAATGATTACTGTTCATTGTCGTTAAAAAATTTACGACATACCACAAAACGGTTCTAAATGACTATAATTAGATCACGCGTCCTTCCCCGGGGATATTATGGGATAGCATCTCTGGAATTATGGGATGATATCCAACGTGTGCGCCACCCTGTATCCTTAATATAAGAGCTCGAACGAGTGTCTGCTTAATAATTAATGGTTTCTTGAGAAAATTTGGCGTTAGAAATCACCCTTTCTTGTCGCCAACTTCTAGGTAGTGCTATGTTCTTGAGATTTTTAACAGACGAATCACCGAAGTCATCATATCCAGCTGCAAATTTCGCATCCGTATATATATGCTAATGCTCTCAGCGCTGTTACATAATATCCTTAAATGAGTATACAGTATTACTTTATTTAGAAGTGTTGTAAGATAAATTAATTAATTAAGAAAGGTAATTTTTTATTTCTGAATAGTGAACATAATAATTATAATTCTGTGATTCTATAATTGTGATGGTTAATGTAAGGGTATTAAGCCTAATCCTCAAAACTCGTAAAATCAATTTAGCATTGAAGTCTCTATTTTTTAATTTCATCGGGGTATGAAGGAAATTTTGTTTGCAAACTGTGTGAATCCGCGTAGCGGATTCTCACAAAAGTTTGCAAACAAAATTTATTTCATACCCCGATGAAATTAAAAAATAGAGACTTCAATGCTAAATTGAATAATTGGCGTTTTACAAAATTTTTGACAGAAAGTTATATTTTCCTATTTTGCAACGTATCGGTACATAACAATTCATGAAAAATCATTCGAAAATATTATATGGTTCCAGCAAAACGTAACCAAAAAATGATCCTCCTAGGTATTTTTTAAAATCCGAAGCATATCTTTCATATGCTGAAGTCATATTGAAAAAAAATCCTAGCGCGGTCCATTAGACGGTGCGGTATGAATTCAGTACAAATGGCATGATTCCGCAAAAGAAAGGCGCGATATTATCCATTTTATGTGTAAAATTTCGACACATTCTGGGTGCATAAAGAACATCATGAGTTGTCTCCCCTACCAAAACATATTTTCGCTAATAAAGGCAGAGTACAACTGTAGCATGGTATACTGTGTAATTAGGTATAAGAATTTGTTGTATTGTTCACACCTAGAACCTGGCCAAGAAATAAACATTTGTAAGATCTGTTAAAGTCTACAATGTGTGCAAGTCTTCCTAGTGTGAATTCCCTCTCCGGAATGGCGAGTACTCGCGTCATAGACCATTTCTTGAACTAGATATCGAGACAAACTTCCGTCGGAGTTTATGAATTTTGCACTACCCTCGACGTTGGAGATTGATTTCGCTACTTTAGGTTTTCATATTTGTAGTAATGCATATTGAAGGGTTAAGCTAAGTTGTGTTAAGTGAAGTATCAAATAGATAGCTGTGTAAACTGATAAATGTTATTCCAAATAATTAAAAACATGATGAAATAATAGACAAGAATGTATATATTTTGTAAAGTTGATATAGTTAATAACAGATAATAGATGTATATGCAGAATTAATTAAGATATTTACTTTTTGTTGAAATACTTAATTTTATGTAAGATGCTGATTTAGATATATTGTTTTTATCTAAAAAAATTAGGTTTAATTCTAAAAGATGGTAATCTATAATTTAGTATACAGTTGAAGTATGGTGTTGATGAATATAGCAAGTTTCTGGTTTCCCGAGACTTGTCTATTTCCCGAGGCATTAACATGTTTAGTTTCAAATAAACTTCAAATGTGTTTTAAGTTACAATTGACCTTTTATGTTATAATTAAGATGTTTGTGTATAGATAAGATGTTCAATTATAGTTTAAATCTTTGGTTGCATATATCATGCTGAGATAAAAATATCTAGTAGTAATTAAGATTCTTAGTTATGGCATTAGTTTTGGTGTCTATCTATAACTGGAATCTTTAGCGTTCGCCCCTGTGAGGAAGGCTCTGGGTTCTGTCCCCTGGCCGAGACACACCAAAGTCTATAAAAGAGGTAGTTTCTGCTCCTGCTTAGCGCTCAGTATAACATGGAGTGGGACGACTGGTTCGCCCTTGTCAGTATAATGTGACCGGGTGGGTGTGTTGCTTTGTGTCTTCGGTGGCATGCCTCAGTGATATAGCACTATAAAAAGGGCAACAGTTCCACTATACAAGAAGACACTACATGAATGTACCGCAGTCTCCCAAAACACGCACCTCTTACAACATACACGCAACACACAGCATACATGGGAGGCCGTCCTTACATGACCATAGCTGTTAATAGGACGTTAATTAAATCAAACAAACAGATACGGTTTATGTAAGTTAAGGTTTATGTATTTCAGTTAAGGTTTATGTATCTCAGTTAAGGTTTATGTATGTTTAGATAAGGTTTATGTATTTAGATAAAGTTTGTGTATTGAAGTTAAGGTTTATGTATTTAGTTAAGGTTATATATTTAGTAAAGGTTTATGTATTTAGGTAAGGTTTATGTATTTAGGTTAAGGTGTATGTATTTAGATAAAGTTTATGTATTTAGTTAAGGTTTATGTATTTAGTTAAGTTTTGTATAAGTTTATGTATTTAGTTAAGGTTTTGTTTAGTTGTATTTAGTTAAGGTTTTATGTATTTAATTAAAGTTTATGTATTTAGTTAAGGTTTATATTTTTAGTTTAAGGTTTTGTATTTTAGGTAGGTTTATGTATTTAGTTAAGGTTTATGTATTTAGTTAAGGTTTATGTATTTAGTTAAGGTTTATGTATTTAGTTAAGGTTTATATATTTAGTTAAGGTTTATGTATTTAGTTAATTATGTATTTAGGTAAAGGTTTGTGTATTTAGTTAAGGTTTATGTATTAGTTAAGGTTTATGTATTATTAAGGTTTATGTATTTTACGGTTTATGTATTTAGTTAAGGTTTATGTTTTTAGTTAAGGTTTATGTATTTAGTTAGGTTTATGTATTTAGGTAGGTTTATGTATTTAGTTAGGTTTATGTATTTAGATAAGGGTTATTATTTAGTTAAGGTTTATGTATTTTAGCTTTTATGTATTTAGTTAAGTTATGTATTCTAGTTAAGGTTTTAATTTAGTTAAGGGTTTATGTATTAAGTTAAGGGTTATGTATTTAGTTAAGGGTTATGTATTTAGTAAAGGTTTTTATATATTTAGTTAAGGTTTATGTATTCAGTTAAGGTTTATGTATTTTAGTTAAGGGTTACATGATATGTATTTAGTTATGGTTTATGTATTTAGTTAAGGTTTATATATTTAGTTACGGTTTATGTATTTAGGTAAGCTTTATGTATTTAGTTAAGGGTTATGTATTTAGGTAAGGTTTATATATTTAGTTAAGGTTTATGTATTTAGTTAAGGTTTATGTATTTAGATAAAGGTTGTGTATTAGTTAAGGTTTATGTATTTAGTTAAGGTGTATGTATTAAGTTAAGTGTTATGTATTTAGTTAAGGTTTATGTATTTAGATAAGGTTTATGTATTTAGTTAAGGTTTTATGTATTTAGTTAAGGTTTATGTATTTAGATAAGGTTTATGTATTTATTTAAGGTATATGTATTTAGTTAAGGTTTATGTATTTAGTTAAGGTTTATGTATTTAGATAAAGTTTATGTATTTAGTTAAGGTATATGTATTTAGTTAAGGTTTATGTATTTAGTTAAGGTTTATGTATTTAGATAAGGTTTATGTATTTAGTTAAGGTTTATGTATTTAGATAAAGGTTGTGTATTTAGTTAAGGTTTATGTATTTAGTTAAGGTTTATGTATTTAGTTAAGGTTTATGTATTTAGATAAGGTTTATGTATTTAGTTAAGGTTTATATATTTAGTTAAGGTTTATGTATTTAGTTAAGGTTTATGCATTTAGTTAAGGTGTATATATTTAGTTTAGTGTTATGTATTTAGTTAAGGTTTATGTATTTAGTTAAGGTTTATGTATTTAGATAAGGTTTATGTATTTAGTTAAGGTGTATGTATTTAGATAAGGTTTATGTATTTAGTTAAGGTTTATATATTTAGTTAAGGTTTATGTATTTAGTTAAGGTTTATGCATTTAATTAAGGTGTATATATTTAGTTAAGTGTTATGTATTTAGTTAAGGTATATGTATTTAGTTAAGGTTTATGTATTTAGTTAAGGTTTATGTATTTAGATAAAGTTTGTGTATTTAGTTAGGTTTATGTTTTTAGTTAAGGTTTATGTATTTAGGTAGGTTTATGTATTTAGGTAAGGTTTATGTATTTAGTTAAGGTTTATGTATTTAGTTAAGGGTTACATGTATGTATTTAGTTATGGTTTATGTATTAAGGTAAGCTTTATGTATTTAGTTAAGGGTTATGTATTTAGGTACGGTTTATGTATTTAGTTAAGGTTTATGTATCTAGTTAAGGGTTACATGTATAGTATTTAGTTAAGGTTTATGTATTTAGATAAAGTTTGTGTATTTAGTTAAGGTTTATGTATTTAGTTAAGGTTTATATATTTAGTTAAGGTTTATGTATTTAGGTAAGGTTTATGTATTTAGGTAAGGTTTATGTATTTAGTTAAGGTTTATATATTTAGTTAAGGGTTACATGTATGTATTTAGTTATGGTTTATGTATTTATATAAGGTTTATGTATTTAATTAAGGGTTTGTATTTAGTTAAGGTTTATATATTTAGTTACGGTTTATGTATTTAGGTAAGCTTTATGTATTTAGTTAAGGGTTACATGTATGTATTTAGTTATGGTTTATGTATTAAATTAAGGTATTTGTATTTAGTTAAGATTTATGTATTTAGTTACGGTTTATGTATTTAGGTAAGCTTTATGTATTTAGTTAGGTTTTATGTATTTAGTTAAGGTTTATGTATTTAGTTAAAGTCTATGTATTCAGTTGTGGATGATGTATTTAAATAAGGTTTATTATTTACAGTTCATGTGTAACTGCAATTGTCGAGGTGAGCCACGTAACTTTATGCCTAGTAAGTAACTTGTTGTGAAGCTTCAGATGTTCACTTTGTCAAGTTTACCTATACAGCTATATCCAACTTATGGTTGTGAGTGCATGCCTCACGCCAGTCATCGTAAGTTCTTTAGGAAGTGAATGGAATGAAAGTTAGTGAATATCAACCTCCCAGTTACCGCGACCACGATAAAGAGAGAATTAAGGTGAAAATGCATACACTTTTACCTTTCCGTCATTATGACCCACAGATTGAGGGCTAATGGAAGACTACCAGACAATATAACCACTCGGTCGCCAGTACCCCTCGCCAGTACCCCTAAACGTGTATAGAACATATCTTTGGGTTTTTTTATGGAAAGCTATCTTAATAAATATTCTCTTGTAGCCAATCGATACGAACCCCATTATAACGGACTCTAGCTATCTGAAAGCCAATGTTGACATTAGGAATCTTCGTGTAATCCATGTCAAGCCTTGTTCTTCTGTATAAACCGTATTTATAATATCTTAGATACTGGCCAGCCTGACTTTTGTAATTGACGTACAATTATCAGGGCTCCAATGTCAAATGGTCCATATTTATTTTAAGCCTAACGGTCGACGGCGGAATGCATCCCGTGCAAGGATCTGCAATTGCACGCAAGGCCATACTGTGAAACTACTTATATCTGAAACGCCTTAATTTGGCGTAATGTGAATTTTCTTTCGCGTGTGATTTACTTTCGCGAACTTTGCGATTCAAATAAATTCGCGAAAGTTTATCTCCGTGGACTTGCATCTAAATCATGATACTTATAGAAATAACCAGTATTTTTATTTAATCCGCGAAATATCTCTGTGAAAATGCTTTGAAGCAGAAATCGCGAAATTGAATTGTCGCGAAAAACCTTGGTTTACAGTAAATATCAACAATAACAGAACATTAACAGTAAACTACACCAAAAGTGAATCTGAAATGGCTTTTAAATTAAATTATGTACATAATTATTATGCATGTATTTACTGTTCTATCATCTTTAATATCCCAGGGGTCACTATCATTGAATAACCGATGAATAACCGTACACTATGGTGTAACTGTGTAACTATGAAGTTAGGCGTCGCTGCCTTGTCAGAGAAAGCCTCTTCTTGCCTGTAACTATTCTGTATTTGTATATTAAAGAGCTATTTGCCCTTACGGGTAGGTATTGATTGTGACGTCATACTTTTCGGAGAAAACGACGTGAATTTCACTCACAAAATAATGACGTATCAATTAATGCCTACCCACAAGGGAGCTAACTCTGTAATATGAAAAGACGGAATAATTTGCAAGATATTTTCTCATAGGCCTTATTATTTGCTATGATATATTCAAGGAATGGATACATGTAGAGTGATAATAACCACTGAAATATCGAGGATGACATTTTATCAACAGCTAAGGATAGGACTTCCTATATGCGATGCTTAATTGTGTCTTCTTGTGATAGTGGAATTCTGGCATTTTATTGTGTTATATCACTGAAATATTCTTCCACACTCACTGCAAATATCAGGAATCTTATATTGAACTTGTACTGGAATACAAGTCGGCCACTCTCGTAACGCTATGTGATAGATAGAAGCAGCATCTCGCATCAAATAGACCTTATAGCGTATTGGCATGACAAGGATTCCAAAGCATACAGAACTACATGCTCCGGAAGTATAAGCACTCTCTTTACACGGGATATCTTTCTGAAAAGCACTAGTTAGGTTTGGCTTCAAAGCTAATATTTCGCAAGTTTTCCCTTGCGACTGCTATCCAGGAGAACTGACTTGATTTGTATAAGTTCAAATTATTTCATAATTGAATAAATTAATGAAGTTAATAATTTACTTTACTACGGAATCTTGTTAACACGGAATTCATACCGAATCTAAACTTTTATTTCATCGAAATAGGCAGTTGTTCAGAAAAAAACAACAGAACATGACATTGTAATTTGACAATCGAAAAATTCTCTTTTACAGTTGATAATTATCCTGAATTTAATCAGATAAATGTTATATAATCTCTTACGATAAATTTTGTGTTTAACTTCAATTTACGCGTCTCTTTTGTAGCAATGATAGAATCGCCTGTATCATACGAAACTCTATGTATCAAGCCGACATTGCTATAACGTGGTTACAACATAGACTCCTTCCTATAACGACATTAACATTCTCAGTCATGTCGTTTACAGTAAAACCCCAAGGAGTTACGGGTGTAAACCCGGAACATTACAGTACAGAATGTCGCCGTCAGAACTCTCTAGGGATGGAGGTACATTTGATACCTCATGTTGATGGCCCCTATGCGTGTCATTCTTGAAAGGTCATGTGCTTCTTTCCGGAAAATGTCGCATTGCTTGATAATTAGATATGCAGGCGGGGAATCGCCTTAGTACACTATACATACAGAAACAAAGAACAATTTCTTATATGTGAAATTCTTTCAATTTTACCTAAAGTAACTTTGACTTTTGAATCACCAATAATTTTTCAAAAACAAAAACAAAATTTTAAAAGGTTAGCCTAATGTCCGTAACAACACATCGGGGAATTTTCGACGTACATAAGTGATAAGGATGTCTGTTAGTATAAATTTCACTTGGGTAATTATCTCTGAAATCATATCGTTAATGAAAACAGATTGGCATTTCATTGACCAATGCGACTTATACCATGGTTATAAACAAGAGTCATCCATCGATTGTATTTTGGGTGGAAAGTTTGACATTTTGTACCCCCTCGCCGGTCAGAATATCACATTATTCGTCTTCAGCGGCCATTCAATTTGTCCACACATTGTCGTACATGTACAGTGTACCGTGTTCTCAGATGACCACTATTACAGTATATCTTGTTCAAAGGTGGACACGGCTATATAATGCCAAGGAAATATTGGCGAGGTAATTGTATCAATGCTTTATGAGATAAATAAGATGCCACACAAAAAAACTTGTACCTTCAATATATGTTTGTCTGGGTTTCGTACTCTCGATCTTTTTGCAATTGCAATTTCTCATTTGACAATAAAGTTTCGTTATTTGGCGCCTAACGCTACTTTTACTGTGATGACGTCAGAAACATATTTTGATCGAAAAGCGGTTTTACAATGCTAATTTAGTGGATTTTTTGTTTGTATTTTTTTCTGTTTTTTTTTCTTGTGGGGATGGGGGTAGGGGTGGGCTGGTGTTGAAATACATGTAAGTAGTTCATTCAACCCATTTTCACATGTTTCTTTGTCCTATCTATCCTACTTTGTCACGTATTTCTGATATTTATCTTTTTCTATTATTTTTTTCACAATGAATATTGTAACAAGAACCACATTATATTGTATGTATGTAACTGTATGTTGATAGCATGTTTTGATGCTCCATCCTTTTGGTATTACCAAGATTTAACTTATGTTGTATATATGTTTATGGAGCATGGCTGACATTGTTGTTACCATGTCTGCCATGTTATTACTCGTCATTTAATAAAAATGACATTATCTGGACATTCTCATTCTCTGTTGTAATTTTTATAATATATCCGAAAACTTAGTTTCAGTCGCGTCTTTTAGGCAGAGCGATGTAGATGTATAGGATAAATGTAGATTTCAGTGTATTTTAGTTAGGCCGTTCTATTATATGAAAACAAAACATCTACTTATAGGAAATAACAGTTTAATTAACAACCTCACAATTAAACACCTAATTACGAATGTCTCAAGCTGTCGAGCTCGCCCTTAAATAGCAATACATCACAGATTACAAAGACTTCAACAGCGTGTCAACGTCGGAAGGTGCTACTTTGTTCCTGCTTACCAACAATATAATAGGATAAAAATTTGTAAAAAGACTAACATGGCCATGCATTCTTATAAAATGATATTTACAGATATTATTTAGCAATTCAAAATTAAGTAATTCTCTAAATGCAATTTGTTTGCTGGAAATATGAATTTCAAAAGGATTCACGCTTTCATATTAGCAATATTTAGGTATGCTTTGTATTGTAGTAAATACGAGTTGTCCATAGCAAACAGATGTTGTACGGAAAAAAACATTCCATATACATATTTACACTTTTATATAGACACATAATCGGCTAAATCTCTTTTTATGCTTGTTTGGAATGCGGACTTAATCGCAACGTATGAGATAATGGATATGGCTACACGCAGTCACGTGACTCAATTTTTGTAAGAAGAATTCCAATTGGTCGATTGCGTAACATGGAAATCTAAGTTGATTAGCATGGCCAGGAACAAGCGAATCTCCTATACCATCAAAACATTTCTGTTTTATGTCGGACGTGAAGGACAGTGGTAAGAAGACCGACAGTTTAGAAGTGCACGTGTACTTGAAGTAGTCGGACAATATATTCAAGCTGAGCCGCGAGATTAGCAGCAGTTCATTCTAAATGGCTTCGAAGACTTCCGTAAGTTTTACTTATTTTGCCATTTCTAAATTTGTATCAACCAGTAATTTTAATATTTTGTAAAATTTTGTTATGTAAAACAATGCAATATTTTTTTTATTGTTCTATGATACCAAAGAAATATACTTATTTAATGACCAATCCTTGCATTTGTACTATAAAACCTTGTTATTGATCAAACGGCTAAAAGTACATCTCAATCATTAGCTGTATACTTTAATTATAGGTATTAGGTTATATGTTGAATGATAAACATTCCACTGTACAAGTAGGGACCTATATCTATCTATTAATGTGGGAGACGTTGCATTCTTCTATATAAGTAGGGAAATATATCTATCTATTGATGATGGAGACGGTACATTCTACTGTATAAGTAGGGACCTATATCAATATATTGATATGGGAGACGGTACATTCTACTGTATAAATAGGGACCTATACTCATCTATTGATGAGAGGGAGACGGTACATTCTACTGTATAAGTAGGGAAATATATCTATCTATTGATAAGAGAGACGGTACATCTACTGTATAAGAAGTGAACTATATCTATCTATTGATGAGCGAGATGGTACATTCTACTATATGCGTAGTGACCTATATTTATCAATTGATGAGAGGGAGACGGTACAGCCTACTGTATAGGTAGGGACCAATATTCATATATTGATGAGAGAGACGGTACATTCTACTGTATAAGTAGGGACCTATATCTATCTATTGATGAGAGAGACGATACATTATACTGTATAGGTAGGGACCTATATCTATCTATTGATGAGAGAGACGATACATTATACTGTATAGGTAGGGACTTATATCTATCTATTGGTGAGAGAGACGGTACATTCTACTGTAAAAGTAGGGACCAATATCTATATATTAATGAGAGAGACGGTACATTCTACTATATGAATAGGGGCCTATATTTATCTTTTGATGAGAGAGACTGTACATTTAACTGTATAAGTAGGGACATATATCTATCTATTGATGAGAGAAATGGTACATTATACTGTATAGGTAGGGACCTATATCTATCTATTGATGAGGGAGACGGTACATTCTACTGTATAAGTAGGGACCTATATCTATCTATTGATGAGAGAGACGGTACATTCTACTGTATAAGTAGGGACCTATATCTATATATTGATGAGGGAGACGGTACATTCTACTGTATAAGTAGGGACCTATATACATGTATCTATTGATGAGGGAGGCGGTACATTCTACTGTACAAGTAGGGACCTATATCTACATGTATCTATTGATGAGAGAGACGATACATTCTACTGTATAAGTTGGGACCTATATCTATCTACTGATGAGAGAGACGATACATTATACTACTGTATAAGTTGGGACCTATATTTATCTATTGATGAGGGAGGCGGTACATTATACTGTATAAGTTGGGACATATATTTATTTACTGATGAGAGAGACGATACATTCTACTGTATAAGTAGGGACCTATATCTATATATTGATGAGGGAGGCGGTACATTCTACTCTATAAGTAGAGACCTATATATATCTATTGTTGTGGAAGACAGTACATTCTACTGTACAAGTAGGGACCTATATCTATCTATTGTTGTGGGAGACGGTACATTCTACTGTATAAGTAGGGACCTATATCTATCTATTGATGAGAGAGACGGTACATTCTACTGTATAAGTAGGGACCTATATCTATCTACTGATGAGAGAAACGGTACATTCTACTGTATAAGTAGGGACCTATATCTATCTTTTGATGAGGGAAACGGTACAATCTACTGTATAAGTAGGAACCTATATATATCTATTGCTCAGGGAGACGGTACATTCTACTGTATAAGTCGGGACCTATATCTATCTATTGATGAGAGAGACGGTACATTCTACTGTATAAGTAGGGACCTATATATATCTATTGATGAGAGAGACGGTACATTCTACTGTATAAGTAGGGACCTATATCTATCTATTGCTGAGGGAGACGGTACATTCTACTGTATAAGTAGGGACCTATATCTATCTATTGCTGAGGGAGGCGGTACATTCTACTGTATAAGTCGAGACCTATTTCTATCTACTGATGAGGGAGGCGGTACATTCTACTGTATAACTTATATAAGTAGAGACCTATATCTATCTATCAATGAGAGAGACGGTACATTCTACTGTATAAGTTCGGGACCTATATCTATCTATCAATGAGAGAGACGGTACATTCTACTGTATAAGTCGGGACCTATATCTATCTATCAATGAGAGAGACGGTACATTCTACTGTATAAGTAGGGACCTATATCTATATATTGGTGAGGGAGACGGTACATTCTACTGTATAAGTTATAGGGACCTATATCTATCTACTGATGAGGGAGGCGGTACATTCTACTGTATAAGTAGAGACCTATATCTATCTATTGGTGAGAGAGACGATACATTCTACTGTATAAGTAGAGACCTATATCTATATATTGATGAGGGAGACGATACATTCTACTGTATAAGTTATAGGGACCTATATCTATCTATCAATGAGAGAGACGGTACATTATATTGTATAAGTAGGGACCTATATCTATCTTCTGTATAAGTAGGACCTACTGATGTGAGAGAGACGATACATTATACTACTGTATAAGTAGAGACCTATATATATCTACTGATGAGCGAGACGGTACATTCTACTGTATAAGTAGAGGGACCTATATCTATCTATTGATGTGAGAGACGGTACATTCTACTGTATAAGTATGGACCTATATCTATCTATTGATGTGAGAGACGGTACATTCTGCTGTATAAGTCGGGACCTATATCTATCTATCAATGAGGAGAGACGGTACATTCTACTGTATAAGTAGGGACCTATATCTATATATTGGTGAGGGAGACGGTACATTCTACTGTATAAGTTATAGGGACCTATATCTATCTACTGATGAGGGAGGGCGGTACATCTACGTCTACTGTATAAGTAGAGACCTATATCTATCTATTGGTGAGAGAGACGATACATTCTACTGTATAAGTAGAGACCTATATCTATATATTGGTGAGGGAGACGGTACATTCTACTGTATAATTAGAGACTTATATCTATCTATTGGTGAGAGAGACGGTACATTCTACTGTATAAGTTGTAGGGACCTATATCTATCTACTGATGAGGGAGACGGTACATTCTACTGTATAAGTAGGGACCTATATCTATTTACTGATGAGAGAGACGGTACATTCTACTGTATAAGTAGGGACCTATATATATCTATTGATGAGGGAGACGGTACATTCTACTGTATAAGTAGGGACCTATATCTATCTATTGATGAGGGAGACGGTACATTCTACTGTATAAGTAGAGACCTATATCTATCTATTGATGAGGGAGACGGTACATTCTACTGTATAAGTAGGGACCTATATCTATCTATTGATGAGAGAGACGGTACATTCAACTGTATAATTTTGGTTTGTTTAGTTTTACGTCCTATTAACAGCCAGGGTCATGTAAGGACGTGCCAGGTTTGTTGGTGGAGGAAAGCCGGAGTACCCGGAGAAAAACCACCAGCCAGCGGTCAGTACCTGGCAACTGCCCCACATGGGATTCGAACCCGCATCCCAGAGGTGGAGGGCTTGTGGTAATATGTCGGGACATCTTAACCACTCGGCCACCGCGGCCCCTCAACTGTATAAGTAGGGACCTCTATCTATATATTGATGAGAAGGAGACGATACATTCTACTGTATAGGTAGGGACCTATATCTATCTATTGATGAGAGAGACGGTACATTCTACTGTATAAGTAGGGACCTATATCTATCTATTATTGAGAGAGACGGTGCATTCTACTGTATAAGTAGGGACCTATATCTATATATTATTGAGCGTGACGGTACATTCTACTGTATACGTAGGGACCTATATCTATCTATTATTGAGAGAGATGGTACATTCTACTGTATAGGTAGGGACCTATATCTATTTTATTGATGAGGGAGACGGTACATTCTACTGTATAATTAGGGACCTATATCTATTTATTGGTGTGGAAGACGATACATTCTACTGTATATGTAGGGACCTATATCTATCTACTGATGAGGAGGCGGTAATTCTTCTGTATAATTAGAGACTTATATCTATCTATTGGTGAGAGAGACGGTACATTCTACTGTATAAGTAGAGACCTATATCTATATATTGATGAGAGAGACGGTAATTCTACTCTATAGGTAGGGACCTATATCTATCTATTGATTAGAGAGACGGTAATTCTACTCTATAGGTAGGGACCTATATCTATCTACTGATGAGGGAGGCGGTACATTCTACTGTATAAGTAGAGGACCTATATCTATCTATTGATGAGGGAGACGGTACATTCTACTGTATAGGTAGGGACCTATATCTATCTATTGATGAGAGAGACGGTACATTCTACTGTATAAGTAGGGACCTATATCTATCTATTGATGAGGGAGACGGTACATTCTACTGTATAAGTAGGGACCTATATCTATCTATTGATGAGAGAGACGGTACATTCTACTGTATAAGTATGGACCTATATCTATCCATTGATGAGGGAGACGGTACACTCTACTGTATAAGTAGGGACCTATATCTATCTATTGATGTGGGAGACGGTACATTCTACTGTATAAGTAGGGACCTATATCTATCTATTGATGAGAGAGACGGTACATTCAACTGTATAATTTTGGTTTGTTTAGTTTTACGTCCTATTAACAGCCAGGGTCATGTAAGGACGTGCCAGGTTTGTTGGTGGAGGAAAGCCGGAGTAGCCGGAGAAAAACCACCAGCCAGCGGTCAGTACCTGGCAACTGCCCCACATGGGATTCGAACCCGCATCCCAGAGGTGGAGGGCTTGTGGTAATATGTCGGGACATCTTAACACACTCGGCCACCGCGGCCCCTCAACTGTATAAGTAGGGACCTCTATCTATATATTGATGAGAGGGAGACGATACATTCTACTGTATATATAGGGACCTATATCTATCTATTATTGAGAGAGACGGTACATTCTACTGTATAAGTAGGGACCTATATCGATCTTTTGATGAGAGAGACGGTACATTCTACTGTATAGGTAGGGACCTATATCTATCTATTGATGAGAGAGACGGTACATTCTACTGTATAAGTAGGGACCTATATCTATCTATTATTGAGAGAGACGGTGCATTCTACTGTATAAGTAGGGACCTATATCTATATATTATGTTGAGCGTGACGGTACATTCTACTGTATACGTAGGGACCTATATCTATCTATTATTGAGAGAGACGGTACATTCTACTGTATAAGTAGGGACCTATATCTATCTATTATTGAGAGAGAGATGGTACATTCTACTGTATAGGTAGGGACCTATATCTATTTTATTGATGAGGGAGACGGTACATTCTACTGTATAATTAGGGACCTATATCTATTTATTGGTGTGGAAGACGATACATTCTACTGTATATGTAGGGACCTATATCTATCTACTGATGAGGGAGGCGGTAATTCTTCTGTATAATTAGAGACTTATATCTATCTATTGTGAGAGGGAGACGGTACATTCTACTGTATAAGTAGGGACCTATATCTATCTACTGATGAGAGAGACGGTACATTCTACTGTATAAGTAGGGACCTATATCTATCTATTGATGAGAGTGACGGTACATTCTACTCTATAAGTAGGTACCTATATCTGTCTACTGATGAGAGAGACGGTACATTCTACTGTATAATGTTGTTAAACATTTGAAAGGTGATATATCAACTTTCTCAGGTTTAACAATTCCTCTTATCAACCTACAACAAGTCAATATTTGTATAGTGTTATATGATATGATATTTGTTGTTTGTAAAATGTACTTTTAAATTAAAAATATCGATAAACATTCGCAAATTTACTTGGTTGACGAATTTCGCAAATGTAAAATGTTGTTTTCCACAGAATGTTTTGTTTTCATTCCCTTTTTAAAATTTGATTTCATTACTGATGATGTTATGATCGTTTTATGTAGAATTATTAACCTATCCAGCAATGAAAAAGACATTTTTATAAAGGAAACAAACTTAAGACGTTTAAATCTCTTTACATTCTATGTCACTCCATTTTAGAATAAAAACATTCAATTGTTCAATTCAAACATATTTTTTTATAAACATGTGTATATAAAATACAACAAATTACGATTCAATAAAACAATGGAAAGTTATTTATAAAAAATGTTCAAATAGAGAGAAAATAAATAGCGTTTTTAAGTCAGAACGAACACATCATACAGCCATCATAGAAAAATACTTCTACATATGTGATTTAAAATATTAAACTATATTTTATGAGAATTTATATGAATCATGCTTACCTATTAAACATTAAACACTTTTGGACTACCATATAGTACAGTAGTTAAATGTTCATATCGTAAACATAATCACGTATCATATGGCGTTGCCTAGCAGACAGACTACAATAAAACTTATAATGTACTATGAAACTTTCTAGCAAATCAATCAAAATGAATAAAACATTATCAAACATGATATGGCGTTGTATATGTATACATATATACTGCATTAAAAACAATGATATAATATGAATTATTCATGCAAATTAATCAATACCAATAAAAAACAAATAAATACATTTGAAAACAAAACCCATTATGGGATGTCTAACCATTAAAAGTAAGGAACGATCAATAGGCGTATACAGGACAAAGTATACAATTGGAAAAATTTCAAATAGAAAGTAACGCGATATGTGACGGATCATCTGATTGGCTGATGGGAATAACATATCTATTTGCATATGATACCCGGATATTTATGTCGATGATGTGATGAAACTTTGTATTCTCTGAATGATTTTGGCGGTATTGGTGAATATATTCTGTGATGGATTTTGTTTATTTCGGTAATGGTCTACAGAGAAATTATATGAACACGGCATGGAAGGAATTTGATATGTCGAAAATGTATCAAATAAATACTTAAATGATATCAAAATTCAATGAAGCAGATTATGTCTCTGCACATTTTTCACGGTCATCAGCTATGACATTTAACTGTCTCTTATACCAAACAAAAATGTATTGTTTTTAGGTTAGACGAATAAATGGTACTTATCAAACGAATATTAAAATATAAAGTACTATCAGCGCAAGAAATTGCTAACATAAACCTAGAGTTGAATAAATTAAATGCAGATAGGTTAAGCTTCCTGAATTCCTACCAGTCAGTGAATGAGGATGTGTCATCGTTTCATCGATTACAAATCTTTATAAGTTACATTTGATAAATCTTTGTAATTTACATTTGTTTCTTCTTGCACAGACAGCTTCATCTACGAAAACGTCAACACATGGTAACAACTGCGAGCTACACTATGAAGTTGCTAATATTCGATAGGATTGGGGTTAGGGTTAATTTCGCTTAATTCGCGGGTCCCATTCAAAATCCGAAATTGAATACCTTTCTATAATCTACATTTTTTCTTCTTGCACAGACAGCTTCATCTACGAAAACGTCAACAAATGGGAACAACTGTGAACTACACTATGAAGTTGCTAATATTCGGTAGGATGGGGTTAATTTCGCTTAATTCGCGGGTCCCATTCAAAATCCGAAATTGAATACCTTTCTATAATCTATTTTTTTTCTTCTTGCACAGACAGCTTCATCTATGAAAACGTCAACAAATGGGAACAACTGTGAACTACACTATAAGTTGCTAATATTCGGTAGGATTTGGGTTAATTTCGCTTAATTCACGGGTCCCATTCAAATTCCGAAATTGAATACCTTTCGAAATATATCTAATTCATGGTTTCAGGTACTATAGCCCCTGTTTTAGAAATGACGCTCTACCACTACAAAGATAGTTGCGAAATTAACAGTTCCAAACAGTAAATCGCGAGTTTGTACACCCGTGAACTTTAACCTCATACAGTATTGAAAGATCAAAAGACTTCTCGTCACTGATGTTTGATATAATAAATACAAAACAACCTAGAATCACTTATTACGGAATTCCGGACAGAAAATACGTCTATGTGTAAAATGTTATTCTGGTTCATGCACCAATACGAAGTTAATACTATATAATTTTGTTCTTTTGTAGTTGAATTAAGGTGCAGTTTTTAATTCTACAAGGAATAATTTATGTGAGAACTATCTTTTATTTGTATAAAGATGCCCCATCGCCGAAAAATGGTAGTTTTTCACTATCAAAAACAGGAGCAGACGATTTAGTGTTTTTCTTCGGTTACAAAAGTTACTTACTTTACGCCATTACCACCATTGGAAAGTTTGAGCTTCTAATTTTACTTCAAGTTAAAGATATGAAAAACAATGAATTGCATCCCGAAAAAATTTCGTGGCACTATATCCTATATGAAATGAAATACTGATTACGCATGCACTAAAGGCAAAAGGAATTATTTTATTTTATTTTTGTGTTAATTAGACACATATATACACGATTAAACACCAATTATTGTTCAAATAATGAATATCCTTTATGCTCTGTCGGCGGTGGAGCATCTTTAAGTTATTTAATCATTTCATTTTTTATACAAAGACAATAAACTTATTAAACAACAGCCGATAATTTTAAATATGTCAATCTCCTGATATAACACATTATTTCAAAAAACTTTTATAAACAAACTGATTTCACAGCCCGATTGCGCCTTAACGAAACGAAATAATTAACGAAACAGAATCAAATGGACATTCTCCATATGTAATTTGAACAAGTTAAAAATAAAACATACCATTGCGATACACATACATACATAGTGTATCAGGAATGAGAGTATTCCGTGGATAAGATATAGGAGTTATAGGGGTCTTGTTTACATTTATTATATCAGGGCTAATAGATGAGCTCGACAAGTGCGAGGCATTCAATAAATACGACCTATGTTGATTTAATGTGTTCATGTTGAAAAAGAGCTTTGTCCTTAAAGATGCTCCACCGCCGACAAATCACAAATGATATTCATCATTTCAACAATAATTGGTGTTTGATCGTATATATATGTGTCTTATTAACACAAAAATAATTTTAAAAAATGATTTATTTCGCCTTTGGTGCATGAGCAATCAGTACTTCATTCGATATAGGATATAGTAAGACGGAATTTTTTCGGGATGCAATTAATTATTTTTCATAGTTTTAACTTGAAGTAAAATTAGAAGTTCAAACTTTTCAATGGTGGTAATGATGTAAAGTAAGTAACTTTGCAACTGAAGAAAAATACTAAATCGTCTGCTCCTGTTTTTGATAATGAAAAAATACCATTTGTCGGCGGTGGAGCATCTCTAATTATAACATAAATAAAATCTGTATTAAACATCATCTCAAGACATATTCAATTAATGATAAAAAATAAGTTCCTATCACACATCAATTTAGATACATGCCTTAGTCCGTAAAATGGTAATATATTGCATTACTGGTAACCTCCTTTTTTTGCGATATTCCAATTTCCGCGTAATTTCTCGAGTTGTGTCGAACACACAAACAAATAATTCGCGAATAATTGCATGAACGCATATATGCCTGCATGATTGTCAGTAAGAGCTCTTGACCGTGAATTTATGAGTTCAAGGATGTGTTGAATATACCAAAGACGCGGAAAATGTTCCATCACGAACATGTAGTGGTTTGAAGAAACCAAGGCTGTATATCGAATATCACCAGTATACGTACTATTAACGTCCGCATTTTTGCGGTATGCTATTTTTGCGCTAAACTATAATTACGCTGATTGCATTCCTGTAAATTGTTTATATAGCTTTTATGGTGATTGCGCAAAATCATCGTAGAGTTTCTAACCCGTTCAAAATCAATTTTGTGTAAAAATGTGATTGCTCTAACATGATCAAAAATAAAATTTGCGTTTAAAATGATTACTCTAACATGTTCAACATTAATTTTGCGTTAAAATGGATTTACTGTTATATGTTCAAAATTAAGTATGCGTTAAAATATGATTACTCCTACATGTTCAATATTAATTTTGCATTATGAATTAGATTTAGGTTAAAATATGATTACTCTAACATTGTTAATTGGTCAATTCAATTTTGCATTAAAATGTGATTAATCTAACACGATCAAATTTAATTTTACGTTAAAATATGATTACTCTAACATTTTAAAATTAATTAAAATAGTTATTGCGCCAAAACAACTACGTTAAAATACTATTGAATATATGCTAGAAACTTTGTTCTCTGTTCTCTGCAAAAAACATATAATTGTACGTTTTAGTGTTGAATAAAAACATTCAAGGACATACAGCGAACAATATGAGTGTCTGTGATTTCCTTGTATTCAGATCTTCAGACTTTGCGACATTGGGGTGACCTTTCTCCCGACTCCTTTTAACCTGTAATTAAAGTCAAATTCTATCCTTCCCATTCCTTGATGATACTAGAGATTAAACCCTGCCGCCGAAATAAAACACATTTGTTTCAAATCAAAAGTAGACTGTAATTACGCTTTCAAATTGAAGCCTGTCTTTTCATGCTGAAAGAATACTTTGTCTTCAGTTTAATTTTCCTTGAGCGGACCACCTTACAAATATAATTACGCAAATTCCGTAATGACGTGAATAGCATTGCTCGCCTTAACGTTAGTTAATTAACTGGCCAATGAATGTTTTAATGATACCTAATCAATGAAAGTATTTTTCGCTGATGAAATGAGATTCAATCAGTCGGTAAAAATATAATAGCGCTATCTCTTTCCAAAGATTAGTCTTTTTAATACCTCATTGCTATGATCGTATCATCATCAAGATAAAAGGTAGAGCGGCCTCCATTACTAAAAGTGCTACATACTGTATATTTGGATTTATTTGCGGTCATTTTGTGGTCGGTGTGTTTTTCCGCAAATTTGAATCCCCGCAAATTATGCGAAAAAGTCATAGAAATAGCTAGTATGGTTTGTTACCTCGAAAAATAAAAAATAAAGTTTTATTTGTCTAAACCGGATGTAGAAGGAACCAATATATTTGACCGATATAGCCTGTTTCGGGATTATATAGGTTCTTATTACTGTAAATAATAAAGGAAAACGTTATATAATTATCTCTTTTCTATTTCATAGCACTTCCTCACTAAAGTATAATGTCTAAACTGATACGTCATCTTCCTGATAATTAATTGGTGGTTAAACTAATGATTTACATTGATCATAAGCTCAAGGTGTTTTCTAAGCGAACTTATGTAATCACCTGACACTGATTTACTGGAAGTAAGAAATCTACATCACTAAAGCAATAATGATAAAATGAAAAATATAGATTAAAGAATAAATAAATGAAACAAATAGTACGTATGATAAACAAATTAAATGTTAGAAAATATAAATAAATGAAAAAGTGTGTAAAATAAATATATTTTCCATGAAAAGATTTGTAAAATGATTAATTACTGGATAACGTATTTTGACGAAAACAAATAATATTCTATTGTTATTTCCTTACTTTCATTTTAAATAAAGAACTACTGTAAGATTAAAAATAACAAACGACTTTTTCTATGTTCATTAATCAATAAACCCCTAGAAAAATTACTTCATGAGCGAACACTGTTAAATCTTTCAATAAGGGTTGGCGAGGACAAAATATCCCTATAATTGGAATATATGTGTTTGTTTCTTTACCCCCAAGTTCGGATCGATAACCTGTACCGAGTTACGTAAACCGAGCTGTAGTCTCCTCGCCAAGGGCCAGATTACAATTCCATTCTACAGTTTATGGGTTGACTGAAGTGACTTTAAATTTTTCATCCCAGTTTTTATTGTTTTCGCTTAACCTCTCTCTTTGTTCTGGGGCTTTGGATATATTACCTCCAAAGCAAGAAGTCAAAACAACAACAACTGAAATTGTGTTTAAGATGCTTGAAATAGTGTTTGTTAGTGATGGTCTCCTTTTATTAATTCTGATATTATTTTTATAATGCATTATGATACATAATAGATTATTTCAACTTGAGGTAGTCTAGAAGACATCATAAAAAATATAGATATGTTTCTCCTCGAGAAATTCCAAAATTCGTTTTCTCATTATATCGTTTTATCTTATTTCCGTAATTATGCGAAAGTTTATTATAAGGAAAATGTTAAAACAGGCATGTACAATAAAGTATCTGGTTGAATATCACAATTTCTTTGTGGATTATTAAATTCTGATCCTAAATATAATATTTAACTGATAAAGTTGATAACATCGCTTAGAGTAACATAAATGATATAAGTAAATGTTGAACGGAACTACATCACATACGAATACGCTACTCATCTGTATTATAATTTCTTTATACATACGGCACTTTTTAAATTGTATTTAATGAAATGATTATAGACTTAATTATTAACAATAAAATCTTTATTTTGCATTTTATACATTTAATACATCTAATTCCCCTGATAATAGCATTGACTATTTAAGAGTATTTTCTCTATTGATTGGTTGCGATATACACCATATATAAAGTAAAATACACGTTACGGTAAAATTAAAATTGTCTTTAATTTAATATTTTAAATTCTTATTTTTCCGTTTACGTTATACACTCTTATTAATATTAATTTCAAAATAGTTCAAAATTTTAAATTCCGTTGTCTGAGTATAGACCAAAAAAATGAATTACATTTGTATAAATATTTCAGATACAAAAATGATTAAATATTTAGAACTATGTTGTTTGCAATTTCAAGAGGAAATACATATGGAAATTCGTTAGTCTTTTGGTTTTTCGCGGTATTTTTTGTTTTAGTTGTCTATTTCTCATAAAAACAATTATCTTTAAAAAGACATAGGGAATAATCAAAATTCTTAAACTATTTATAGTAAATTAAAGCTTGAACTAAAATTATTCCAACCAGATAAAACCAGAAACAACAAAAACGTGGCATCTAATAAAACAGAAAAATAAGAAATATATATGATATACTTAAAGATGCTCCACCGCTGACAAATGGTATTTTTTCACTATCAAAAACAGGAGCGGACGATTTAGTATTTTTCTTCAGTTACAAAAGTTACTTACTTTACACCATTACCACCATTGAAAAGTTTGAGCTTCTAATTTTATTTCAAATTAAAAATATGAAAAATTATTATTTGCATCCCGAAAAAATCCCATGGCACCATATCCTATATAGAATGATATACTGAATTCGCATGCACCAAAGGGAAAATAACTTATTTTATCTTAATTTTTTTGTGTTAATTAGACATACATAGACACGACCAAACACAAATGATGAATATCATTTATGCTCTGTTGGCGGTGGAGCATCTTTAATGTATTTCGGTAACATGATTAGGAATTAGGTTTCTTTTATTATTTTGTTAATGAATGAAATTGTGTGTGGAAAGAAATCAATTCATTTGGACTAGCATGTTCTTTAGTATAACTAGGTGACTGACGCGAGATCCTTTATAAAAAAACTTATCGATTAATAAGTAATATGTAATAGTAAAATGTCTAACATATCGTTGTAATATTTCATTTGTTTAATTATAATCAATGTGATTTTGTTTTATTTGAAAAAATATGATGTAGACAATTTCAAAAATTAATGTGTAGTAAAAGAACTTACCTTCATTCTATAAACCAATTTTTGTTTGCGTTTTCAGTAAAATATATTTTAAGGCGATTTAGATTTTTTATTTAGACGTATGTTGTACCTCTTGTCAAGAAGTTTTCATGGTGATCCATTTTCCAGATATATTTTTTTTATTTCTCACGAAAAGCGCCAAATTAAATCTCAATCGAAAATAAAATAATATATAGTAATATTAAAATATGTAAGCATATTATGAATTACGGAAAACACCTTGCAGCCTTTAAGAATTTATTATTACCTCGACTATATTATACAAGTTATTGTTAATGAAGTTCATGAAGTGTGGGTTGTTTTTTTTTACCAACAAAATTATGAGATTTCAATAAACTGTTTTAGTGTCATTGGTATCCAAGTGTAAGAAGTGCAAATAAATAGTGTAATTTTCTTTTATTAATTATGAAGTATTTACATAAGATTAATCATTAAAGTTGAAATTGGTCATTTGTCTTTATTCCGTTTGTATAGATCTATATACGTTGTTACATACGTCCATCTTGCAAGAATACTGAAATATCAAAATGCCAAAAAATGGTCAGTATCAAAATACATCCAGATATCCCCACATTTCAAAATATCTGATTTTATCAATGGCATGGATATGTTGCCTGAAAATAGTTTTTGCAATGAAAACATATTTTACTGAATAATGCCTATTTAATAACATATTTTATGTAATGACTCTTTCCATTATCAAAACCTTCTATCTTCGAATCAAAATTATTTCAGAAAAAAATTCTGCGACCTCTACTTTACCTTCTCAAATTACACAAAAATACGAGCGAACCCAAGGGTGAATATTTAATATCTTTTAAAATGGCTTTGAAAAAAAAACATTTTGCAAACACAAAATGAATGATATCAGTCTCATAGTACGTTTTTAACCCAAACATTACACTTAAGATTTAATCATTCACTATTCTTTACTCCGTAGCAAAGGCCTCCAGTCCATTTAATCCAAGACGCGTATATAGAATAAGTATATAACAAAATGCATCAACAACATTTTATGCGTATGTTTCTAACATTTTTTAAATTCTCTTTTTCGTTTTTTTTAATATAATAACCAGAATAACACCAGTATATGTGTTAAAATGAAATACAGCAATCATCGAACTCACCGAACTTTGCTTTGGTTTGCGATATGCATAATATAAGGTATCTGTATCAAGTTATATTATCATCCATGGCCGCGGTTAGTCATATTAGCAAAAATGCGAAAATATCTATGTATTACCTAGTCAGGAAATGTTTTATAAATCTGAAGTTTTATGAGTAGTCTGTATTGATCATATGAGTATTGTTTTGTATCGATATGGTTATCCCATATCGAAATAAGGAAATTTTTAAACTATTATACAATCTAAGGTTATTTAAAGCAAAATACAGTAAATCACTTACTGGGTTTATAATGCTAGTTCTGGTTCTACGAACACGTATCCAGCCATCTTCAAATCGATGTATGAATACAGTAGCCCCTTCCTATGTTTATCATTCATGTAGTTTTGTCTCTGTAATGATTACGTTATCTTACATCAGGAGATATTTAAAAGAAGTAGTCCCTTCTTTTGTCTCTCATTTTTTAGCTTGGCCTCTTTATGAATACATACTCTGATATAAGGAAAATGTTATAAAATAGTTCCTTCTTTTATATCTCATCCCTGTTGGCATTTTGAAATGAATAGATACCCTTTCGTAAAGGGAAACGCAATAAAGTATAACTCTCATATATATCCCATTCCATAAGTTTGGCCTTTGTAATGAATACATATTGTTACTTATTAGGTAATTAACTGGCCAATAGTCCCAAACTAATACATATGAAAGAGAAGTATCACAAAAAATTCCTTTAGATATTTCTTATTCTTGCAGTTTGACTCCTTTTTAATGAATACAATCTCTTACATAAGGAAATAAAAAACTTTGTAAAATAGTTCCTTCGTTTATATCTCATTCCTGTAGTTGGGCCTTTCTAATAAATACATAAAAAGAAATGACATAAAATAGTGCTTTCTCGTATATCTATATTTCTGATCCCTACAGTATGACCTTTTGTAATGATGTTATACTCTTAAAGAGACATATCATAAAATAGTTACTTCTCATATTTCTCATTCTTGTAGTTTGACTTTTTTATAATTACTTACTAGAGTCCCTTCCGATATCTCTCAGTCCTGTAGTTTGGGTTTATTCTAATGCATACATACTCTTACATCAAGATACATGTCATAAAATAGCCCCTTCCTATATTTCTCTGCCCTGTAGTTAATTTGGACTTATTTTAATGCATACATACACTTAAATCGAGATACAGATAATAAAATAGTCCCATCCTATATATTTCAGATCTGTAGTTTTGCCATTTTATTTTTTGTTTCACGACCGTTGTCTGTAAGTAAGCGGTCTTATTGAGATGAATTGATGTAGACAAGTCCCCCACCAGCATGAGTGTTTATGCCCCCTCACCTACCAGTAGAAGTCGTAACTAATTCCGGGGATCTGTAGTGATGGGAGGAGACTTTTATGACCCCACATCGAGTCTGCCATTTTGTTTTATATCAAAGAACAATAGCTTTGCAGGTGTTAACTTTATGCGAAGTTGTCAATTGTAGTTTTCTGTAAAAGAATGTGTGTTGGCAAGCTGACAATTTAGGTCAGTCAGTCTCTATGAAATGGCTATGAAGAGAGTTGAAATGGTTACAAATCAATTTAGCGTTAAGTAAATATTCTCTCGTGTGTTCTAGTATGTTAAATTTATTACTTTTCTAGTATGTTAAATTTATTACTTTTCTAGTATGTTAAATTTATTACTTTTCTAGTATGTTAAATTTATTACTTTTCTAGTATGTTAAATTTATTACTTTTCTAGTATGTTAAATTTATTACTTTTCTAGTATGTTAAATTTATTACTTTTCTAGTATGTTAAATTTATTACTTTTTCATGTTAATGTGGAGCTAACTTAGTATAATTCTTTACTATGCATCTAATGTCACTTTAAGGTTTAACACTTCTTGCATTATTAACCAATTATGGGATATCAGGATTACTACTCCAGTATCAATTTTGAAATTCATGTTGACGATAAAATGACCTGGTATTATAATCTATTTCGATGGTTGCACTGTAATCAAGTGTTAAATATTCTTTTAATTCTAACCATCCCTGTGATCAAATTTACTTACTCTTGTTGTATTAACCATTTCTATTATTATCATCTAATCGCATGTTAAGTTTATGTGCGAAAATGTGCATGTTGAATGCAGAAAGGTTGGGTAGATCAGCATAGGGAGCGAAGTGTCTTAGCATCAAATTACATTTCGTGTGCCGAATTGACTTCCTATCGAATTATTATTGAACAACGACAAAGCCGGTCAATGTTATGGACACATTTACACTGGGTTGACCTAGTCGTGACGATCACGTCTCTGTCACGTGATATCTGTAATCACGTGATCTCCAGCCTCATTGATCGTCCCCCAGCCATTTCTCTAAAACTCTCTCTTGCATATTTTAGAAGAGAGAGACACTAAATTGATATTTATTGCCGTGGCATTTGTAACAATCTCAGACATTCCTTCTGTTAAACTCGGTACCAGAAAACTAACGATCCAGACTCGGGACTGAAAACATTGATATTTAAAGTTCACACATCGATGATAGCATATTCTTTTCACAATTGTAAAATACATCGTGATTTACATGTCATCTGGATTTCGAATTTTGTTTTTGAAAATTGTTTCATCTAATTTGTTTTTAATGAAACCGTGGATGCGTTCATACATGAAAATATGATAACGTTTCCCAAACTTCTTTTATCAGCTGATAGTAATTATTCCCCATAGTAAGGTTATCAAACAATGAATGAGAACAACAGAACATAAACGACACATTATTTGAACAATAACTGATGTTTAATCGTGTATATAAATGTCTGATTAACACAAAACATAGTATAAAGAAATACTTTGATTTTGATGCATACGCAATCAGTACTTCATCCCATATAGGACATTTTCCGCGATGCAATTAATTATTTTTCATATTCTTGTCTTGAAGTAAAATCAGAAGCTTAAACTTTTCAATGGTGGTAATGGTGTAAAGTAAGTAACTTTTGTAACTGAAGCAAAATACTAAATCGTCTACTCCTGTTTTTGATAGTGAAAAAATACCATTTGTCAGCTATGGAGCATCTTTAATTTACTCTTAATAAAACTATGGATAGGTTCGTACATGAAAATATGACAACTTCATCTTTTTCATGTGTCTGGTATAAGTCGGTAACAACTCCTTCCTATAGCAAGGATGTCAAACAAATAATAACAAAAGTTGTTTTTTAAAACAATATTCCATCCTATCTACCTTACGATGCACACAACTTCAATAAACAATACGTAGAAATACATTACACACCTTTTCTAAATCAAACACAATTCAATCGGCGACAATATAATTTCATAGCTGTTATATACGGTATTATATAATCCAAAATGCTATTCCCTATGTGGATTGGCGATGATTATACAGACTTCTTGGCTAGTATCTGATACCGTCGTGATTTTCTCCGATATAAAATATCGTTAAGGAGTGTTGATAGTCTAGACAAAATCTTTCTGAGTCATAATAATATTTATTCCATTTATATTAGCTTCCATAACTCCCATACATTTCTTTTGATTAAAGTATATCAGTCCTGTCTTTTTTTCATTTTCTATTGAAAAATACTGTGGGCTGTTCCATTATATCAATTTTAAAAATGTCTCTTTTGGACAAATATTAAAGTAGGCCTGAACAGTTTGTAAGTCGGTCGAGTGGTTGAGGTGTCTAAAATCATCAACCTTGTCATTCTTGTCATCCATTGCCAAACTAGCACTAAAGCTTATATGTAAATCAGTTGTAATAAACCGGCCGTCAGTTATTTAATTCTACTGGTACTTTAGAGTACATTCTACTGGTACTTTAGAGTACATTCTACTGGTACCTTAGAGTACATTCTACTGGTACTTTAGAGTACATTCTACTGGTACTTTAGAGTACATTCTACTGGTACTTTAGAGTACATTCTACTGGTACTTTTGAGTACATTCTACTGGTACCTTAGAGTACATTCTACTGGTACCTTAGAGTACATTCTACTGGTACTTTAGAGTACATTCTACTGGTACTTTAGAGTACATTCTACTGGTACTTTAGAGTACATTCTACTGGTACTTTAGAGTACATTCTACTGGTACTTTTGAGTACATTCTACTGGTACTTTAGAGTACATTCTGCTGGTACTTTTGAGTACATTCTACTGGTACCTTTGAGTAATACCACCAAACTACTTCTATTGATGTAAGAGACTGTTCATATATGATGAATGCACTTGCTTTAAATGGACTACAGTATATTAGTGTTTTTATAGTGTTACCATCCTGAAACAAACCCCTATATACTACGAGTATTAAACTGTCAACCACATTGTTTTCGTGGGATAAAATCGCGAAATGAATCAACGCGATAATGTTGTACACACTGCCACAAGAGATTAATAATAGTCAAAATCGCAAAATGAAATCGACGCGAAAAAAGGCATAAAACGCGAACTAAATCTCTGCGAAAATAGGTTTATTTACAGTATTGTGTTTTGTTCAGCTGTCTCATTTTCCTCGCCGATCACTTCGTATCAAGTACAAAGCATTATATCAAGCTTTATGGTTTTTTATTTTATTAATTAACGTCCTATAAACAACCAGGGTCATTTTAGGACGGCCTCACATGTACGCCGTATGTGAAGTGCGAGGTGTGTGTTTTGCGAGACTGCTGTATGTTCGTGTTGTGTCTTCTTGTATAGTAGAATTCCTACATCAAGCACAAATAACAGTATACAGTAAAATACAGTATGTATGTATATATAAATAAACATTTCCATGATTACAGAAACGAAATGTGGCAAATATATAGAAAAACATGCTATTATGTCATCCAAGAAACAACCGTATGAATTTAAGTAGAAAAGGATATGCTATTACAGAGGCGCCCCCTATTATTGAGACTGAGTGTATGGTTTCTGTACAGATTAATAGCCACGGGTCTATTGATTGCGTGTGAAAAAATATAAAACCACTCAAAAAGCGAGGGAAACATACTATAAAATGACCCCCTTTTACTATGAGTTATTGAATAATTCCGTGAGGACTTCAGAATTCGAAACTAGAGAGATGCATCTCACTTAAAACTGAAGTAAATAGATATAACTGTGGAATGTATCGGTGGATATTGCAGTGTTCGTTCACACTAGTAGTGTAATCTAGTTATATACAGTGCATAAACCATCGAGTTGTACATCGTCCTTAGAAATGATAAGTTTTTTTTCAATAATTCCTAAATTTAAGGAATTTCTTAATTTAAAATCCTCCATCGAGAGCTAAATAATCTTAAGGAATTTCTTATTTTCAAATGTCCATAAGGAAATATAACAGAAGATTTTCTCAAGTTGAGCTTTACTTTCACGCATTTGTAAACATTGATTTCAAACCGAATCGTCTTTGAGAAAAGAAATAAGATTTATTTTCCTATACTAGATAGATTTAGATGATAATCAGATCCTGATAAATGGATATCATTTACATATGGTATTTTATAATTGATTAAAATCATATTAAAAGTATTTATTTTATTGTCTTCAATGGGATACAGTGGAAAGTTATGTCCAAACAAGCTCCTCATATTTGGGTCATGAGTTCGAATCCCATGTGGAGCAGCTGCTCGGTAGTGACTGCAGCTCGGTGGTTTTTCACGGAGTATCACGGTTACTGCAGCTGTCCTCATCCTTCTTATCTGGCACGTCTTGTAATAACCCTTACTGTGAAGAGGACATCAAGCAAACAATCCATTTTGTTGATATTTACATCTGGGCTTTTTTATTGTTTTACCTGTTTTTCTTCTTTTCTTAATTCACCACCATAATACATGAACCATATTTTACGCAGCGAAGAAAACTTGCATTGTATTAGCTGTAGTGTAAACTTTATTTATAATGTCATACCCATCATGAATATGGCAAGAGTGTAAAGCAGAACCGTTTGATCTGACGCACATACCATATTGATAACCTATTTTTTTCTGAAGAGAACCAAACCCCACTGTACTACTTTCCTACGCACAAACGTTCCACAAACACTTCTATTCCCTCGTCCGCCATTTTGATGCTGGCGAAAGCGCGTGACTACGTCTCCTAAACGTTTTGGAACTGCCACCAGTATCGTCGTTGGCCAGGCCGCATGTCTTCCCCGAGGATTTCTGTTTAGCATATCTAGCTCTCTATATACGTTTGTCTGTGGTCTGAAGCCAATGCTTATCTTGTATTTCGTCGCTCTTGTTCTGTCTAGACTGAATTTGAAACCGAAAATGTTGTTGATTTCCGTAAAGCAGATGATGTTTCTTGTCTCTAAATTCATTGTTTTGGTTGATGTTTATAAGATTCTGTAGTCACACTGAAATGTCATGGCATTTGTCATTCTTTGAAATACTATTGACAACTATTTGTATTTGCGTGCGGTTTAATTTCGCGTATTTCGAATGGGACGAGTAATTTGTAAAATGTCAGAAAGTGGTCATTAGAAAATTGTATTAAATTATTTTTTTATTTCATTTCATTTTTTGTCGAAGAATGTCTCAGTGTGATAGCACTACATAATGGAAATCAATGAATAACAACTAGACAAGGGCATGAACATACCGCGTAAAACACTAAAATAGTACGACGGTACACGATATCCTGAGGGATGTTTCAGTCGGATCTCACTATAAAAAATACTGCACTTCCAAAACATCACAAGAAAATCAAACGCAAGCTTACATGTGCATTTCGCATTCAGGGACACACATCATTAAATTATTGTGATACGTTATAGAAGCTCTACCACTGACAAATAGATTTTTTTCTCTATCGAAAACAAGAGAAGACGATTTCTTCAGTTACAAAAGTACCTTACTTTACTCCATTAACACCATTGTAAAGTTTGAGCGTCTAATTTTACTTCACGAGATTATGATCGTTTATACTCTGTCGGCGGAGGAACATCTTTTTTCTTAACCAAACCAAACCAAATTTATTTTTTAGAAAAGTCCAAATGGATCTATGCATTATGCTGTAAACCAACCTGTTCGCGTGCGATTTACTTTCGCGAATTTCGCGATTCAATTAAATTCGCGAAAGTTTATCTCCGCAAAATAATATAGACTTAAAGATATGGTAAGGTATTTCCATTATTGTTTGTTATCCATGAACACAAATACTCACGAATTCACAGTATGGGTGTTATTAATTAGATAATATTTGTGGTATCCGATTTTCTGTGTTCGTTCCCTGTCGTTCGCGAACGTTAACCCCTATAAAACTAATAGCGAGGTGTGAAATTACGTGCCTCATCTTATTAATGATGCTAGCAATAAAATTATAAAAAACACAGAGGGATTTCATGAAAATACAGCGACATCCTCAATATTTGGGAGACACAGACAATGCGAAAGGAAAAACCGCTAATGCAACCAACGCACACATATCGTCAATCTTGCAGACAACACAAAAATACTGGTGTTTGATTAAACCCGATCGATTTTAGTTTCTATTATTAGGCGAATCCCCCGAGATCCGATGGTATCAGGATATCTCATTTTTCAAAACGCATTTAAACGAAATCAAGGACGTTCGTTTTCAATTTAGTGCGGGTGTTTATGGGGCCGTATGTAGCCGTATATCTCGCTTGTGATATAATTTCGCGAATCGCAAAGTAAAAAGAAATTACTATAGTTAATCGACTTAATTGCAATCGCAATTGCAAATAATCAATTTTCAATTGCTTATGTCAAGTAAAATTACATGTATATTTTACGAAAAATTGGTAAATTTCAAATGCGAAAAATAAGGTGCCACAAATAAGATGGCTGGTTTATAATAATGCTATCGTCCTTGCAATAATCATTTTCATTGACGTAGAATTTTATGTTATCATTTCAGTGCGTGTAAATGACTCCTATGTATGAAATACTATTTCATGTAAGATAACACGATGGCGTTGTTATAGTCTAATAAGAAAGAGCTTTTCAGTGAGTCTGCAAAATCACAAATCATGCATACACCAGGTGAATTTTACTATAAAGTCGATATAGTGTGTTGATGAGTGAATATAAGGTTTGGCCGAGATATAATGATAACCAACTCTCTTTCGCGGCTACTAATTTTCGCGATTTCAATTTCAAAACAAGTTGGCGAATATTAACATTCCCTGATTTAATATTAAATGGTAATTCCTATCAAAGTAAATGCTATATAAATTAATTCGTATTGTTATTTAAAAGCGTCAAAATTATATTTCCACATTTTTAGTTCAGATAGCAAACATTATGACCCGCAAAAAATATCCGACTGTACGGTATATAAGTTAACAATAAGTTATGTTTTGTTCTGGTAATGTTGTTGTGCTTAAAATGTACATTCTGCGTGGATTTGCATATTAAGAATAATACATTTCACAAAAAAAGGTCAAAAAAATCATTTGTAGTGCGGTACATTTCAATAATATGAAAATTTAAAAACAAATAAACAATCAAACTAACAAAACTGAAGATAATTACTTTTATGCTTTCCACATCATTATTTTGTTGTGATATATTTTTTCTTTGCGATTTAGCACTCGATGACAATTGTTTAAATGTAGAGTCACATTAAATGGTGATGCTTAAAGTCGTAATCCTCTTGACAGCTTGTTGTTGTGAAAATAAATTAGCTTGTGACAAGACAGTGATAAGACAAGCCATGATGGTATCTTCCGTAGAAAATCAGCTGTCTATGAGAGTTGTCGTTTTTAAACCGTTTACAACAAACTTTTTGCTAATCTTCTATTCATATATTTCCCCGTTCACATATGTTGAAGGTACAGCTCAAGTTTTAAACTGCTTTCAAACGAAAATGATAATCTGTTTTAATTTATTTTAGAAATCACTTTCATTGATTACTGTGAAAAGTTGGCGTTGATTCCCTGAAGGTAACATTTTAAATTCCATTAAATCCGCAATATAAAACAATTTATCGATTTATCGATGATACTCCAATGACAATTTAATCTTTATGACAAAGATATTTATATATTGAAATATGATTGTATGTCATCATACGTACAATCAAACGATTGACAAGTAATTCCACATGACCATCAAATTCCCCACCTTTAGAATAGTGTTGAAAGAAATTACAATTAATGCTGATTATACATATGGCTTCACGAAAGTCATTTCACAGACTGGGGTTATTAACTTTATACAGCATATTATCAGCTTTAGTGCTACATGCATCTGCTTTCCCAAATCTTATGCTATATATATATGTATCAAAACGTTTAACATATCACCGATTTTGCTCTCTTTTTTACATTTAATACGAAACTACGGTTTCCATAGCAACGATCCCCGGTTGCTATGATACGCCATTACTGTTTGAATATATTACAGGAAGCATCTCTTCCTCACTTGTATAATTGACTGTTTCGTCTTAAATGACTCCTAGAACACTGGTGAAACATGGCAGTTACCATGACAACAAAGGCTAACGTTGTTCTCACAGATTTTTAAATCTAGTTACCGGCCTCTGGAGATTTATCTCTATGCCCGGTCCTGAACTACCTTTCTCGTTTTTCAAATAACAAAAGTCGTTAGATGCTAAAACAACGACGACTGAAGAAGTGATTAACTACCTTGACTGAACTCTTTTGCGTTGAAATCAATCACTCGCAGATGCAAATGTCACGCTGTTACTTTTTTGGTTTCTAACGAAAAAGAGTTACAACCGGTCATGTTCGGATTTTTCCGTTTATTTCATTTATTTTCGGGATATCATGTAAATCAGTGATATAGCAGATATTAGTGTGATACGTGGAGATTGATGTAGAAGTCGTCCCGGCGAAAGCATTCTCCAAACCACATGGTGTAAACTCAGTGTGAAATAATGCTTTAACCGGAATTGAGTGCAATAATCTGTAGGCCTGCTGCCATGTCAAATTTCTAATTTATTTTTGAAATTCTATGTTGAGGCATGTATAGCAATGTAATTATATATATAACTCATTGACTAGCGTTTAAAAATATAGTAAAATTGACTCCTTGGTAAAGATTAAATTTTAATACTTGATTTATGCATGATTTCTTTTCTTTCTTTATCCTATTTCGCTATCATTTCTACATCTAGTATGTTCAATGACCGTCCCCTAAACGAAGTAAAACAAAATAAAGTTTATCATAAGAAAACTGGATATATGAAAAACACATTACAATAGAATTTCACCTGCTGCCTGAATCGAATGATAATATAAGGCGACTAAATTTGGGATTCATATCATCTTTAAAACTGTACTGCCTTAATTTTGGTATTGAATGGATCCTACTTTTTATGCTCACATAATACAAGTCAACATGTTTTGGGACACAATTCGATTGACAGGTTTTCATCTGGTATCAAAATTTCAAAAAGTTTTCAGCAATCGATCACCATGGGATTGTGTACATTCTAGAAGCCTAAGTTACATGTACATCTCGGTCTTGAGTTCTTGTTTTCTGTTATTACCAAGATATTTCTATAGTGCGGTACATTTGTATTTGACTTCCATTGCCTCCATCCTGAATCCCTAAGATTGTGCGGCGCTTGACTACGGTACCTGATGGATGTGCTTCTTTTACGCCATTGTCTCCATCTTTGTGTCTTAAAATTGAGCGGCGATTGACTGCGGTACATTTTAAAATTTGCACGTGTCTCTTCGTATTCATTGTCCCCATCTTGTATTCTTACGATTGTTTGGCGCTTGATTCCAGTACATGTTGGTTGTGTTTCTCTTGTTTTCGTTGTCAACACCGCACCCAGTACCTTTGGGAGTATGTGCCGTGCAAACTGCGATGCCTCCCGATGGTCTGTTCTTGATTCCGTTGTCAGAATATTCTAACTTTAGGATTATGACATTCGGAACATCTCGACTGATCCCTTATGTCATCGAATCCTCGGATGCACGGTGGTGGTTTTCATCTTGGTGGAAATACCAGTTATGGACTATAAACTTCCTGGAGCGATGGGCTGCAATTCAACCGCTTTATACATCCGAGTCACTGATGAGGATATCGAATCAGGCGATTCAAATTTAGATTGAGGATTGTGAACTTTGATACATTAAGGTTGTCTGTCCCTGTTTCCGCTGGTGACAACCCTGCGTGCTTTGGTCATTGCGGATACATTTCGGTTGTCTGTTTCTGTCCATATTTCTGTTCAGGCGACAATCCTGCGTCTTTTTGGTTATGCGTTGCCGTTGTTGCCTGTTGTACATTCCTCTTGTTTATTCTCATGATAGCAAAATACATTGTATATCATTGTGCTACTACAATGACACGTACTGCAAGAAGTATCTCTATACCTCTCCAGGTTGTTTTTAGACACAACAATGGTACCGATGCTAATTAAACGTCCTCCTCGACTTCCAGTGGTTACGGTCACTTACGATCTCTACACCCTTGAACTATGCCATAGCAAACGTGGAGGCAGTTCAGGAGAAAAAACACTATCAATCACAGACCTGAAAAATTCTAGAAAGCAAGGGTCAACTATTAGCTATAAAGAAAACTTCTATATACCGTTATGAGATTATGTGAAGTACATCAAAGGACTTAACTACCTACATATCCGATGACGTATACAACTTAACTTATGCTATATGATAGTCGATTGGTTTGGAGATCATAACTTCTGGAAATCGATATATATAGAATTATAGTTTGCAGTATATCATTGTGTTGTGGCAGGTAGGATGGTACATGTGTAGTGAACTGGCCATATATCTTGTAACTCATTTATCACATGATCAGAAGGCCATGCATTTTTCCGATGTACTCCGGATTTCCCTCTACACATTGAACACACTAATGTTCCGATGTGGACAAGCAAATGATATTGCATTTATTTCAAGTTGATATAACTTAATTTGTCAATGTTCTAATGGAACTCAACTTTTTTTTATAACAGTGTTATACATTTCCAATGGTGTAAAGGCCAATTGACAAGTAGGCATTTATCATATCAACTTGATCATAGAGAGGTTGTACTAGCACCAATTCCAATATTATCACATCAGTTGGCATGCTGAATCTCTGTGCCTATCTATCCGATAGCCAATAATGGCCTTTATGCATTTAGAATGATATCTCTTGAAAAGCATTTACACTCTGTAAAAGGATGAAAATTGAGAATATAAATAAATTTAAACGTACAAAACATCGTTATCACTTTCGCTTCTATAGTATAACGTTCTCCTAAATTTATGTAACTGTCTGTTAGAGCCGCGAGATGATCACGTGCACAGCTCGTGCTAACATCGATTAACCAAGCAAAAGTGCATGTTTGAGCGTTTCACACGTTCCCGCCCCTGTGACCTAATTCCATATTGTGCAATTACTAAAAAATGTTTTGTGGAAAACATCGTTTAGTTAGAGTCTGTTTATGAATTTCTATTACTTGGTGTTTCATTTTCTCATTGAAAAGTAATTTCCGGCATTTGCCGGATTTTATCTAAGATTTTATGTCAATAGCAGAATGTGAAGTTTAGAGCACGTAATCATGTTCAGAATTATAAAATCATTGTTCTATTAGTATATAAACAGAGTTAATATGACTTTAATTATTTTGTAACATATGAATGACATTCACCAACACTTGTTGTGGCGTATACGGGGTGTCAGTAGGTATACAAATCATTGTTAGCAATAAATATGCTAAGCTTTACATCCTACCACAGGTATACAAATCATTGTTAGCAATAAATATGCTAAGCTTTACATCCTACCACAGTCTCCCGAAAATGTACAAACACTCACACACCCACCGCATTCCATGCAGGAATGCCGTCCTTCTTCATTTCAGAATATTGTATTGTCTAATGTTTTAGACAATCGGAATTGGCAACAGGCAAAGTGCCTATACACGCCCACTTATTAATGTCGTTCTTTCATGCTGGATTTCAATATGACGTAATTAAGCCAGGTAACCTGTCGATTTATCCTGGCTGTATTTTTTTCTGTTTCTTACTTATTTTGATATGTCCCATTGATTTTACAAGGAAACTGAATTACAAATGCAGAAAAATATCCTAATCTATCTTTTATAATTCTTCTTCAGCTTATGTGAATAAACACACGCACATTGTATTAAACACTAGAATAATATCCTTTTCCACCCTAACATATCTACATGTATCTAATCTGTAATTTCAGATGCCATACATTGGATACACACGTAATGCTCGAAAGCCAAAGGTACAAGACTTTAAGAAGAACAAAGATATAAGAGAAAGATAACATCGAATCGTGGACAAGGTAGGATTTACATAGTGTCGTCTAACGTATTATATCACGATGTAAATAACGATTTTTTTCAACCCGATTTCAATTTGCTATTTAGGATTTAACAATTTCAGTAAATGTATTTGTGGTGATTTTTGTCCGAATTTTGACTGCAAGTGAATCGCCTGCGGTAATAAGTATTCAAAAGACATACTTTCATATATTTCGTTGTTATATCGAAATCTCTGCTCATTGACACGGTTCATCAAACGGTTTGTTACATATAAATTATGTTCGAATGAACATAAAGTATGTAATTATGAAAACATTTTTATTACAGACATTAGTATATACATTATATATCATTTTTTTAGAGTTTTCTTAGCATTGAATTGTAAGCATATGCAACAGAAATGTTGGAGAGTTTTGTATTATAAGTCTCTTTCATATGTGGATATGAAGAATATGGATACCCGAAGGTCACAACGTGTTATATAAAACCCGTATGAAATAGTATATACATATACTTAAGACTTTAGGTGTTTTTATATCAATCAATTTTGTTAACAATAGGGTACTATTCTTTACTTGATCCATTGTCTCTGTCTATGTATAGGTTGCACTAAATATTTATCGACTTATTTAAGTTCCCTACTCGTTGGTTATTTTGTAAGAGGATATACATATCTTAGATCATGTTAAATGGACTAAAACGTGATTACAAATATATATTTAACATTTTGAAAAATAATTTGGTTTTATAAGGGTTGGAAGTTATTTTTAAAATACTGTAAACCAACTTTCTTTTGCGTGCGATTTATTTTCCTGATTTTCATGATGTATGTAAAATTGTGAAAGTCTATCTCTGCGAATTAATAATTACATCTCTTAAATCGATATGAACTTCCATTAATTTAAAAAAAAAATAATAGATAATTTCTTCATTCCTTCATTCGGCAATGAACACAGATTTGAGCTACTTGATTAAACATCTTACGGACATGTGCTCTTAAAATTATAGTATTATAAAAATCAACTTTACTGGATTCCACCAGCCTATTGATAACATGTATCGTGAAATCGTTGATTTGTTTGACACCTTCGATATAATGCATTGCGGAACACATTCGTTCACATTATTCAAAATAGAATGAGTATTATTGATAGAAATCTACATGACATCAAAATAGATGTGAAATCACCATAAAATGAAATAACATGAAATAACATGATATCTATTCCGTCTTTGAAAAGGAAAATATACTATTTGCTGACGTCATCACTCCGTGTACGTCGTTTTCTCTGATACTTATGACGTAATGCCTATCCGCAATAACGGATAACTCTGCATGTAGATAATATACAAATACAGCATATCAAACCCGATTATCACACCCGACGAACCAATCGTGCAAATAAGGGTCATATGTTTCTACAAAATCTGTGCTCTAAACATTTTCGCAGTAATTATAATTTCAGCTATTCCTAATCGTCTGCGAAAGACCGAAAAACTGAACCGCGCGCGAAAATTATTAGGTTTTCGAAGTCATGGAGATGGCTTGATATTCACAAAGTCAACCTTAGCCTAACCACGCTTCAGACAATGCTGTCATGGTTCTTTTTTGTGTGGGCAACCATTCAAAATGAATTATCTACAATAAAAAATATATCAGTCTCCTCGACAAATAGCTCTCTGTAAGCCTGGCCATTTTTATCAGCAGTTATTTCGTCAATGCGAGATACGCATTTAGAGCTAATACTTCTATGAATATAAATTCAGTCTGACTCCAAACACATTATCCAAATGTCCAATATTTAAAAGACGTCTGAACTATACAGTAATGAGCAATGGATTTATGTTTTAATGTCATTCAATAGGTTAAGTAGGGGTGTACCCTAATTTAGTCTTTACACAGTTACATCCCTTGCCAGTAGGTTTCCATTATGACGTTATTATATTGTGTAAAAAATTCACGTCGTTTTCCCTTAAAAGTATGGCGTTACACCAGCAAACACATGACGTTACAATCAATACCTACTCACAAGGGCGGATAACTCAGTAAAAGGGTTTAAATTCCATTAAACACAACTATATTCGTCTTGTTTCTGGTTTCCCCTCGCTATAAACTTGCAAAACAAAATATATGAGAAATATTAACATAAATCATAAATCCATGAGAGTGCATATTAATGAACCAGAAAAAGTTTTTAATATGTTATTTCAATTGAGGAGGAGTATTTTTTATTTATTTTTATTTGGCAGGCGGGTGTGTGTCTTGCAGAACACACTAAAGTTATCCTTTAATCGAGTAGATGTGCTTTATTTTATTTTGGCGTTGTCAAAATATTTAAGACAGTATTTAATGCAATATATAAAACACATTTAAAAGCACTATCCATCATGAAAAGAAAAATCATATTTTTCATATCCAAACGAAATATTCTTCCTTCTCTGGAGCACTTAAACTATGAATAATTTATGTGTTAGTGTAGACGTTACGCTCGTTTTGAATGTCAACATTTTTAAAAACAGTTCCAATGTCTATACCACATCCGACAACTTAGCATCACATGTCCAACTCGAAAGTTTTATTTTAATTTAATAGCCCCTTCCACCAATCGCAGTCTGTGATGTAAAATTTCAGATTCTGTATTCTGAACATGTCTCCCTTATGGGTTGTAAAAATCAAATTTCATTTCTAGTGATTTTATTACTCCTTACCTGTTATAACACTTCCACGTCCTGTGCGCGTTTTAATTGGTACCCGATATGTCTTTTGGGTTTCAAGAGTAGGAGTGAATTCGATTTATATTTTTATAAATCTTGTTCGCACGGAATCTTGGAACCGTATCAGCAACTGGGTAATTATGTTGACAGAGTTATGTGAGAAAAGTCATCTTGTTTCTTTAATGTACTGGTTTTGTTTGATTTTTATTGAAAAATAACTTACATTTAAATCTGATGTAAATGTCTAATATTGTTCATCAGAAACAACAAACAGTTTGTTTTCATGTCAGGATGAATTTGTGCTGAAAATATTCGCCTAATAAACATCTATTGCAAGGACATTAAATCAATAAAATTAAAATAAGTTTTATTTTCTAAAAATCCAATGTAGTATATTTAGAACGACTTTCATAGGACATGACACTATTTATGTCCTAATATCATAAAACAATTTGATTTTGTAGATATATATGATTTGAATTAGTAGATTGACAGTTTGTGGTTGATTTCCTGCTAGCCAGGTAGTTGAATTTTTTATAAAAAAAATTGTCTAATCGTATTTCTTTTGATAATTGTTGATGCCTTGATACAACTTCCGGTAGACTGTTTCAAACATCAATAAATCTAATACCAATGTCCGATTAAAAAAAAATGTCTTTTTCACTTTGTGTGTGTGACCTATCGGAATGTATAGATTATGCCTCTCATGGCCTTACTGTCGTGGAACTTGTTAACGACTTTAAATACATTTATAAAATCTCCTCTCAACCGAAGATAGGCAAATGTAGAAAATTTTAGTTTCTAGAGACGATCAGTGTATATTCTGGTGTTATATTAAATTGATGTTTTAAGTTTAATTGTCAGACAAAGGTGTTTGAAACAATACTTGGCAATTGATTTCGCATAAAATTAGGATAGCATACAATTTTATCTATAATTTCAATTTATTTTAAAATGATTCTTTCGCTCTCATCGTAGGCCAATATATACGATGATTATATACGGAAACCTGTGATTGTCAACCATACAAATATGAACTGATGTGACTTGATATTCGCGAATTACAGTACAGACGCTTCAATGTTTGTCAGAAACCAACAAATATCATTGTCAAATTCGTCATTGATTCATGATCATAATATACCACCTTATTTTCAACAAAGAAGTGCTAGTTTTACACGATAACCAAATTTAAAAGCTATACATCGTTTTGAAGAAAGGTATAGAGCTGCGAGGCATAGATAAATTTAGAGAAACCGAGGCGGAAATGATTTATTGCATATTCCTTGCATTTTCTCGTGGTATATTTCAGTAATTTCTTAATCAGTGTATACAAATGTTTTGATGGTATCGCTTTTTATTCGTTAATCTATTTAAAAAAGCGCCATAAATTGCTGTAACACCAGACTCGTTTTGAATCCATGGTTGATAATAATATTCGTAGGTATTATAAAGTCAACTGTTCAATTTGTCATCAAAGTCTGTTTTATTCTGTGACGTCACTCATTGCTGTCTTCACAGCAAGACAGTCCAAACCGAAACGGCATCCCATCGCTTTCATCAGACACCGAGAGCGCGCGCCAACCCTAAAGAGTTCCAATCCGGAGTCTAAATCACCAAGGCGCTTTGCAATCAATCTGAAGACGAGGCTAAATTGAATTTACGAAATTACAGTAATTATTTCGCTGGTAAATAATTAATGATAGAATGAGCGAGGGAAGTTAGACGTGTCGGGGACAGCCTCGCACAGGCTTTATAGGGTCTGTTCCGTACCGGATACAGAGACCCCTGCTGTCAATACAGACACTATTGTCGATAAAATTGGCTCTTCTCGTCCTTATAAGGGTAACGTAGCTGCTTAAAAACCTCTTCACAGCCCCGGTATTGATTTAAGATTGAATAAACTTTTGCCATTTAAGACGTATTAAAAATTCATGGTTGTGAAGGTAATAAATTTTTCATTGCTTTATCAAAATAATTTTATAGTGTTATGATTTTTGCTTCAAGGGATACTTGAACATTTTTCCTTATTAAACCAACATCATTTTAATACCTCCCATTTTTTATTGATTTTCCTCGGCGTCAAAGACTGGAGATTGTTTGAGTAATTGGACGAGACGTCCTCATCTATATGGTATTGTATAGAGAGCACTACCCGGAACAAAAAAAAATGTCCATTTCTTAACAAAAAGATTTTTCAGTAAATTACAATTAAGTTAGTGTTGATCTAGTAGTGACAATCTCGACAATATCTATTCAAGTTCCTGTTGTAAAAAATCTATTCTGTAAACCCAATAGCATGTAAACAGCCTTAATAACCCTTGATCACGAACATGTTGAATTTAACGAAGAAATATATCAAACGAAGAAATAAGATGGTTTGCCATTAATTGAAACAAATTCGCGATACCAATTAACGCGAGAACAAAAGTATAAAGAATGAATATCTCCTTTAACTCTCATTTCTTCATTACCTTCCTTTTTTGGTTTTTATCCGAGTATTCCGGCTTTCCTTTACTATCTAAAGGTGTTATATCATTAAATAATCCATAACCTTGGCTGTGAATAGGACGTTTAAACAAACAATTGAAATATTCCTCTTAACTGTAATTGTTTTCGGGTTTTGTTTTGTTTGTTTGTTGTTAGTTTTTTTCTTCAAAAGTTTTATATATTTATAAAATATATTAAAATGGAACTCATATGGGATTATTCCTACTGGTTTTCGATTGCTTATCGAGTATTATTTATAATGTTTTGGAGTTGAAATAGTATTTTAAAAATGTACATACTTAACAACTTTGTTTGACATATATTTTTTAATGAACTCAAGATAATTCATAAAAAAATAGAAATATATTGTCAATATGATTCAACCAAGAATACAGAGGATATGCTAATCAATAACTGACCTCAGACGTCAATTACGCTATGTTTTGGCCGATCAAGTACCACTGGGCATATCCCAATCTAATTGAAAAACGGTATCGGGTAATTCCGGAATGGCCAGAAAAATGTCCAAACCTTGTCTAAAACACAAAGATAAACGGTCTGCTGCCAATGTTTTTTACCGAACCACGAGGCCACTTACGTCTTAAACAAAACGTGAGAATAAATCGTCTGAACCTTACGCATTTTGCTATCAGGGCCGCTTACAGACTTACAAATAATTGGTGACGTGGTTTTTTTTGTAGAAAATTTACTAGACATTGTAGACTAGTGGTAATCGGAATGACTGGTAGAACTAAATGGACAGATTGCCATGTGTAACAGACACACAGGCGTAACCTTTCGTAGTTTACAAGCGCTTGGTTGACGGTCATTACATGTTTCAAGAACAAGCTTCCCTGTGACTTTATTTTAAAAAATAAGATGGAGGACTGTCTTCACATGTTTATAAACACGACCAATACAGGAACTGAACTATGTTTGAAGTATCAATATGGATTCAAAACAACTGCGAATTTTAAGCAATATTTTTTGATAAACAAGTATTTAAGACCAATATTATTATCGATGTGATCTTTTCGTATGAAGTTTCTAATGACATTGTGGCAATACAGTAGTATGTAGTTAATATTACTTTTAAAAAAAATTGTCTTAGGGTAATATTTATACAGCACCAGATCTTAACCAGACGTTAATTGCTTTATATTATGATAATCAATAGAGATAACTTGACTTAAGAAACAGATATGCCATTTTGCAATTAAAAAAAGACTCAATCTCAGAGACATATTTTATGAACTTTTTTATAAACTAGATGCCAATGAACCACGAATAATAATAAAAACAAATAACGGAATTGGTTTTAATATGAATTATTGAATGCACTATGACCTCAGATAACCACGAATAACTCAACCCAAGGTATGATTTCTGATATCCATACCATTGCAGAAAGTCCCCACGAACATTTCTCCTTGTTATACAGTATATGAAAGAAACTCAAACGAATCTATATATAGAATAAAACAATTTATAAGAGAAGTAAAGACAAAAATGTCACATTTCATACATATCGTATGTTAACATGCGCAAAGATGGCTGGCGAATTAATTATACCCAACTTATTTTCACAGCTATTATTACACATAGACTTTTTCACGACGATTTGCCGTCGCGATTGAGACCTCTTGAATTTTATTTTTCCTGTTTTGAAACCTTTTCGTGGTGACATGTGTTTGCGATTTATAAATAAAAACTCGAAATATAAGTAAAAAACAACCTATCTTAATGTTCATTAAACAATAAATAAATAAAATAAACTCACTTTTTCAACATGTCGTGAAATTTAAAGTAAATAGTATGAAAAAACCATTCGTTAAATCTGTTATTTAGTTTATACATTGTGTCCTCGCATATGAGGGTTCATCATCTTTCTCTATAATTCATTCTTACACACTATACATGTGTTTAGCACCTTTCCCTAACATCAATGCAAACACACTGTTTATTTGCTTCTACTGTCATTCATTCTTACACACTATACACGACCGTGTTTAGCACTTTTCCCTAACATCCATACTTACACACTTTGTATTTGTTTATTTGCTTCTACTGTCATTCATTCTTACACACTATACACGACCGTATTTAGCACTACTCCCTAACATCCACACTTACACACTGTGCATTTGTTTATTAGCTTCTTCTGTCATTTATTCTTACACACTATACACGACCGTGTTTAACACTTTTCCCTAACATCCATACTTACACACTGTGCATTTGTTTATTAGCTTCTTCTGTCATTCATTCTTACACACTATACACGACCGTGTTTAGCACTTTTCCCTAACATCCATACTTACACACTGTGCATTTGTTTATTAGCTTCTTCTGTCATTTATTCTTACACACTATACACGACCGTGTTTAACACTTTTCCCTAACATCCATACTTACACACTGTGCATTTGTTTATTAGCTTCTTCTGTCATTCATTCTAACACACTATACACGACCTTGCTATTGATCTGGCTTCGAACACTGTCTTCACACTCCAAATTATCATTAAACAAAACAGGTAACGTATTATAGGATAATAAATAAATATAACATCGCTATGTCGATATCACTGAAATCAATAAATATAGCATCGCTATGTCGATCTCACTGAAACAAATTCGCTGATTACAGAGCCATTTTTCCACATGGTATGTATTGATTGTGACGTCATATTTTGCAAGGAAACCCACGTCGGTTTCCCTCACAAACAAATTATGTTTCAAAAGATAACTACCCGCATGGAATAATCTGATTTAAGCTCAATGTAAAATGTAAAAAAAAAACCAATATCCTAAGAATGAACTCTGTACATAAATTGCCAGAAAGCAGACTATATAAGCTCAATGCGATATAGTTTTGTGACGGTATAGTTACTTGCATGAAAGATGTTTGGAAAAGGAAACAATTTCCTGTGTTTGGCTAATGTTATACCATTATATTATTTTTGAAAAGGATTTTGAATTTCAATTTGTAGTGTTATTGCAATGTTGATAATCTATGTTGGACCTAAATGCTATAGAATAACAGCATTGAAGGAATCAATGTTAACCAGACAATGAGTTTGGCCTGCCCTACGTTCTGAGGGATTAACTTTGCCTTGCCTTAGCGTTGTATGATGGTAGCTATTGAAGTGCCATAATAAACAATGATACGGGACGGCCATTGTAATTACATGTTACTCGCGTCAATCCGGAATGCTGTACCGGAGTCGGATCTCTTCACTAGAATACTCCTACAGTAACAGGCCCACACAAAAGCTTGTAATTATACTGATATTTATACCACATATTTAGTTATCTCATTTACTCTATAAATAGCTGGGCCACAAAATGGTCTCGCGCACGCTTGACTTAAAGGGAGAAAACGACGGTCAGTGTTTTATACCCTAATTTGATCTCTTTGTTACGGCGAACAAGCCTCGGACATAGAGCACCGACTGATAGCCTTAATTAGACCGTTTATGGGGCCTTTTAGGGGCTGGAATAAATGTAATAGGGTCAATGTAGCTCTGTAATTGAAAACTTACACTCCGTTCTGTCCTGGACCATAATCTGCTCTGATGTACACTGATCTTTACATTGTAGATTCTGAAACGAGTGCTGCGCAACCTTATCACATTCAAAATATTTTGAAATTTATTTTGATACGCTGAATATCTTAAGGTTGTTTGTGTCGTACCTGGATGAACATTTTGACATGCTATTTTTTCGTCAGTAATTTATTGAAAAACATACGTGTTGATTAATAAAGGTAGGGCAATTATGAAAATTACTACAGCAGATATCACTTTTTTAATTTTGAATACGAAATTACCTTTAAGAGTTTATATTTTTGCCATGGTCGATATTGAAGTGAACAAAACATTCAAATACCGTCGCTTTTGAAGTGAACCAATGTTTGAAAATGCAATCAGCGAAATCTAGAAATGAAATACGATTATCTGTTTACTATACAAGCTTTCAGCAAATGGTCACGGCGTAGCATCACGACACTGACAAAAGGAAGACACAAGTTTTGTATAATTAGTACAGATTGAACAGACATGATATCCTGAAGCAATAGTTTTAATAAAATTGAATTTTCTAAAGCAACAACATTATCATCTTAGCGGTTTTTTTTCTGTAATATTGGTAAAGACTAAAGGATATCCATTGTTGCAGTATATGCCCTTTCTAAAAACCACGAAAATATCGATGACTTATATTTCATTACTAAGAAGTGGATATTTTCAGGGGTTGATATTTTCGGGAGTGGATATTTTCGGGAGTGGATATTTTCAGGGGTTGATATTTTTGGGAGAGGATCTTCTCGGGAGTTGATATTTTCGGGAGTGAATATATTCGGGGATGATATTTTCGAGAGTGGATATTTTCGGGAGTGAATACTTTCGGGGATGATATTTTCGGGAGTGGATATTTTTGGGAGTTGATATATTCGTTTGAAATTATTCTCTCAGACGTCTATTAGCGCTGTTTCGCGTTGTACATCGATAACCTGATCTTAAGTGTTCTTGATATGCAGGTTGTCTGTATCTGTAAACAAAAGTGGTCGATAATGGAAGGTTTCACTGTATATTGAAGTTAAAGTAAACTCACCGGATAACACGATATGTTTCTGTGGTTCCGAGAAGTTCGAATGAACGAGATATTAATATTTTTGTTAGAAATATTGTATAAACAACACATAGATTTAACTCAACACACCATTTCCTATAATCTATTATAAACATTCATATGTAGCCATTTTTTCTCTGACATATTATCAAAATTGACTTTGAAAAGACATTTAAATAGTTAGTCCAACTACCAAAGCTTCTGAAATAGAAGCGAAGACAAAAACATGTCATTTCATATATTAACATGTGCAAAGATGGCAAGCGAATTAATTATGTCCTAAGATGTTTTCGCAGTTAAGGCAGGCTTCCCTGTATATCCATATAAACCCTACTCCGATCACACGAGAACTTACTACGGTTCCGCAAAGTTCGACGTTCTGAGATTTTACTTCTTTTTTCAATAGAAACATGACTCAATTTTACACCACCATTTCCGATAATCTGTTATAAAGTATTCATATGAAGCAAATTGTTTCTCTGACAGATTATCACTGTTGGCTTAAAAATGACATCTAAATAGGTAGTCCAACTACCACAACTGCTGTAGAATGACTTTGTCACCATAACAACCCTCTGGGGAAGACCATGCTTAACCGACAATGTCTGAAATAATATTATTCTTGCTTTCTCGTCGCCAGAATACAAGATCAAATATTACTGTGTATGTATTGTAAAATAGTTGTTTGCGGTTTGTAGACGTCGAAACATATTTATGATATGATGGCTTGGCGCTGCGGGGCCCTTATGGAAAAGAGAAAAAAAAGGAAACTTCGGAAGGTATGATGGAAAAGCGTTTTGTTGTTGTCACTGGTAGCGGTTACTGCCGATTTTATGTATGGCAATATCTTGTTTTGGTTGTTTAGATTGTACGAGGTCATTGGCCTTCGAAAAAAGAAGAGTGTACATGAGTTGTAAGAGACCAAACGAAAACAACGCAAAATTTATTTTGTAATTTCATGCTTTAACCATAATATTTAAAAAATAAATTGAGATAAAGAAATATTTCTTACATTTTCACCACAAAACCATGTAGTGGTATGTAGCCAATTATCAAACTCGATGTACTCTGTATTTGCTTAGAGGAATTGATTGTGACGTCATGTGCTAGCAAGCGTTACGTCATAATGTTTTGAGAAAAGGACGTGAATTGCACGAAGTTTTGTAATATGCAAAGACGGTGTAAAAACAACAGGCTACGTTCAATGTTTAAATCCAGTTGCTGTATTCAAAAAATCCTAGCATCGAATAATTTTCTTCGCTGTTGTACCTATCGGCGCATGCACTGAGATGTTGAAGCACGTTGTTAGCCGAGTTTTAAACATCGATGATGAATTACAGAAATCATTCCATCTGTTACGAGTCAATATATATTTGCAGACAATTAATTCGACCTGAAAACGAAACTGATGAGAATATTAGGCTTATGATAAGGATTTATTAAACCCTTTCTTGTGTAATGAGACTCATTCACGTACCACTTGATACCCGATAACGTTAGTGCGGGACTATTGTTTCTATTGGTGATGGAATGACGTCAAATGACGTTATCGCGGGGTAACGTCATTTCAGCGGGAATATTACAAAGAGCTACGTTCCATCACTACTGGAAATACTAGTCCCGCACAAACGTTATCGGGTATCACGTGGTACGTGAATTAGTCTCATTGCCATCTTGAACAGTTATTATGTTTTTGTATAGTTCCTTATAAATACGGGAAATGCAAGATTGTATCCAGTACCCATGCGAGAGATTTTTTTATTATTATTTTTTCCAATAAGTCAAAGACATACAGACATTAAAGTGCTATCTCACTGAACTTAACTGCAGACAAACGCAATTCCAACTTTGCATATTATAGAGTTAGCTCCCTTGCGGGTATGTAACCATTGTAACGTCATTATTTTGTGAGCGCATTTCACGTCATTATCTCCGAAAAGTATGACGTTACGTTTGCAAACACATGAGTCACAATCAATGCCTAATCGCAAGGGCAGATAACTCTGTAATATGCAAATACAAAAATAAAACGCCTCGGGAAAACCCGGTAGAATGTTTAAATGAACCTGAATAACCAAAAATCTATAACCTAAATTTAACTTTATTTAATGTGCATGTTAAATATAAGACTTATAACTAACTAATCTATCAAAAAGAGAAAATGAAAGATACATATATTTTTTAATTTTAATTTTTTATGTATTTTTTCTTGGCTTGCAATTTTGAAGATTTAATATATTTGACATTTTTAGTAGTTTTTGTAATTTTTTCATGAACATTGGAGATGGCATCCAGAAACAAAATCCTTGATTTATGGGCTGTGTAAAGAGCTGAATAAAATGTAACGGATACTTAATGAAATATCACAAATGCAATTGAGGCGAATCGAACACCGAATGGAATTAAAACCAATGATCACAAGAACAAAAGCCCGCGTCATTCGGAAAACCTGTGGGACCTACATAGGTTTTATAAGGGATGTCGTAGCGAATCTTGGAATCTTCATACAGGAGGTTAGTTTGAAGGCAAAAAAGGATAACTACAGAAACGAATTGTAATCAGAACCGGTTACCATGGAAACGAGCCTCGTAATTACTCTCGCGGGTCCCGACGTGAGGCAGAATCGAGCGGAGGCGATGCAATACATCCTGACAAATCCAAACTTGATCATGCTGCGGGGTTACTCGGTGCAGTAAATCTACGTCACAAGCCAAGGCTAATTTCAACTTCGACTAAATATTAATTTTTCAAAATTATATTTTTAAACTATAATTTTTGCTGTAGGTTACATTATATATTTAGTTATATTTAAACGTTTATACATTATCACTGTCAGATTTAGGTTTTCGAGATGCCGTTTGTATGATAAGGCATATCAACCTCATTTCACGTATTTACAAACTCTATAGATCGAATATAGGATTGGTCAGACCAGGAACTTAACGTATTAAAGAATAACTTGCTTTTAATTTCTCTCTTTCTCTTCTGCCATGCGTAAGTGGTAATTAAAAATACTTTGACACTACCTTTCATTACTATTTATATAATTTCATTTTGTAAAAAAATAAATGATATGAAAGTTATCCGAAAATGTTCAATGTTCAATGTAGTCAATGTAGCTATAAATCAAACATAGGCTTGGTCAGTCAGACCAGGAACTAAAAGTATTAAAGAAAAAGTTGCTTTTAATTTCTCTCTTTCTCTCAAGCCATGCCTAAGTGATAATTACAAACACTTTGACACTAACTCTAATTAATACTTAAATAATTTCGATTTGTAGAAAATCAATTTTTAAAAAAATCCGAAAATGAACCATATCGCAGTCAAAACTTAACTGATAGTAAATTGTTTGTGATTGCTAAAAAATGAGAAAATTGAAATCTAGTAACAGCAATCTACACAATTTACACATTTTTTTATTATTTTGCGTCTTCCTATGGAACCAGTAAAATCTCAGCAAAAACCTACAAACTATAATGTAGTTGTCTGTTTCTATGTTATAAGATCAGATATACTGATCGATGGGTGGTACAATGAAATAGGTAAGAGTTTTCTCTGTCACATGGAGACACAAACTATATATACCGCAGTCGCCCTAAAGTAAACAAAAACTCGTCACACGCATACTCATGCACAGACATCCTATCAAGTGAAAGGAGATTAAAAATAAATTTACCATATTTTGCATTTATTTAATTTCATTTACAAACTGATCTATGCAGGAATCATGTGAAAGCCCCCATGAGGTTCCAACAAGTGTCCTCTTAATTTCCAAAGTTTTAACGCCCACTATTTTATCGTATCAAAGACACTGATACCTTAACCGAAACGTCATTGAATTCTAGAAATCCAATACAAGTTTTGTAATTCTAAACAGGTATACTCTAATACCACTGTTGTTTTATTATCAATATATAATCAATTAAGATTAATTCCAATAACAAAGGGGAATAACTCTGACGAAGTGGAGGTACCGTGCTGATATAGATTACGTACATTTACACTGGATTAATGACATGTTGAAATCACTCCAGTAGCTTAGGAGAAGTAGTCGATCATTGTATCGATACAGACATACGGACACACAAATTCTAGTATACAACCCTATAATGTCATTGCAGGTGACGTGTAACTACCGCGCTGGAGTTTAACCTTCAATTCTCAAAATGTCTGTAACGTTATCTCGGGTCGTTGATGAAGATGTGCTTGAACGTAAAGGTATTCTTTATAAATTTTATTTTTGTTTCGGATTGAAGTGGACATTAAACAGTCCAAACAAGCCCTGTCTGATAACCATTGATCAGTTTGAGGATTCTAATTTGTCTGAATTATTCTTTGTAAGCATTATTTTTGTTCTGGAATGCAGTTGGCCTTTTAAAATCCAAATCAAGCCAGGTCTGATCACCATTGATCAGTTGAAGGATGTTTTTTACTTAAAACATTTTTGAAAACGCAGATAAAGCTAAAAAAATTGGATTGACTCATACATTATTTCTATAGTTAATAGATTTTTTTCTAGCAGACAGGCTTAATGCAATTGTTTATTCTATGCTAAGCCCGGAGATTACTTGAATGTTGTCTAGGGATCCCCTAACAAAAAGTCGTGTTTATTACTATGAAGTCAAATGAAAAACAAAAAAAATGAAAATATGTGAGAGGAAGGATAGATAGATGTTATTTGAATTTAATGACACTTGCCTTGTTGAAATTGGATTTGACATTGACGAAAGATATCTGTTTACGATAAAAGATTTTTATTTCTTTCCTTTATTACAAATGGATAATTGAAAAAAAAAAGAACCTTGATTCTTGTAGCATTGTCTTTTAAAGATGCCCTACCGCCAACGAATGATAATTTTTTCTCTATAAAAAAGGAATAGACGAATTAGTATGTTTCTGCATTTAAGATACTTACTTTACACCATTACCACCATTGAAAAGTTTAAGCTTCCTATTTTACTTTAAGAAAATAAATATATCAAAAACAATTAATTGCATCCCGAAACGATCCCGTAGGTTTATTTCCTATATGGAATGAAGTACTGATTGCGTATGCACCAAAAGCAAAATGAATTATTTTATATATACCTTTGTGAAAATTAGACATATATATATACACACGAATAAAAACCAATTATTGATCAAAGAATGAGTATCTTTCATGCTCTGTCGGCGGTGGAGTTTCTTTAACGCATGGCAAAGTTCCAGAAACTATGAGACGGTCTTGTTTATCCGAAACCGGCAAGGAATCAGTTATTCGAGTAAGTTCTAATAAAGGTCAGGTGTAAACCGAAATGTGTTTACCATATTTCCCTTTGGTAATGCATATATAATCTGATAAATTTGCTTCAATATGTTAGATGATTTTATAACATTTACTTATGAACATTTCTCTTCTTACCGTTATTTATCAGAGAGAAAAAACATTCATTTGATTACACATCTTAATTGTTTATTTTATATTAGTCGTTCAACCATTCGTTCATCTACCATACCATCTATTTCTCTATCCATCCACTCAATCTGTCTATCTATCCAATCATTCATTCATCCATCTACCCTTCCATCATTATATATCCATCAATCCAAACTCCATCCACACATCCATGTATCCAGATATCCATATATTCGTTCGATCGTTCATTCCTCCAATCATATATTCTATTATATCTTTTATCATTTTTGCATCTTTATCGCTGTGTTGTTTTTAACCCTACTAATTATTCCTTTATCAATAAGCATATCTAATCCGAAACACGATGACAGAGAACCCCTTTGCGGGCCCCTTGTGCTCTTCACATTGTTTTACATACATTTGACTGATCCCGATTTGGGGTTCACGGCCGCGTTTGCCTTGTACCTGTGTCTGTGGATCATTGTGTCACTGATAAAAAGTGGGTTTACTTTTAAGTTAGAATGTTTCCTTCTTTTGAAAATCGTTCGAGCGTAACCTTATTATAACAGGCCTTAAACACCACTCCGGTGCAAACTCGGGGATGGGCAGACGACAGCAGATATTTCGAGAGAAAAACAGCTTGAGCAGGTTTTAAGACTTATTTAAGTATGGCAACTTTCGACATTATTATTCAAATGGATTTAAATTGATTAAACCTGAACGAGGATGTCAAAGTATGCATGAGATTTTTAAATTTATCAAGCTTGAAAGTTATAATTTGGTGAAAAACTAACAATGCATTACAAAGCAGTACCGTGAGATCATCGCCATTTTGAATTAAGTATGCTGAAAATAGGCGTTGTATTTCGAATGTGGTTAAACAGCGCATACTTCAGCATCAAATCACAATCTTTAACGATATAACGATTGGTCAGATATGTGCATAAGGACGATGTATGGACGTGAATTGTCAAATGTTGTGAGACTGTTAACATAATATCAAAGCATAAAATAATGTGGTTTCGGTTCGTTGCACAACTATGTACTGGAACGAATGGGTGTGTTACCCGGGGTCTTCTTCCTTCAGATAGCTTTACAACATTTTATGGAGATTTTCTGCTCTCATACAAACTACATATGTAAATCAAACAATTGTTGTTTGTCAATCTGTAATGACATGCATAAAAATCAAATACGTATATATTTATGAATTAAAAAATCTAAAAATGTTCACAAATAATAGTCATAACTTAAACATATATATTATCAGTTTCAGACAATGATTTAACAAACATAAACAATGTAGATTCAGTTCACTGATTAGCCTCAAAGTATGTGTGGTGGTCACCTACGGAAATTAGACACCCAAGATAAGATAAGATAGCCTGCGTTATGGGAATTATATATAATCTAAACTATTAAGGACGGGATGATATGTGTTGTATACTGTATAGTTGTTAATACATTTGTATTAGCGGTGGTTTCAATTTCGCTATATTTCCGGATCAATCCAAATTCGCAAAATTGAATACCTCACGAAATTTATCAAACGAGTTATAGCCTGTTGTCAGATTGGCACTTGAAATGGCTACAAATTAATTCACGAAAATAACAACGTGCGAAGATCCAACATTGTATAAATCGCAAAATTGTACATCCGCTAAATTTAATAACTATACAGTGAAGAGTAAGCCCAGCCTATGAACTTTTCTGGAATCTTTAAAATGATTCTGTATACAAGCATAATTTCTGAATTCCTAACTAACTGAAGAATGCTGCCAAAGACACCGACAGCAGATAACGCCTGGTCACATCATACAAATAACAGGCAAACCAGTCGTCCCGCTTCATTTATGCTGAAAATTAAAAAGGAAAAGAAATGCAGCCGTGGACAAAACAAAGGGGTTTCCTCAAAAACGTGAAAGCCCAACTCGAGGCTAATTGAGAATGTAGGAAAGAAGAGAAAAGAGGAGATAACAAGATATGTAAGTAACAAGACTTGTGAAGCGGTTTTAAGCTAAAATGTTACTGCAAAAACCAAACTAGACATACATTCGAATGTACTTTGCTTGCAAAAGTCAAATATCCGTTTTATCCCCCCAGTAAACTGTTATGATATTACATGATTCTCTCTACATCAGCGTGGGATACCAATGTGTCCAGCCCACTTCAAACACATCGGCCCTTCATGAGAATTAACGCGTCAATATCCAGAAAAAACGGAATGAGAAAGAAAAACAATTATAAGGTTCATACCTATTATCGTAATTAGCATAACCCCGGGGGTACAGAAGTGGTATTTTTTCATCTATAGAGATCCCCCCATGAGGGGAGGCGATGATGTCAATTTGTAATGTCCTGGCAGGCGTGTCACCTCGGCGAGTTGTCACGTGATGGAAGAAGACAGGAAGTGACGTTTCTACACCTTTCTGGCACTCACTCGCCGGAGGGGTCTTGTGATATGATAGGTGTTATGGGGTTATTCCCTAGAAAAGCGGAATGGGCGACAGTCATCTAATTTGGCGACACAAGAACAGATAGACGGAACATACTAAGTAATTGCTTTGATTAATGTAAAAATAAGGTTGCATAATAGAAGAACAAAATGTAATTGTTTTAATTCAGATAAAATAAATTTAATTTACACAATAGATGAACAAAGTATAATTGGTTTAATCAAGATCAAAGAAATCAAAGTTACACAATAATTAAACAAAACATAATTTTTATCACAATAGAATTTAAAACTCTTGGTTGTATATGTTTGAGAAATTATTAAATGAAATAGGACGACTGGTTTACTAGTTGTCAGTATTGTGTAACCAAGGCGGTATACTTTTCAGTGAGATAGTACTATGAAAGGGCAAGAATTTCACTATCACGAGGAGACATAGCACGCATTTACCGCAGCCTCCAACATCACACTATCACAAGGAGACATACCATGCATATACCGCTGCCTCCCAAAACACACTATCACAAGGAGACATATCACGAATATATCGCAGCCTCCCAAAACACTATCACAAGAAGACATAGCACGCATATACCGCAGCCTCCCAAAACATACATACCACATCATACTGGACACATAGAGGATGCCTTCACTAACACACACCATGCACTTCATACACGCAACACATCACATACACGGGAGGCCGTCCTTACATGACCCTGGCTGTTAATAGCACATGAAACCTAATTAAACAAACAAACTTTGGCTGAAGTTAGTGCTTTGGTTATATTTTGTTATCAGAGTCCATGCAGTTACACGGGTATAAAATTTTCATAACCCATAAAAGCCGTTTCTTATACTAATTCGATATTCACACATGTTGGCGTCAGGACCTTCGCTAAATTGGTAGATTCCTAAATATTGCAAAACGTTATATATTAAAAAAAGATAAAAAAAAATCAAGGTTTTAGTAAAGTGTTTGACTAGAGGTTGCTATCCGACACCTGAACACACAAAATAGTGGGAAAACAAATGCCAACATTACGTTCAAATCATATTACTAAAATTACAAAGGTTTGACCTGTAAAAACCTTTTACACAAATGCAAGTTCTTCAAAATCATTATTAAATTTCGTCTTGCTTGTATTTTGTAGTTTAAAAGTGTAACGCAGCACAGTTAAGAGTTGTCGGGTGACTGAAGGAGCTTGCTAATTTTCGTCCGTTAAAACCTTTTACATGGATGCACGGTCTTGATCACTGTTATCAAATTATCACGAAAGTGCGGTTTTTAATACAATTCTACAAAGGATAAGCAGAAAATTACATGACCAATGGTGTGTATATATATCTAAGTATATGTAATGGGTTTGCTTTCTTGTTACGTTTAGAGATGACATTGGAGTTTTCCACAGTAATCTAAGAGCCATTCGCCTTTATATAATCCATTATTCATTGACGCCAAAACGCTTATGTATGGCTTCAACTATGCTTTTTCGTTGTTGGCAGGAATCCAACACGAGACACGCATTACACAGCTAGTACAGGGCCGCCATGGAGGTTCGTCCGCGCATCCTCTATCCCAGTTGCATAGGACATTTTAAGAAAATTGATTTTAAGCGAGGACGGTTTTAAGCATCGCATCCCCATCACTAAATATGTGAATGAAGCTAGCTGACCAAATATGGTAAATAAGCATAATAATGCGTCCTCTGCGCATCTCGTCTCAAGCGCGTGACCTGCTCGTGAGGAGAATGGCAGACGACAAGGAGAAGTGGAGCCCTAGTTTCCGTCTCTTTCTCGCCTGTCTGTATAAAAAACTATCGCTCAACAGCTGTTTTAAGAATATAGTGGACACTTGTCGATAAAAAGGTAAGATTTACTTTAAATTATTTTCAAATTCTTTTGTTAACATCGCTCGTTTATGTATGAAAATGTGTAAGTAAGATTTTTGTTGGAAACTGTTTCTCTGTTCGCCAGCAGTAGCGATCGATTATGGTGTATAGTGTACGGGCCCAGCTACACACAGTCTCCTAAGTCAGACATATTGTTCTCCAATCCCTGTTGTTTAGGCCAGAACCATTGAAGATCTTTTGTTAAAATTCCCATTGAAATCACTCAAGCATCTTTATCTAAACTAGCATACTTTCAAATAGGGTTTATCATCATTTCGTGCGTCATTCATCCGTGGCGGCAGAATATAGTGTCGTCTGCTTTTAACGCAAAATATGGACAAGATACACGAATACAGTTTTCTCATCGGTACAAATACCCATTCTCCTATCAAAGCATGCATATCTATCTAACAAAGTCATTCAACTTAAAAAATGCTTTCCACCATATTGTGCAATAAGCATCGATGTTCATACATTGACAAAGGAAAACGCCTATGACGATTGCAGGTCATCTTTTTCTCTCTCATAATGATGGTGTGTATCAATTATGCTAATCTGAATTTTCTGACATATATCTCATAATGAAAGTAGCATAACCATCTGCCTCATAGCGTGTAAAAGGCACTACATATATTGAAATACATTAAACAAATCTGTTATCTTATGATACATATATGTGTATACATATAATTCATACGTTCTGTCAGTTTGGGGACTTTCTGACTAAGTCCATGTGTAGTCCAGAGAAGGCTAAACTAATTATGAATGTTATAGCAGTAAGCAGGATATCCGCCGATACAGGAACATTGAAATTTAGGTAGTATAGACGTGTTCTCACGAAATTAATATTCACTGAAATGGAACAGTTGTAACTTCATTTGTAGTTATATCCATGTCCATGTAAATGTACAAAGCAAAGCAGTATCCCAAAATATCAGATAGGATTTTTGATGAACTATATGTATATTTATTTTATTGGAGATTTTACCAAAGTAGGGTTTGAGTTCAGCTAACCTTAAATGTGATTTTATACATTTAAATACAGTGGACGCATTTCTAATATGATAATTCATCCTGTTATCATCCAAAACATATCAGTTATTTTAGACATCAGTGATAAAAACATGATATATCCAATCTAGTGCTACCAAGAAAATATCAGTTATTTTACAAAATAGTAATTCCAAAATGATATATACAATATGTTACCACCAAGAAAATATCAGTTATTTTAAAAACTATTTTCTAAGTGTAACCCGTATATGTTGTACAACCCACACTGGTCGACGTCGCTATGTTCATTGTGTTTTCCTTTTAATTTATTCGTTTTGTTTGGTGTGTAGTTTGCTCTCGTCCAACTGCATTCATCGAATTCCGATGTAATCGCTATCCATCTCATTTAAATGCACATTAGCACAATTGACTGAGATGTACTCAGGGTCTGAGTCATCCGTATGTTTGGTCAGACTGTCTAATTGTAAAAACATTATTCTGAAAATACCCGGCGTCCTGGAAAAATGATTCCCAGTATGTCAATGCACTCATATATGGTGATCTGAAGTTAAAGCAAATTTAAGTTTTAAGCAAAATATATAATATGGTTTTTCTTATATTTGAATTTTGGTAAAATAAAATGGCTTGCTGGGGAAAAATCTCGAATTGACAAATGCCGATAGAGGTAATGATAATTTGAATTCTTAAACTTGAAGCAAAATATTTTCGAAACTCCTAAGTCATTAGGTATATCTACATATGTAAAATAAGTGTAGAGCTCTCAGTTCGATACAAACTTACTCTTTTAATATTCTTTTATTTCTATGTTATATTGTATATGCGTTCACGAGTACTTGCGTTACATTTGTGTAAATACAATGTCAATCATTCGAAGTTATGTTGATATTTAAATATCTGTTTTATATAGCCATTGGTTACACTCTGCAGTACATTGATTCTGTAATAGGGTTAAGCATGTTTTCGAATTTTGGATCATTATTATATACTATTATATCATATATAGTACTTTTTGTGTGAATTTCAACGTCAATCAATATGTTTGATTCATGGAATAAATCATGAATTTCTCATCTACCTTATTTACTGACTTTAAGTTTTAGTTATCTGTATTTTGTATGGAATAATTTCGTGTACCTTAAATCATAAGACGTTTTCAGTTACCCAAGTGCCCAAACATGCCCTTTGATATCACCGTTTGTCAACCCTATCGTCCATATTTGATTAATTACGCGGTTATACTTTGATAGCATAGATTATGTCTTTATATTTTCAGTTTATAAATTATTGATAAGTAGGTTTGACTCGCTCTGCATCGCTCTAAAATTATTGGTGGATTAGTGTGAATTTTCCTGTTATTGTTAAATATTATACTGAATGATACATCTATTCATTTGAAGGTTTGGTCTCGTTGCATCTTCCAAGCGTCATGCTGATCCATGCGTTCATATCAAAGTGATCAATATGTCTGAATTTGAGTGCATTGCTCTAACATTTTGCTGATTCATGTAATTGGCCAAACATCTCCATCCGTAAAATTGGACACGCTCATTGACTGCTCACTTTAATACACCCTAACGTTACTATTTTTAGCATTAAACCTACCCACCCGTAACCATAGCAGGTAACGCCCGGTAACTGTATATAATTTGCTTATGCGAGAAACATCTTGAAATTTTCGCACGCCTTCACGTCTCGGATCAAAACTCATAGATTAGATAGGAGGATTTTACGTGAAAAAACGAGTGACTTATGAAATCACTGGATGGAACTCGCTGTATTCTCAATATGCCCATCGCATTGCGAGCTCAAAATGATATAATTTATAGTGATTTGTTAATCTATAATGGGTAAGTCTTGAGTCTGTGACCATGAGACGGGATATTTGATTTTAGAAAAAAAATGTGCATGACATATTTACATTATTTATTGATCGTCAGTGACATTCTTACGAAACGTATGGTGTATTTTATTATTTAGAAAGTCAATCTTTGTGGGTTTTTTTTTCAAAATATGTTATAAATAAATCAGACTTTCGAAGGGAGATAATCCAAGAGACAAAATAATTTGACAATATACGTTTTGGTAAAATAACACTACAGCTTATCACCATTGGATTATTATTTCTGCAGTGACATATTTCAGATAGACAATATCGGAATGCTTGAATATAACAAAAATTTGTATATTTTATGGAAAATTCGGTTGAAGACATTAAATCTATGAAGAAGTCGGCCGAGACATTTTGTGAAAAACTATTTGTATGAAATACTTAACTTCTATGACACATTTTCTTAAAGTGACATCCGAAGAATACTTTACTTTAAATCTAAAATTTCTTTATTTTTCAAAAAAGTTTGTTAATTTTGCATGTAATACGCAGAATTTGAAGGCATCCATTGATTATTTCATAGATATCCTATTTTGCGTGCTTCCTGCCCAAACAAAAGTATAACACCCAACAGAAAAAATACGCATAGAATGAATTTCAAATACGATCACATGGAGTGTTCTTATACCTACAGCATACGGTTAAGCTGACGGCGCAGTTAATATGCGGGTTCGTCCAACAAATCTCCGGATAGACGTTAATTATGACAAATGCAGCGATGCGAGCGTGTCCCTAAGTAGTTCCGGAAAACATATAGCCGAGTCTGAAATTAGGACGTACTGTGGAAAATTACCCATGAACATTCGACCCAGATTAAACTACTTTGAAATCTAGAGCAATAATACAAGTGTTTCCAGTTAATGTGTGTTGTATTCATCATATTTGACGGCAATTAAAGCTAAGAATGTAGAAGATGTCTATAAATGGTCATATATGACATTTGATGGAAAATGCTTCAAACTATCTGGTTTGCATTATAACGTGAGTGAAAGTCAATGAAGCGACATACAGTATGCAATATTCACATAATTTCGACATCCAGTTACAATGTAAATCGTGTTAACTCGAAGGCGATCCAAGTATAGTGACACCTCGAGTAATTTGAGTTTTTATCACTATTTGAGTTATTTATTTTAAGATACAATAGAAATTTTATCTTGGTCTTACAAAATGCTTTAAATCAAGTATGGTTTCGAGTTTTACAAGTTCGAGTTAAGAATTTTTTACTTCATCAATGTTCGAATTCGGCGGTTTCCACTGTGTATATATCGAAGTTGATGTATGATTGCTCTTATTTCGATATCCTGATATCCCCCGCTACACGAGATAACTAGTAATGTACTAGAATATTGCTGAAGTGTGCTTTCGTGATGTATAATACAGTACACGATGAGAGATCACTACGTAGGCTCGGTAACATATGGCGAGACAGAAAAAGTCAATATATTCCTAACATGGTCGTACACATGTGCGCCTTAGGCCAAACCGATTAAAATGTATGTTTCACTTTGCACTCTTACATGATCATTGACAAACATCGACTTAGCACATTTTATTTTTATCACATCTAAGAACTGTAATATGATTTAGCACATGATTTCAAATTGTTTTAACAGATTTATTCACTTGAACATTGTCAAAAGATAATTCTACATTTAATTGACTTGATTTACGTTCAGTTAATACAAGTTTTCAATGGTGTGTTACATTTCTCCGGAAAAGTTTTGTTTCAATGGTGTGTTACATTTATGCGGTAAAGCATCTGTTTACTTTGTTTGATTGAAGGTCCTATTACCAGCCAGGGTCATTTAAGGACATGTTAGATTAAGATGGTAGAGGAAAGCCTGATTACCCGGAAATAAAACACCGATCTGCAATCATTATTGCAGTTGCCATATTTGAGATTCTTTATAAGCAAAAACAATGTGTTAGATTTATGTGGTAATTTCTTAATATAATGTTGAAGAGGAAGGTTATAATGATGAATTCAGATAAGTTGAGAAGCTAATCCAGTAACGCATTTCTGTGATTTCTCAATTATAATTAGTTAATCGATATGTTAATGCTTACGTGTACTCTTCATTTACATGTCAAAATGACCACCTCACCCATGGGAGTGCTCAGTTCAAAATGATCTTGAATATTCATGAGTTTGTCTCTCCGAACCTCATTTGCATAATGACCCCGTGTCAAGTGCAGCCGGACTATTAGTCAATTGGCCTTTACACTATTGGACAAATGAATAGTTAAAGCTTAGTTATAGGAAGACGGGGATTGTTTTCTTGAACGACCATGAAGATATCAACTATGGATACCAAATACGGTGTTATCATTTTTTCTCTTTGTTCTGTAGAGAATGCATATGCTTCCTAAAGCTATTTTTACATCATGAACCGGCACATTTAATGCACATCAACATCATATAATGGTCCCATTCAAATCCAACCCTATTCCTTTCATCAAACATCAACCAAACCATACTCAAATCCTCATACACATGGACAAATGTTTCCACTGATGCAAAGGGACAAACCAAGAACATACCGCAGCTTCCCAAAATACCCACATTTCACACAAACATATTGCATACATGGGAGGCCGTTAAATACCTCTAGCTGTTAATAGGACGTAAATAAGCCAACTAACTAACCAATCATCCAAAAACATCGCTTCATCCCTCACATCCCATCCAAAACAACCATCCAAAAACATCACTCCATCCCTCACACCATTCCATCCAAAACATCAAACACCATCCTACATTAACTCCTTCAAAATTTCCCAAAAAACATTTTAGAAAATTTAGATTTAGATTGAGAGAGTTTGTACGATGGGGCAAAATTAATGATAAAATACCCTTTTTGTACAATAAGACCTTATATTTTAGGGGACTCTATCTAACTTCGTCTTCGATGGCATCTACAAAATAAATTACCTTACGACTACAAAATTTCTGGTTCGCCTAAACGCTTGCCGTTGTGTCGTATTCTATATCAATTGGGCGCTTGTGGAAGTAATGACAGGATCACGTGACGAGTTCGTGATAGCGATACCCAGAGGAAGCATCAAGTGATAATATTGGGTTATATCCCAATTAGCGCCAACGTCTTTTCCTTTCCGTATGTCGTTAAGACTTAAGTGTGTCCCAGACTTTAATTACGACGGAGGATTCATCCCAAGCGAGAACGTTAGATAAAAATTTCATTCTCGAGCTTAATGAAATATTACTGCAACCATTTAATACATTATATTATAACATTATCTCCGAGTGTCATTTTTGAGGGGGATTTTTTGTGTCTCCTCTGCATCATGAGTATCACGTAATCTTAGAACAAAGGTAATGCTAGAATATCTACCTGTATTTGTTGTTCAACTCAAGTTGTTCGTATAATTGTTGACAGGGAAATTCAGCCGAGTTCTAATGGCGGCTTTTATTATGATGAAATTCTGAACATGTGGGAAAATGACGAATCAAGTAGGACAAATGGTTGTCGGTGACCTTTCCACGGAGCTTCTGCCTAATGGGGAGATATTACTGTCGTCGAGTCGACTATCATAAAACAACAGTATAGCCGGTCCTAGCGAGAAACAGGGAGACTAAGAGGGCATGTCCAATATTTTACTGCATAATACTTACTGGTCTATAGTCCACTTCTGCAGATAATTATTTTCTAAATTATAGCCAATTTGACACATTTTTTGTGGATTTATCATTTTCGAGATAAAAAAAGTCATTTTGACTGAAATACAACAACAAAGAGAGGGTTAATCTCCTCTGGCAATATTTACGTTGATTCTGTTCATTTTGGCGTAAATTTATAATTTACGGGTTATTATTTTCAACGGAAAGGCAATTTGATTCAATCGCAACATCAAAGGAAGAAGTAGGGCACTAAAATGCGTTAACAATAAAATACTTACAATGTACATAGAACATTGATTAATAGAATTATTTTGGCGGTTAGTTTTATAGTTTGTTATTTTCGCGTTGAAATATTGACTCAAAATGACACACAACAGCGGGAAACTAATCCACATATTGGCGACAATAGTGCAAATTCAGTTAAGACCTGCCTTAAATTTAGCATTTCTATGATATCACAATGGCAAAACAAGCTAATTTATTTCATAGGTCAATTTTGGGGATTTTTTAAGAAAAAAATGAACCCGCGCCATGGATTTTCCTTCAAGTAAAGCAAGCATTTCCGGTCAAGACTCCCTGAGGAGCCCAGAATTGTAATCTCTAACCAATTTAATAGTGCAAATTCAGTTATTGTCTGAAAGAGTGTAAAACTGATACCAGTTTGATAGTTAAAATTCAAACAAAGGGATATTAAAAATGATTATGTTCCTTACGGGACGTGCCCCAAGAGGTCAAAACGTGATACAAGAGGTCACGCGAGCTTTTAAAGTGTGTATATTTATAGTTCTATGTACTCAGTAGTCTACGAATACATTAAGAGCCATTTACGGTAATTGTTTTTATTGTATCTGTAATTGTTTAATTCTCTGATCGAAACAAAACTGCTGCACTACTAGTCTAAATTAGGATTCCGAAGAGAGTTGAAACGTTTTGTCTTCATCCCTTTCTACTTTTTTTGGAGAGCACAAGAAAATAGTTTTCAAATACCGTGTAACACACAACAGTACTAAAACCCGAAGTTGATATTTGAAATCCGAATATATTCCGGATATTTGTAAATGTGTCACCGTCATCCGAGTCAGAATGCTACAATAAATTCTGGTTATCCGGTGACAAATGCTAATGAATGCCTTGTTTCAACCAGCGGGGAGTATCTCGAAGTTGATTGTGTGATTGAGGAGTTCTGCTGGCTGTCTGGCAGCACGAGCCCTGCGCGCGACATGAGATATAAATATAAATGGCTTTCTCTAATGCACAGAAACATTTTTCAGCTAAACAGGTTGACAAATGTTAGCAAATCACAACTTAAAATATCGTTTTTTACCCCATCGCCATCTATAGGGTGTGATTGTGTAACGTTTTATGTAAGTTGTCTTAGAGAGTAGGAGGGGAGAGAAAGGAATTAAGGAGTTAAATTTCACTGAAAATTCACATAGACTATATTTTTCTCAGAACATTTGTATGCGTTCATTGCAGAGCCAATATCTAAGAATATTATTAAAGTTGTACTATATTCAATAACGAGCCATTGTAGAAGTTGTCCATGTGATGTGTTCTGTGAAAACGGTTTTAATTCGAAAATGTCCATCCAAAAGTCTCAAAACACGGTGTCATTTAATGAATAACCGTCTGCCACGAATCTTCGTTTAAAATTGAAAATGTAAATTATATATATTCAGATACCTTCTTTTAAAAAGATCACATTTAGGTCGAAATAGATTGGTCTTTTACGTTCCAAAGCAATTTTCGGGGGAAATCGTGAAGATATTGTGCCGTGAAATTACGCGCTATACAGTATATCAACTACATAGACAGAGTAAACATGTGCAGCAATGTCTAAATCTTGGTTTGTATTATGTGCAAACAACTCGGATTCTCAAGAATGAAATATTCAGTTAAGTCAGAAGTTCGAGGCTGTTACAACATAACACTCATTCAAATACCTTTTGACCTTTGACATCACCTCGTGCATCATATATAAGTACTTATCGTACATTGCGCTTATACAAAGACCCTTTACTACAACGCTCGTATCAGTCGTACACAGCATCCGGTTCCGATAATACCGACCGGAAGTGTGGATTGAATACAGGAAGTCAGAATATTACTCTTCCGGAAATATAAAGTGTACGTGCGCTCGGTTAGAATTTAGTATTATACATATTTAGACAAACATAAGTATATAGGGAATATGTATTTAAGTTCACGGATGAATGCTTTGGGTGCTGAAGATGGAGAAAGAGGCACCCGAAAGGGAATTTATACGCTGATACCTTGATTTCAAATTTATTATATCATAGTTTATCTAACCAGTTAATGAACCATAACTACAAATGAATCACTTTATAACTAGATAAACAATATTTAAAATATGAAATAAGTACAAAATATAAACTACATGTATTAGACTTTTTACCAGCATAATTAAGACTTCATGAATAGTATAATTATTATTACGTGTTGAAAATCATTTACAACGATATTGATTTGATTGCAATCTTCTGAATGGGTTAATTCTAAAAGACAACAATATAAAAAATGTTACTACTAGACCTCCAACTCTAGGTCCCGAGTTTGAATCTCACGAAGGATACAATGTACTGACGTATGTCTATGTTTTTTTCTCTGCGTATTCCGGCTATCTTTCGTCCTCCTGTACCTAGCTCGTTCTGACATCATTTGGCTGCAAATAGAACATTGAACATAATTTACAAACGGCAATATGTCTAATATCATCATGTCTGAAATCCACAAAAAATAAAACTGTGATATCAAGATGGAAAAACATAAAGGACAAATCCTATATTTAGTATTGCCAGACATTATTCTTGAAAAAATCTCTGCTAGTGATAGTTCAATCGAACCATATGTTTTGGCGCCAAAACCATCAACGCCGCAGACAAATTTATTTCAAACGGAAGTCTAATGTTCAATCTAAAAGAGGTTTCGTTGTTGGGATTGAATATTCCGGACGGGGTTTGTGACCCAGAAGCGCAGACAGAAGCCTGTCAAACACAGAGTTGCCATTTCGCACTTTCCGACGTATTTGCATCAATATACACCTTACGTCTCACTAACTTTAATCAAAATCTTATTGTTTTCTGGCATTGTTCTGGAAGTGTCGATATTCGCTTCTCGCCGGGGGGTCAAGCAATATTACACCGTTGGGGCCAAAAACGGGTTTTTGGCTTATGTTTTGTTCTTCATCGAACCTGTTGTGATCAAACTTCTTTATTCTGATAAGGTTACACTTTATTCTTCCACTTAGCTTTAAAAAAAATATTTTATTTAAAAACAATATCTTATCGTTTCATTTGTATAATAAAATGAAAACCTACTTGAAAAGATTTTTGAGAAGCACCCTAAATGTGTGACTTGTAAGATTAATAATAATATCTGATTTTTATTGAATTTTTATGTATGATTAGAAATAATTGGATAATAAGATGATAAATCAAATACCCCATGAGGACCCTCATCCTTGAAAGAATCCCGCCATATTGATCGAAAGCGAGGCGATGATACTGCTAGGCATTCTGATTACTTCTAGTATTGGACAAACGTATTGAATTTGGAAATGTACAAACTATTGTACAGTCAATCTGAAAGTACGGAAACACATGTTTCTAGTAAGCACAACCTCTTATGGTGATCGTCTGCAAGTGACTGCTGTTTATCATGTTGATCACTGAACTCGAGTTAGGTAATTTTCAAATTTTGAACTCGATGTGGGCAGTGATATATGTTGTAAATGAATGCAGGTCTGTGATTTTTGTCCAGGTAGTTTGCTTTTTCTTCACGTCGTAAACATGATACCCCATTCAGTTATCCTGGATGTTACATGTAATAACATGGTATACAAACGCCAGTTAATTGCATACACGTGTCCAAAACGTGTATAGTACAATGTAGATGAGGATTTTTTCCGGTTTTTCATCTAGACCCCTAAAACGTCTAAAAATGGTTTATGGGCGCTCTGGTGAGTCCATAATTATATCAACTGTAACTAGTTCTCAGATCCCTATGTTAAACCCGGGAGACTGTTTACCTTCTAACAACTTTCATTAGTCGTCTGATTGACTATTTGTATTTCCACATCTCGATCACGTGATGAAATTTCTCCGACAAGTTCTTTTCACGTGATATTAATGCTTTGCATTGACAGAAATAATTAAAAAACGAATGGACATACTAAAAACCTCTCCAACACCGGGAGCTTTTCCGGGCCGACTATTCCAATCTCAATTGCGTAGATAGAAAAGAGGCGCCACAGAACTGAGGAACCCGAAGGGAAATTTATTTGTTTTTGTTCATGCTTGTCTGATTAGGTTTGATGAAAATCGTTCTGATATTTGAATTTAAAAGATCAAAATTAATGGTAAGAAATGACCGATACACGAATCAGTGGAATGATTAGAATTATTGGCGATGTCGATGGCCAGTTATCGTTACCCTCTTTTTACCCTGATGGCTTGGAATGGCATGGACTTGAAGTAACTGCCAATCAAAATTAAGCATGCTTCACTTTCCCGCCAATATTGATTCATGAATATGCATTAACCCCTCACCCCGTGCAATCTATACCAATATACAAGATTGTGAATCTCCGCCTCGGAACTACATTTTTATTTGGAGATATGATGTAAGAGTGTCAGACGTCCTATTTAATTAATATTCCGAAAATTCTCCACTTCCGGTCAAATTGTTTATTCAAGTCTCGCGGTACATGGAATCGAAGACACACAGGCACATAGTGCACAGTGAATGATTAAACCCTCGATAATCCGGCACCTTCGTTCTCAGCCTAAAACGTCCGGATAATGAATTTTCAGGACTGACGGATTATGTGTTCATAGTCAATATGTACGATATGTAAAGTCTCCCCCCCCTCCCCAGCCCATTCCCCATCCCTTCGTATCCTTGTATCAATCATTATTTATTCCCTTCATGTCTTCTTTCTTGTAGACCTCCCTATTCCCTACCAATGATTTGATGTATTTACCTAAAAAAACTTATTAAAAACAAGAATGCAATCACACTACATGTGTGCATGGAAAACACTCACGTACATATTTCCTTTCCTGACTTACTCAAAATTACAAAAATAATTCGATATTATGATTCCATCTTATGTTCTTTTTATTCTGCCATCAATTTAGAACTAACCCCCAATCGTCCAGACAATGTCCTGACAACACGCCCTCGTCCTCTTTCATAAATTCTGCCTCTTCCCCACCCTCCCTCTATATAGTCTGCCAACACTCTGCCCCCTCATTCATCCCTACCCTTTATACATTCTATCCCCTCCCCCACCTCTTTTCTCTATACATTCTACCTCCTCCTGCACTCCTCTCGAATATCAATAATACATTCTGCCCCCTCCCCAACCTCTCCCCTCTATACATTTAGCCCCCCTTTCCCCATCCCTCCCTTTTATACATTCTGTCCCCCTTGTTCCCCTATCAAGCCCCGAGGTCGTCGTCCTTATGAGTCCCGAAGGTCCATTATATCTCCGACATTCACAACTCGACCTCCTGCCTACAAAACCATTACGCTTCCGACTTTTGCCTAATCAAATTACCTCCCCCTTATGGGAATAAAACCTGCGAGAGAAACGATCACAGCGCCATCATGCGGCCCATAGGAGGCTTTTACCGTTTCCACAGATATCGATCCGGATTTTCGTATTTTCATTTTTGCACATGTGGACGATTTTTGTCGAAGTATAAAACGTTTTCTGCTTTTTTTCCACTTCTTGAAATTTGATTCAAATCGATGACATTTAACCTATTTATTCAGCAGAACAAACACACATATATTTGTTATTTAATTTCGTGTAAGAAGTGTTAATACAGAGCTAAAGTCCCCGACGCGTCTCCGCTTTCTGTTCACGATCAATACTAGCCCGAAGAGTTTGGGAATATGTTTTGCATGGCGGAGAGACAAACAAGCATGATATGGCTAATGTATCTAGCAGTATTGTCTTCTGGATCAGTAGTGTATAAGGATGCTGGTGTTTAGAGTTCTATGAATAAATATTCAGTAGATATTCGACTGAAACACTCATGTCGCGATTTTTTTCTTTATTGTTTCTGTTTTCAAGTTCTGTTTTCAAGTTCGGTGTATTTAGTATCGTAGTTTAATGTATCCTACACAATGTTTAGTGTGGCAGGCATCAGTTTTAAGGATACAAGCATTGTCATTTAAACATCATTGTTTTGTTATAACCAATAACTATGTAATATTGCAATCTGAACATATTCCTTTTTAGTTGATTTCTATATTTGTATGTGGATACTCCAAAAGGTCTGTCACATAATTTTCATTGCTTAGCATTATTCCATTCATCTTTTAATTGATGTGTTAGATAATATACATACACTAGTTTTTCGTTCGGAGTAATGAAGTTTAATAATTGCAAATCTTCTCCTGTCTCTTTACACATACATTATTTTCCACAAATGAGAACACATTTCACGGTTTATTGATTTTTCACAGCCATTACATTAATCGGACCTATTCATGCGAAATTATAACATATTTTCCAAATTACCAGAAAGTGGATTTCGAGTTAAAATCCCTTGTGGGGCGCAGTTGCCAGATACTGGGCGCTTGGCGGTGTTTTTTTCTCCTGGTACTCCGACTTTTCTCATCATCTAAACGTGACACGTCAGAAAATTACCCTGAATGTTAAGAGGACGTTAAACTACCAAAACCAAAGCAGAAATTGATTTGGCATAATTTAGATTTGTTTTCCATCAGGAATTTCGTTTTAAGAACAACACGATAAACAGACATAGATGACTTGTATCCACTTACAGCGCGCTCCAGTCGACAGACAGCAGTCACTCCCGGGCCACGTGTGAGATAGCTTACTAAATAATTCGTTATTGATCCGGAGGATGATTTTATCCGGAATACACAAGACAGTTAGAAATCCAAGGCTATCAGGGAAAAAACAGTGCTCAATTCTACAACTACGGTATAGAAGAAAATTGAAAAGGCATTGATTGTTTTAAGATGAATTCGGGAAATTGTTAAAACTCGTGGATGATTACTTTAACGATATTTATTGATCAAATAAACAACCATTAATGAGAGACAGAAAAAACCATTTCAATGCTCTGATGCTTCAACATAAAAAAATATGCCAAAATTAGGAATAAGGATTTTATTTATTTCTCTTTAACACGATATCGTTAAATAAGTCTGATTCTATATTTGGGGATTAGACGTCCATGGAAACGTCACAGCGCGTGAGACACGGGGTGATTAACCGGACATTGGTCATCTGAAGTAATAATTTATGGAGGTCCACTGACCATTGGTCAACATTACTAACCTTAGAATGTGAAACTGAAATCTTACAAAGGAGGATAACATTGTCAGTCAGGAGGTGACAAATATCTCAGACTTAATCAGCTTAATCAATCCGGCTGATTTAGTTTGTTCTTGGTCTCGTCCTCCTCTGCATTCACTTACTACAGAGTTATCTGCCCTTGTGGGTTCTGGTTTTGACATTAAGTCAGTTTTCACAGAAAACGAAGACATTTCCTCTATCATAATATTGGCATCAAGGTTGAATGGGCAATGCCATCATGGAAAAGGGAGATAACTCTCTCACAAAAAGGGAGATAGCTCTGTCACGAAAAGGGGAGATAACTCTGGTACATACAAAGATGGAACTATATGGTCATGTAGAAGCATGACAAGACTGTGATGTTTCATGTTATTTAATAGTTCCCAAAGGAAAATCGCTGATCCTCTCAGCAGTATATGACAACTGCCTCACGATACGTTACGGTGATGTCGGAAAATTGACGTAGTTTTTTTTTTCAAAAATGGCGTTATATTATTGTCCGGTGTGGTCATTGTAGAGCTTTGTAGAATCTAATAGCTGATGTTTTCATTTGGACATAGACATCAAAGAATGTATACACAGTAAAATTAGTTCGAATTATCATTAAGTGGTATTTGTTTTTATTTGCCTTTGTTGTTTTAAAAAATTACAGAAAAACAGAAGCACTTTTTTTATTTCTAAATGGTATTCAGGGGTTTTTCACAAAGAAGTGTCAAGGTCTTAGTAACACTACAACATGACCCGAATCTGTCCCTTAGAAGTTGACCCATTTTTTTGTTAAAATCCAATTACAAATTGATAATAGATTGTGAAAACGTATCACAGCCGTTTTCCGTACAAGACCTCGTTAATGGAAATCTAGGATATAATTACTCGGCAGTGGAGTTGGTCTGAAGTTGACAGCCTCAGCCGAAGTCTGTGTTTAATAAACTGGAATAACACAAAACCTGGTACATGCAAGCTTTGATAGTAGAATAGTCGTACAACAGATTCCAGCGAGACATTTAAACATCAGAATAATAGCGGTAATCGTTTTCTCGCACCTTCTCGTCTCACTCGAGATTTCGCGACTCTCAGAAGTCCTATACTATGACATTATGATCAAAATACCGGAAATTATTGTTATATTTTAGTTAGCCCTTTCATGATCAAAGGAAATGTCATTATTCGTGATAAATATTCCTAATTACAGCTGTTTATTCGCCTAGCCAATTCCAGACCATTGTATTATTAAGCATATCCGGATATTTTACGTATTCGGTTTTTCCATTTAGACACGTCGAATGATATTGCTTCCGGAATAATTGTCCGGAAACTGATCATTGCTTAGTGTGTCCCAAGAGGTATTTCACGAGATAATTACTGATGTATCTAATTGTGTACAATGTTTCAGTAACATTGCCTTCCATAGATATTGTATTACGTAGTTCACCCCATGGGAACGTGTGTTCATTACGCTTTGTACTTCAAGCAATTCACAAATTGGGAGCGTATGTAGATTGGTTTCAATCAGGGTTTTGTTCCTCTTCAAGTTTTTTGATTATAGTCGCGAGTTCGAATTCCACGTGGGGCAGTTAGCAGGTACTGACTGTTTGTCACTCATTCATTTTTTTTTCATTTTAGGTCACCTGAGACGAAATCTCAAGTGACCTATTATAATCGCCTTTTGTCCGTCGTCGTGCCTCGTGCGTCGTGCGTCGTCCGTCGTGCGTCGTGCGTCGTATGTCCGTAAACAATTTACATTTTCGACTTCCTAACAACAACCGCTGAAGCAAATTCAATGAAATTTGGCACAAACCTTCTAAGGCATAAGGCCAATCAAAATTGTGAATTATATGGTCCCCATCCCCCTGGTAGCTGTGGGAGGGGCCAAACGGAGTAAAATTGACTATAATTTCAAAAATCTTCTTCTCCACTGACCGATGTGATGGAATCAAATACTCTTCATAGATGGAAAGGTCTAAAGGTCCTTTACAAAAATTGTGAATTATATGACCCTGGGGTCTCAGGTTTCCCCCTGGGGAGTGGGGTTAAAGTGGGTCAGTTTACTATAGTTTATATAGGAAAAACACATTTATGAATGTTATTTGCTTATTTTTCATAGGAAATTAGTCAAACTGGGTTAGAATTAGCCTGAAACAGTATTTTAACACCATATCCATATTGGTCCTGGCTGACCCCCAGGGACCAGAGGGGCGGGGCCAAAATGGGTCAAAATGGCTAAAATTTCAAACATCTTCTTCTGAATTCACAGGTTTGATGAAACCAAATAATCTCCATAGATTAAAAAGTGAAATTTATAAAAATCACTGACAATGACTGACTTCTAGTTTGGTTTTGTTGTTTAACGTTGGCAAAGCAAATTGGAATTTTAAGCATAAGGTTTAGTAACATAATACACTAACTATCAAAATGAAAAACAAAAAAAAAATAAAAATTCTAATACATGTACGAAAGTTCAACTTTAAAGTTTATTTTAATTCGTAAATATTTTTTATAGATTTGAACCAACTTTGCAATGCTCTTTCTGTAGCAGCACTCAGGTGACCGTCAAGGCCTCTTGGGCCTCCTTTTTTATATCATGTTTTTTATTGATTTGTCTATCTATTTATTTATTTTTTTTATTTTAAATTATTTTTCATTTTTTCCGGGTATTCCGGCTTTCCTCCACCGATAAAACTGACCTGTCTCTAAATTATCCTGGTTGATCCAACCAAAGTAAAATTTTGATGAGGGCAGCATTCATGTATCTTTTTAATCTAATCATTTCGTTCCGTTTTATTTCTTTCCCTTTCGTTTCGTTATGTTTTAGATACTGTGACCTCTGACCTTTTGAACTTTCCATGTACATGTTATCTTTATACCTATATCTACATACCATATAAGGACATGCATTCTTTTTTACACATATACAGTGGACCCTCGATAATCCGAACACCTTCGGTCCCAGCCTAAACCGTCTGGATACATACCATATAAGGACATGCATTCATACTTTATACATATATTTAAATACCATATAAGGATATGCATGTTCGTGGAAATTGCACTGAAGTTAGTTCTTACACCCTCAACGACGTAAACGCGCATGTGACATTGACCCAGTGTGAAGGTAGGTGGTATAATGTCTGTGTAATTATTGCAATGCACTCTTAATCGGTATTAACAGGTCATGAGTTCATAAATTTTCACTCTAATTTTATCATAACATACTTAATCACCTAACACGATAAGCCTAGCCGCCATATTTGTTTTAAGGTTTCACTTGCACCGTTTAATCCATGTTTTAGTACGTTATAAAGCCAATATGGCCTTTCTCTATCCATGTCCCTCCTGGCATTGCCTTAAACAGAGCATATCTTGGAGAAACCATTGACATATTTTGACACATTACAGACTCTAAGAGTTCGAACCCAACACTGCTATAGGGCTTTGTTGCTTTGTTGTAGCGTCATGACACTATTTTGAATAAATCACGTGACACATAAAATCATTCTCCAGAAATGAGTGAACATTTAAAATAAATGCTGATTGCAAATGGCTAATTAGTATCTGTTCAGTTACTTGCAGTTATTTATAATTTTGCCTATTTTAAAGATGTCCGTTTACTCCACTCCAAAGGTATACATTGGAAACTTGGGGTAAAACATTTGTTTTTCATTAGACGAAATATCACAATGAAAGTTTAAATTAAGTTAATAGCGTAGTGAGGCAAAAATGGTATAACGCTAGTATATCAATAATCCGAAATAAAAGGCCAAAATAAATTCAAAGTAAAATCAAAATAATTTCTATGGAATATATATTCAGCCACTATAGGGCCTTCTTCAGTCCAAAATTAAAAAAAAAGTTAATAGCAAGGTTTTTTTTGATGTCATTCGTTTTCCTAAAATGTATCCAAAATAGTTATTATCGTTCATTTTGAATACTAATTAAAATATATATGTTCTCTCAAATTCTTTTCAATAATTACATTTTCTGTCTTGTTCTTATGTAGCATGCAAGGTTAGTTGCTCTTCACTGATCAGGAAATAGTGTATCCGACTAAAATGTGGAACTGTTGTAAAAAGGAGGTTCGTGTTTCAGCTAGGTAGCGTGCATCGTTAAGCTAAAACGCACTTACGGACTGTCGGTATCGAGGCTATAAAATCCAGTCCTGGTGTGATTTTGTAACAGATCTTGAAACGAATCGCCAATATTAGATATTGTGATCTGCCATGACAACCGTTGCTATGGAGACTGAAATAAAACTTCAGCTATTCTGATGTCTATCTAAGCAAATGTATTCCCCTGTCTCGCAAACGGCAATGTAACTATGTAAATGAGATTCCGATATCAGAGGATGTTTGAGACGGGAAAATTGATTCCGTTTTCGTTTCGAATATTAGTCGCATGGCTTTGTCAAGTCCCAAGTGTGTTTTTGTGTTGTTACGGATCACCTATTTAGATTTAAACGGAAATTGACTTGAACAAATGGGGGTTCATTGTAACGTTTGAGTGTTTTTGTTAAAGTGTTTGGTTTTTAAAATGTCAACCTAGTGATCAAATCAATTGACATATAGGTCATACGTCTCTTATAGTAAATAATATAATCCGTATTTTCTTCTGGTTCATATTGTTATAACGACCGTATATATACGGCATTGTATCCGATTGTCTTATGATGAACTATACCTGTCAAAATTATTTTTAGACAGGAGTGTTAATCAACTAAACTTGTTATGTATTTTCCCATATCTAATATAATACTACAGTTGTATAATGGTCTGGATTATATTTTATTTGTCCTGATTATATTCTAATGATCTTGATTATATTTTAATGGTCTTGATTATATTCTAATGGTATTGGTTATATTTTAATGGTCCCGATTAAATTATCTGTCATTTTACTATAATATTCTTGATTATGTTATAATGTTCTTATTCCTGTCTCCATGATATGCATGAATACACACATTTCTATCTATTCAGCTATATATAGGTCTGTTGGTTTCTGGTATACTATAATTAAGCAACACGGTATGCTAAGTAAAAAACCATCAGCTGCATGTACACCTATGTCTATATAAACATTGACATCCGTTAGGTTTCACAACATTCATGAAGGCTTTATCATAACAGTCCTCAAATTCTCTACAGAGATAAGTGATATTATCAATATTATCAGACCTTCTGAGGGGATTATCTCCCCTCCTTAACCGGATGACAAGTGTGCGCCTGCTCAGGTTGATAATAAAATGCACTTGTCTCCACGTGCTCACGCGCTGGGTCAATCTACTTGTCACCAGCTCTCTTCGTCAGAAGGGTCACTGAAATAAGCCCTCTTCCTGGAGATACTGGGGTTGGTGAAACTCATTCGTGCGAAAGGGTCTCACGTTTTGTTTGGCTATACGTAAAAAGAAAATGTAAACAGACAGGATATAAGACGGTGGAAGTCTTTCCCTGTTTCTGAATATTCCATTGACCCACCATCTTATCCGAGCTGAGGTGCATCTGTAGGGTCCCTTCCTTGCCCCTCACGCCTTCACTTCGTGTGCAGGCGTTGGCATTGTATTCTGTAAATAAAACATGATATATCAAAAATTCATATTTATCTCTGAATAGATGTACCTTTCATTATATAATTAGTATATTTCGAGGAAGATTGCAATCGGTAATGTTCGGCACTTTCCGTAAAAGTCCAAAAGATTCTCGATTTTCAAAATTGGATTGTGTTTGTATTAAGGGAAATATCGACTTTTCTGGTCATTGCAAAGCAAGAAGAAGTTCGTAGTATAATGTCGGAATATAAATACCTGTAGATCTATGGGCATGTTATTTTGTGGATATCTGATAAACATCTGTATTCGAGGATTTCCTTATAAAATAATACTTTATGAATTGAATATATTTTATTTATAGAAAAAGTATGAAATCAGAGCGTAGAGTACGGCTTTTACGTTATTAAGTGATTTAGGAGGATTGGAAACACGATCCTTGCTGTTGCCATGGATGTTCAACCCTATAAATACCTGTAGTAGAAATAGTTTTAACACATCGGATAAAGGGTTTTAAATTTCACTCACACCTGACGATTCATAAACAGCATATCCTCAGGAAATATATCGGATCTTCATGTGGATTCAAATAGATACAGTACACTAAAATAAATGGATCAGTTGTTCTCAGTGTCAGCAGCGACGACGACGGCGACGGCGGCGGCAACGACGATGATGATCATGGTGATGAAATATGATGATGATTAGCCTAATGATGATGACGATGATGTGCTAAGATGATGAATGATGATGATGTGCTAAGATGATGATGATGATGATGGTGGTGGTGGTGATGATTGTGCATGATGATGATGATGATGATGATGATGATATGATAATGATGATGATGATGATGATGATGATGATGATGATGATGATGATGATGATGATGATGATGATGATGATGATGATGATGATGATGATGATGATGATGATGATGATGTGATGATGATGGTGATATGATGATGATGATAATGATAGATGATGATGATGATGATGATGATGATGATGATGATGATGATGATGATAATGATAGATGATGATGATGATGATGATGATGATGATGATGATGACAATGACGGTATAGTCTGAAATAGAGCGTTTTATATATAAATGTTATCACTCGCATTTTTTCCCAAACAAACCCGTTTCCCCCTCGGAGGGCCCCTGAGTTGTGATACAATAGATCTATACATTCCTGGGATAGCGATGATGAGGGTAGACTGTATAAATAGTGTGGACATGGCCTCGGGATACCAGTATGTGGTACAGTTCATGTTACTACACATGTACCCGACTGACACAGGGACGTGAGGATTTTCCGACACAAAACTAACTCAACACAGGGGTTTGTGTACCAGATCGACATCACATAGGAATATTGTATTGACAGACATAGATATTTGTGCACCCGGCCGACGTACAATACACATTGACTTGTATTATCGGTCAAGAATATACATTTTTTCATGTGATCCATACGCAGGGACTTGTGGACGTTACATCAGTATTGTGTAAGTTATAAGGTCATTTGGTTCCAGTGGAAATATTTGTATTATGAAGGTAGCTAGACCATCAAGCCCCTGAGTAAATATCAGTACAAATGTAGTTTGCTGTATTACCAAGACCTTACTTGAATGTCAATAATGTGTAGGTTGCTGTGTCGCCATGGCCCTGTGTGAATCCCAATACATGTATTGTGTACAGGTTGTTAGGTCACTAAGCCCTATAAGAATATTAGTATTATGTATAGGTTGCTAAATCACCAAGCCCCTGTGATCATACCAGCATTGTGAAGGAAGCAAGATCACCAAGCCCCTGTGATCATACCAGCATTGTCCACCAAGCCCTTTGAAAATATCAGTATTATGTAGGTTGGTTGTTAATCAAGTCCCTGTGGGAATCTTGATATCATGTTTCAGTGACAGAGATATGACCCGACTTGCCTAAACAAAAAACGCCCTGAGAATTAAACACATTCTACTTTGCCTAGCGTACCAGGTATCCGTATACGGAGTATAGACATGTATGGTCGGTCTATAGTGGACATCTGGCAAAGATATCCTATTCTTTAATCTTACAACGAAAATGATGAAATTCACATTGACACATCGTTAAAAGAATTTCATGAATAACATCAAGAGTAAAATATTTAAAGAATTGTTTATGTGACATTTCCCTGCCAAAGGCAGAGTCGCCATTTTTGTCTTTCTCTATCAGTATTTCGGGGACAACTTTTCATAATAAATTCTTAAATAATCCTAAGAGACACAGTTTCAACAATGGTCAATATCATTTAAATTTATTAATTTGTATCTTTTTGTGGTCAAAAATAGCTTGATTAACTTGATAATACTTCATGTCAGGTGGTGTTAAAACATCAGGTGGTCTCTCCAAATGACGTATTACGGTAGTACGCTTTACTTTCGGTATAAGTATCACGTTCTTAAGACTGAATGGGATGAAACATATTTGATTTAACATTCTTCTTTCAATATGTATTCTTATTATTTGATGTCATCTGATCCGAAAGGTCAGAAAGACATACGCAATCGTGCTTCTTCCTTCAAAATCCTTTGTGTACACGCAACATTCATTCAAAACGCTACTCCTCCATTAACCGTAATGCAAAGTCCTACCAAGTTCGATGTGACGCATCATTGAGTGATGGTAATTATTTTCACTGAATCGTGTACGAAATTGATGACGGGAAATGTAATCTTTACAGTGTAATATGTGAAAACCGGATATTGTCAAATCCAGAACCTTTCACATTCCGGCTTAACATTACACGACATTTCCTTCTGAAGTATAGTAACTAAAACTTGTGCAATTCGAAAACCTGTATATACCGGTTAAATATATGGTTGTGACGACATGCGGATTATCTAATGTAAGATTAAAACGTATATTGTACGGTGTAGAAGTTTTAATTCCACGTCTCGAAAACAAGTAGTCAGTTGACCGTCAAGCAGGGATGTTCATTGTAAAACATGATCAGTCCATTCATGTATTGTGTACCAAGAGATGGGAGCCTGTCAACAGGGCTGTATTAGGAATTCCCGTCACGTAATAGCACTATGTATAATTCGTATGTAACTAAGTACATAGATATGCATGATAACGATACCATTGGCTAGATCTAAGGTACATATACCTGATCTACCTGTCTGTTCATCGTTTATACATATTCATACATGTATCTTCTTTTATCGTTGCAGATTATAACCGAGTTAGTAACCTTTCACCCTGTGCTTTGACATCGAGATTTACCTCTGACCTCACCTTTGACCCCGCGCGACTGTGGGGCGGTTGCAGTTGGGAGCAGATAATATGAAGAGATAACCCGGAATTTTATCTCCGAACGAGCGAGCGGTGGGAGTATCCAGCTTAAACAAAGGCTTATTGAAGGATTAATGACAATTTTAAGGTAAGTTATCATTTTAATATTTTCCAAACTCAATATGGAATTTTTTAACAAAAGTCTTTAAAAAATTTGATCATAATGTACTAAATCAACATTTTATACACTGTGTGTATCTCCCAGTTTCGAGTTCAATGCCTATCATTATTGCTTAAAAGTTTGTATCCATGACTAATTTGCACCTGTTTATTTATATACACACTTGTGTGATTTTTATTTCTGTCCTCTGCCTTCTCTCGTTCTCAAAATAGCTTTGATATCCTTATCGTCAATAACTGCATCTTAAAGGGAAAAAAACACTATTTTTTCTTCCTATTGATCACATTGACTCAATTTTCGCTTAAAAAAACCCTTGTAACTTGTTAATGAAACTTAAATATGTATATTATGTCATGTGATTTGATTTCTCTACCAAATTACATTGTAAATATCACTCGAGTCTACACAAGTACCAGTTCTCACTTTACCCTAATATGTAAGCGCTATTTCCATCAATTTCTTTTCAATGCAATCGGTGAAAAACTTGTTTTTATCTTTGACTCGAATCTTACTTGAATAGCCAAAAGGTAAGCTTTTGAGAAAAAAAATCCCTGAAAAATAGCCCAAATATATGGAGCTGAATACAAATGCATAATTCTATTCTCCACACTGTTTTTCGCATAATTCAAGTTTAGATATCCGCACGTGCAGGCGTTCTGTTAAAAATCTTATCATTCAATCAGATTTGAGATTTTTAGCGAGTCCAGACCCGTATTTAGACCAAATCGTATTGTTATGATTCTTGTAACATATCGGCATTGTGTTTATAAAGGGAAACTCATTTCGATAATTAGATCACGTGATATTGACACGTGTATGTAGAATGTTCCGAATGGGCCACTTCATTCATAAGTGCCCGTTATCCAAATGAAAACAAATAGCCCTCCAAGCGATTACAAAAGAGACACGATTTAAGCCATTATTGACTGACTTTCATCAGATAAATTTGATGTCTGTCGATTCCCGGTATAACATCCGCAGCTGTCCAAGCTGATTTTCTCCCATCTCTATGATCCACAGATAGCGTCCCATTGTTATCGTGACGTCACAACCGGATGTTCAAAGTCAATGCTAGTTTGTCTCAAAGGGAAACAAAAGTCAATTTTTTCCGGTTTTTGAGCAGGAAATACTTGGTCTATAGAATTTTTGTGTAAGTTGTAAGTTTACTATAATTCTCGATTAAAAGTTATCTAATTTCCTTCTAATACCCGTGGTCAATTTCCTCATCTCATTTCGACAGAACAAACATTCACTTGACGTGACTTGGATTATGTATGCAAATAAAGTCTAGGTCATATAAACGCTTGTCATGTTTGACATGAGGTCGAGAGAACATGTCAATTCCTAACGTTTATCAAACGGTCGACTCAAGCGTCTGGCTGCTACAGATTTTTTTAAGTAAACGTATTTTCAATTGGCCGTTATTGAGGTTAGACAGAACAAGCGAAACCCTGATACGTTTTTAAATTACTTGACGAGGAAGAATTTACAACTCATTTCCTTTGAGGAAGTTAATACATGTATAACTGTAATATTTCAATATTGAACCCATTCATTATCTTACTCAAGCAACACATTGGAAGCACGTTCAAGGTAGGGTTATACATGTAAATTTCTATATACACACACTTAATATACATGTAGCTTACGTTGATTTTCATGTAGCGTACATATATTGTATATAATTGTATAGAGAAAAATAATACATGTAAAAGTCTGTGTTATAAAACTTTTACAAAAAACTATACAATAGGAGAAATTTCCGGCAATCTTAGGAAAGATGATTTTCGAAGATTGTCGGAAATTTGCTCGTGACAGGCATCGTAAATGTCATGGTGTCAGGTAGCCACCAATTACCACGTGCTATCTGACGTAATGAGGAATTACGAGCAAAATTGGTGAATAGTCATCTTAAGGTGACATCTGTTATGATACATAGCATTTGACGGAAAATCCCGAATATTTCCGTGACGGAGAATCCCGAAGATTTTCGTAATCTTTTATCGAATGAGTAAGATAACAACAGCATCAGTTCAATGCTCTTGACGCATCGGTTCGTGTGTAATGAAAACGTTAATTCAAATGGCTTCCGTTTTGAATGGGCTGTTAAATCCAATTTGTTGTCGGATCGTTAGAAGTTTCTGTGTATTGGAATACTGAATTAATGATCGATGGCTAAAATAAATCGATGAATAGTAAAATTCCATGTTTCTTACTGGGTTATACAATTTCTGGATCAAGACATTACATAATCACAAAATGATTCACGCACTTAGCTCTCTAACGGGCATCGTCTGCTTAATGTGTAACTACTAACGACGGCATTAATTAGGTTTTGTTGAGATCTAGTTCTTAAAAAGAAAACGAAAACAAAAAGCAATGTAATATATACTTCATCGGTATTTGATTTCGCGAGTAAAAAATTCTATGGTAGTATTATTGCCAAAACGTATAGATAGTCAGATGTATTTTCCTATATGTACATGTATTTAAAAATTCTATGGTTTCATTTTAGTCAGTGTCGTGTACACATGTTGAGTAAAATATCCTCACACGATATATAGAAACATGTAAGTGGCTATTGTCTTATCATTCTAACATTTTTAATCAAAGAGGCCAAACACGGAGCTATCATGATCGATGATTGATTTCATTCGTAACTGGATAATTGTTCACGCTAATTTTGAACTGATAAGGAAATATATCGATATCACATTACCGCAGTTAATGGGGGAATCTTACGTAACTTCTGTAATGCTTTTCTATAAAGAATTTAAAGTTAAGGAATGAAACGGGACTCTGATTTATATTTCCATTGATGCCTGTTTGTTTGTTTATTTGTTTGTTTGTTTGTTTAAGTTTTACGACACATCGACAGCCAGGGTCATTTAGGGCCAAACTACAAGTCATGATGCATTCGTTTTACGGTTTTTTTAATATAATGTTAATACCGCGGTACTCTACTGGTAAATTCATATTTATGTATATCAACTCGCGCTGATCCTTCTTCTAACTCAATCTGTCATCAATTAATACAGAAATCAATATATATATATATATTTGAATTCCCTTCGTGTACCTCACATAGCTGCCCGAATATGTAAGAAGACTTATATTTAGGTATCAAGTTAAAGTACATGTATTAATATTTCAAAATTAACACTCTTCCAAATGGAGCTTGAGATATTTCAATTTGACCTTCAAGTACTAAGAACATGATATAAATAGAGAGCTCTAATACAGGAAAACATCGCAAGAATTATTTGTTCATCGGCGACACAATCTTGCAGCATGCGTGACCCAAACGATTTGCAGAGTCGAACCTGAATAATCCAGTCGCCACCAAAACCTCGCGAGAATACACTATCCTCGCGTGACAAGAAAGAAATATGGCGACTGAGAGCGACTAAAAATGCTGACGCCTGCTTTGTCATAATGAAGGCTTCACCTTGTACGGGACTTGGTATCTAAGATATGCGGTGATGTGGTGGACATGTTGTCTTTTGTTTTTATTAAAAACTTGTGACGACCCGAGGATCGCCGCTGTCGTCATGGCAATTCTCCTCAAAGTAAAAAATGTGATTTACACTTGCTAGTCAGGACCTGTTATTCATAGAGCTGTTCATTAGCTTTTCCATATGGGGTAGCCCAGGGGGATGAGTTAAACAAAATATACAACAATCTCTATTCTAGACACGCCGTAATCTCGAACGGTGGCTAAGATTCCGGGAAAACAATCCGTTTTCCGATCGGAATATTAGACACTTATTTTCATTTATGTGCTCCTCTAGACAACATGCAGAAACGAAAATGATTACCTGTGATATTAGTTTCACTCTTTCTTTGAAATCTTATTAATTAATTACTATTGTAATTGATGCGAAAGAAGTACCATCCAAAATTTCGTACCTAACAGGTAAATAATTTCAATGTAACAGTTATTGATACACACTATATATATGTTACGATAGTCATAATGTTCACTAACCCTCTCTCCTTGGGATACGAGTTCGAAACCTACAAGTGGCCGTTGCCAAGTACTAAAAGTAGATCAGTGTTATTTCTCCGGGTACTCTGACTTTTGCCCAAAAACCATTCGCGTCCTGAAATGACCCCGACTGTTAAAACCACATAAACATAAAGAGACAGAATATTTTGCCATTAATCTTACTAATGGCAGCTGCCCAGTAATATCTAAACATTATTTTCAGATAGAATAATAGCCGTAATTAGTGACCATGTGCTGTGTTTGACCAGGAGCCAATACATTTCTACATCGGTCACACTATTGTCCGGCTCTCTCTAGTCCTTTGCTATGACTGGACTATGCCGGACTTGAGTGGCTCTCCAACCAAGTACATTAAATGATGGCATTAAGTCACGAGACACATTGTCCTCAGAAATCAATAATACGGAATTTGATATCTTGCATGTGAAGGATTTATTCATTCGCGCCTTTTGTTTTGAAAGTATAATAATTGGAGTGTTCATTGAGTCATCTTTGACTGTTAACGTGGTTGATTTTGTGGGCCCATATCCACGACATGTTCGATTTATTACTTAAGCATTTATATATTTCTACTATTTTAAATATATATACAAGAATGTAGTGTTGTAATAACATAATGTCCGTTTCAAATTACACACACCAGTTAAAACATTATAGCAGTAGATTAATATAATCTTTTATTGTCTGAAGTTATTTATTCTTTGTTTTGAACTTTTGTTCCATCTCCCACCCGTCAAAATATCTGCCCTGGCACCGTTTTAGGATTCCGGATCTAGTGGCTCATTCCTTAACATAACGGTCCATCAAACATTCAGATGTAGCTAGTGATGGATCTGATGGTGTTTCAATTTTCTGGGTTTAGGTTATCGTGTGTACTATTCATTCATTGGTTGGTAGGGGGATTAAACTACATTTGTATATGGTTATTACAGTTCCGGTCCTAGTCAGAGTAACTACTCCTTTGTTTCACTCTTTACGGTATTATATTTACACTTGCTAGGCTTGGTCACTATACGCTAATACTAGCCGATTTTGTTTACCATAACTGCATGGTAACATTGAACTTTGAACTTGCGTAAGGAAATGTTCTGTGCAACGTAAAAGGACTACTTTTTTTAAAAGAAACACATGGCTTTGTTTACATTTTGACGAAACATTACGTGTATATTGTTGTTTTTCATAGAATTTTGGAAAAATGTAAACAATATATACATGTTTTATATTTATATATGAGTCAAACAATTTTTAAATTAACAATTGTATAAAGAAACGGAAAAATATCCCGACCGGGGCGACGTGGTTTCATTTTTGTTAAAAATGATGGGTGTCAAATGTAAACATTACCTCTGTGCCTATGTTCGTCCTACGATCGAGCCTTTGGGGTGGACGGGTGTGAGACCTCTGATAGAGGTCAGTTATAAACATATCCTCTTGTCTTTGTTCTTTGAGTATTTAAATCATGTGTATTATAAAACATGCACCGCTAATAATCCACGTGTTGACAGTTCCGCGTCACCACAAATACATTGTATCCATCGAACACAAGTGAATTTGTTTCATCTATTCGATGGCGATATGGATCTAAACGTAGATTATATAATCACATGGCTCCCAAGGATGTAATATCGTCAAGTCAGACGACATCTCAAACCACATTGAGCTACTTGAAAATCGGTGTTTTCACAACTTCCGCAAACTAAAGTGTCAGCTTCGCCTCGCTGCACAATAACGGTCACCTAGCTGCGATGACGTAGCTCTGAACGACTGGACGGAATGATTTCTGACAGATGGTCGTCAGAGCTACGATTCCGTCCCATTGCCCGTAGTGTTGCAAAACATCCAGTGGTGAAAATTGTTGCATTTCATGTGTGTCATGTAATTTTTTAAGTTTAAATTCAACAATATCAAACATTTTTAACATAAAATGATTATTTATTTACCCACTTCCATGTCTAATTTTATGTTTTGAAGCTGAATAATTCTACCTTACGTGAAGCGACATCATTCTTACTTTTGAATCGTGTGAGTGTTAAATGGGATTGGATTTCGTTATTTATGTTCACCAAGCTTGTATGTATTCCTTAAGGAATATATTCAAAATATTGGGGGCGCTTAACGGCGCCCATAGAATATAATCTTTAGAGGGATTTGCTCCATAAACATGGATGTAAACATAAAAAAGATAACCTAATACCTAATAGCAGCATTTGTGGGTCATAATATGAAGACCGGTGGTTTTTGTCACTGATCGAATGACGTGCGGCAAGGTGCGAAATATCCGAACAAATTCGTGATTACGAATATAGAAATCACTGAGAAGCGTTATTACAAAACTGTTTATCTCTCGTATGTTTAAACCATTTCTCAAATAATGTGTCAAAGACTCATCTCGTTGATCAATTGTGACTTGCATTCAAAACGCAATGCATCAATATCGAACAGCATCTCAAGCCGAATATTATTTTCATTTCCATCCATGAGAGATGACTAAGACTGTGACTGAACTGTAACCCACCGATCATTATTTCTTTAATTTCAGAATATTATCGCAAAAATCTTAGTAAAACTTTCTCTTTGACTTTTACCACTTTACGTGATTACTCCAAATGAAGAATCAATATTATTTTCACCTATGGTATAAATACCCCTTGAGAGGGCCTCATTAATTAGCTAAACTTTGTGACCTAGCGGAAGTGGATTTTACCAAAACGGAAACGATTTCCGCATTTCTGTCAATAATTTGTTCCAAAGGCGCGAACCTAATCAACGTAGTCGTCTTCCATCATTGTAAGCGCACTTGAAAATTTCAATTTATCAGGAAATGAGACTTTCAGGGTGTCGACAAATGTTATCTTAGAAGATGCGTTCGCAAATTACTCAGCATGTTAGCTTCTAAAGGATGCCTGGTTAGATTTGTGTAATGGAGTGAATTATCAGGGACTTTAACCAAATAGAAATCATATTAACGAAAGCATGTACAACACAGATATTCTCTGTCCTACTCTGCAATTGAATTTTACATTAATATGCAAATAATCATACAGGGTATTTAACACAAAAAATGTACCAATCTGACTTGTAGATTTATAAAAGAGCTCCGTCAAGCGGACAAGGATGGTATTAGAGGGGTCTAGACGAGATGTGTTCAGTCTGATTTAGACAGCTAAACATGAAAATCCATATTTGTATGAGAGGAATGAAGAGGTATAGAAGGTATCGAGCGTACGCCGGCTAATTTCTCTCTCAATGCAATTACAGAGATGAGGGTTTTTATGAAAGGTTCCATAAATATCGGTTTTAAGGATAGAATATGGAAATCTATATCGCACCCTTGACAAGATATTGTTGATTTAATGACTAATTAGCTTGGATTATATATGACTCAATAATTAGAATTCCTGCTTTTGACATTTGCTTCAGTTCTTTCAAGATTATTTATAAGTGTTCTCTGAATCTTAAATGGCTTTTGAGATTAATTGATTCAATGGCAGAACTGACGTTTTCTATTTAATTGGTCTGCTACATAACCTTATTTTAAGGTTATCATTTTTGTGTCTATTTCTTGGCGTAAACATTTTTTTTTTTTTCATTTAATTAACATCTAAAATTATTGTGTGCGTATTATGTTCTGAAAATTTTTAATCTGGGTATATATATTACATACTAGTATATATTTGCATTTTCCGCATTCTATCAGAGTTACTTCCCCTCGTTTCACTCCATCAGTACTTCCGTCATCTATCAGAGTTACTTCCCCTCGTTTCACTTCAGATCTACCATAGTTACTTCCTTCGTTTGACTCCATCAGTACTCTCGTAATCTGTCATAGTTTCTTCCCTTCGTTTGACTCCATCAGTACTCTCGTAATCTATCAGATGTAACTAAAAAAATATTCAGATCGGATGATTTTTGTGGTGTTCAGAGCATTTTAAAATTAATTACCCCATTTTCTGGAGATGGGTATAGGGCTAAGTAAACAACCTTTCAGTATTTTTACTAATTTTTTTTTCGCGTCGTAAACCTGTGGATGTATGTCCCTTCGTTTCTCTTATCGCAGCGAAAACAAGGGAGGTAACTCGGACAATTCAGAATTCCGTTCCCGGTGACCACCACTATCTATGCTATTTTTAGCCTGTACTAGATTTGAGAGCATACATCAATTTGTTGACATATATGCGTATTTTACATTTGTATTCGAAATGATTGGGTTAAATTAGTTTGGTGTCCTGAAATTTATTAAAGAGACACACATATATATACGGTGTGATCTTTACATGTAAACAAGCAAAGGCCTCTTGACAATATTCTGCATATATTTGGGGTTTTGAACCCCCTCCCTAGCACATGTCCAGAGCAGTAGTTTTATGTATATTGAATGATCGTTGAATAAATGAGGTACAATTCGGAAGCAAGAATGGGAATCATCCCATTCAATTCTTTTGCATCTCTCCTTATGTTTATTACAGCTTTCGTAATAATAAATACTCCATTCGACCTTGATGTAATGTATGAAATGGGTTCGTGTCCTTGATAACCGAGAAGCATTAGTATTACATTCGGATCACACTACATCTTTCGATGAATGCCGAGGATATCCTTTACAAAGATTTTTTGCCTGTCGGCTACATTCGTCGCTCGCCGGGAACCGTCGGTATGTAGGCCCTCTACGCCCTTTCGGATGTAGAGATACGGCCACTTTTAATGGTCTTAGTTTTACATTTAAGAGTCGTTAAGTGATAAGTTTCTTCAAACAATTCTGTAAACTGTTACAGACACACTTACAGAGTCGGTCACTCCGGAAATCTGTCGTACACTGTGATGTCACTGGGAGAAAAGTGTAGTAGCCAATGCCATTCTGAAAAATAATCTAATTATAAATACATTGATAAAACGAAGAATACTTTTTCAGAATTGTTCGTATATAAAGTCATTTTGATGATCTAGATGATGCTATATGCGTGAAATATTTTAGATTTATTGTCGAAGGACAGGGGTTTAATATGGCGTCTCTAAGAAGGAAAGTAATGTTGATGTCTTTCTGAAAATTCTGCATGTATACAATTTCATTCGACAAAAAAGAAGATCTTGCGGTTAATTTTTACACATAGAACCAGTTTAATGATCTTGATATATAATGCAAGATGTCTGCATTGGGATCCGGGTTAAAACGCCAACTTTTTTCCTTAAATATTCTCTCGTAAACGATTTTTGAAATATGAAGCTTCAAAACTCAATTACATATTCATTTACTTAAACATGCATTGCCATCTTCAGTGTTTGCCGGAGAAGGCAATGAGTTAAGTAAATTGGGAATTTTCATGTAAACGTAGGCTCACTTGTATGAATCAATACAATCGGACGTAAAAACTGCAATTGTCATCAAATTCTATTTACTGTTGGAGGTGTTTGTATAAACGATGGATATATACGGAGGGCTATATACACGATATCGCTAATAGCTATTATGTGATATCACATCTAAGGAGATAAAAATACACTACATTGTTGATATTGTGTGCGGATTTCTAGAGCTCTGTGGAAATATTTAATCTGTTAATACCTTGTTTAACAAGCGTCCGACTGATTTGGATCAAACGCTTTGATAGCAGCGCTTATCTAAGGCCACTTTAATCCGGAGAATATTCACCGGTCATCGTGTTGTATTTATAATCCAATTGAGTCGTCTGCTCGCTGTTGTATGTCCATCCGTCCGGTTTCCTGTTTACCTGTCCAGATATTATTCTCTTTCCGCAACCACATTTCAACCGGAAGTGTCTCCACAGCCCAAACATCCTTATGATTAAATAATATTAATCAATTTGCTGGATTTCGGGATCATCTCGAGGCGAAATCTCAATGAACACTCTGAGGTAATATAGGTCTCTAAACAGTGTTATTAGTATTGACGAGTTCGTTTCTCAGGCTAATGAAAAATACAAAAAAAAAAAAAAAAATGCGGTGATGGAATTGAGGTTTCTACAGGTGTTACTATTCTAGTAAAATGACAAACAAACAAAAAAATCAAACAAAATTTTTATATTCACATCCCCAGTACTACTTTTCGATGTCACTGAATGAGACGTTCATGAATAATGAAGATTCATATCTTCACAAATAAATTCCTCAAATTGCAATTTCAACTGATTATAATAGTGATAAGTTTATTTTGAATGTCTGCTTCACTTTCTGATAAATAATATATATATATATATTCAATTTATTGATATACCGTAGTGTGCCGGATATAGAATACTGTCAGAGTAAAATATAGTATCCATATATACAAGTGTATGTGTTATATGCGTATAAAATTCTTGTACTGGTCCGCAACAGCTGTGATAGCATGACTTCACGTGTACAGTATGTTTTATTGTGACGCATATGTCATTTATGTGTAAATATTGAATATTGAAATACGCTCGATACAGATATAATGTGTATGCTATATTAGTATATCATTGACTTGAATATTACTGCATCGAAATTCATTCGAATTTCAGTTCATCTCAACAACAACAACAACAACATACAATTTGTACACAATGAGAGATGATGATGATGATGATGGTGATGATGTGATGATGATGGTGAGATGATGGTGAATGATGATGATGGATGATGATGATGATGATTGATGATGATGGTGAAATGATGATAATGAATGATGGTGAATGATGATGATGATGATGATGATGATGATGATGATGATGATGTGATGTGATGATGAATGATGATGATGATGAAGATAATGGTTGATGTGAATATGTATGATGATGATGATGATGATGATGATGATGATGATGATGATGATGATGATGATGGATGATGATGATGATGAGTGATGATGAGATGGTGAAATGATGATGATAATGATGATGTGAAATGGATGATGAGATGATGATGAGATGAATGGATGATGATGATAATGGTTGATGGTGATGATGATGATGTTGATGATGATGATGGTGATGATGATGTGAAATGATGAATGATATGATGATGATATGTGTGTGATGATGATGATGATGATGAATGATCATCATTCATCATCATCATCATCATCATAGATACATCATCATCTCATCATCATCATAGCCATCATCACACCATCATCGTCATCATCATCATCACCATCACCATTCATCACCATCACCATTCATCATCGTCACCATCACCATTCATCATCATCATCATCATCATCATCATCATCATCATCACCATCATCATCATCATCATCATCACCATCACCATTCATCACCATCATCATCATCACCATTCATCATCATCATCGTCATTATCATCACCATCACCATTCATCATCACCATCATCATTCATCACCATCATCATCATCATCACCATTCATCGGCAAGTCACGTAACCCATTCTTACTGAATGGCGATGTCTAGTATGATTAGAAACACTAATTATCTCATTGATTTTATTAAATACTTTGCCATGAAATCAACTTTTTATAACCTTGTATAAGACTCTAGTGTTATAAATAGAACAAACCCTAGGATACAGCTTGTACTTGTGCTGTGCCACTTAAACCGTCCCCTCGAGACTGAATCATAGCAAATCTACACTAAATCACACAAATTGTAGAAAATAGAAATTATGAAATACCTCAACAGACATTAAGTCTCGGATTATCGTTTATTTTTACAATCTGATTCATCCGGTTGCTTCAGATCGTATCAGGCGTAGTCACGTGAACGTTTGTTGTCAAACAGATACACAGTTTCTATAGCAACGGAGTGACAAGTCTCCGGAGCGGGATCGGGTATCACAGTATCCGGTTTCTATATGTATTTCTGTTTCTATGTTACAGATATAACCAGTTGAGGCTAATTCAAATCTGAAGGACGCGGATTTCCAGTTTCCGGACGGATTTGTGCCTTTCCCCGGAAAAGGAATTTTATCCAGAGGTATGTTTATACTGTATCACGCAATACCATGCCAAAGAATAGCAACTGATTGATGGTATCCGAAGTGAGTAATACATGACAAATTCAGTAGAAATTTCTCGATTTATCGGTATGGTGATTTCATGGTTTAAGTCACACCATTATTTTGAAACGCATATATCCAGTTTGTGTAGGCCATACTCCAACTTTCCTTTGATCCAAATACCAAACATTTACAAATATAGATGACGCCAAATGTTTTTAGTGCAATTTCATTTTGTGAAAGCGATTAAAATTCACGAAAATTGATCGCAGATCAATTATTTAAATTTCAGATGACATGGGAAATTTATGGTTGTAGACCATGCAATTAAAAGACACGTACCGAAAAATCTTATCACGTCTATAAAAGTAGTAATAAATCGACTGAAATTAAGCTTAAACATATCCATAATATGTTTTGTTTTAAAGTGACAGAAGAGGCACTTGTTCGCTACACCTGTCTATATTATGAGACACTTTAAGGAATTTTTGCCCGATTTATAGGCAGGTTTAGCAGTTTAATTAAGTAACATTGGCCCTGCAGGTAGGGCGTTAGAATTGTACCTGCTGCCCCTATTGTATGATCGTAAAAGGCGACTAAATTTAGGATCTTATCTTTTCTTTTCTTCCTAACTGACTTTATCTTTCCTAATGCCTTCCTTGGCACCGCCTCACTTTTGGCCTTGCGTTGAGCGTTCGCCCCTGTGAGGAAGGCTCTGGGTTCTGTCCCCTGGCCGAGACACACCAAAGTCTATAAAAGTGGTAGTTTCTGCTCCTGCTTAGCGCTCAGCAAACGGGGAGTGGGACGACTGGTTCGCCCGTTGTCAGTATAATGTGACCGGGTGGGGTGTGTTGCTTGGTGTCTTCGGCGGCATGCTTCAGTGATATAGCACTATAAAAAGGGCAATAGTTCCACTATACAAGAAGACATAACATGAATATACCACAGTCTCCCAAAACACGCACCTCGCACAACATACACGCAACACACCGCATACATTGGAGGCCGTCCTTACATGACATAGCTGTTCATAGGACGTTAATTAATCAAACAAACAAACAAACAAACAAACAAAGTGATACATGATCGATGTTCATTATCGTACCAGTCGATTATATAGTAACTGGGATATTCTCCATTCTATTTATAGTAACTGGGGTATTCTCCATTCTCTTTATACTGTAGTAGCTCTTCTATGGAACTGTGACATGTCTATTAATAAGACAAAGTCTATACATCTTAGCAGTGGCTAAATATATACCAAGGTTACATCCTTGATATAGACTGATAGTCTGATAGTATACATCAAAATATCTTTAACTTAATTAAAAAATGTATGATAAATGAGGAATACTTTTCCTGTTAGGACTAAGTTAACAATATCTTGTTGACCGGCAAGTATCATATTATCATAATCGCACGCTTATCTTCTTACACCTATTATAAACGTGTGGCGTAGTTCCGTCGACAGAAAATGTAATAATCAAATATAAAATCTAGATCATAAATATTTTAAAAAATCACTTTCTACTTTACCGTTTAGCAGAATTTTACTCTCTATGTCTCTGCTTAAAGTAGTCAGGTTTAATAATTTAAGGCTCATCTTTAACTTCATCGTATAAGGAATTTTGGGACTTATGCAAGTCTAATGATCCTGACTTTCTATCGCCTCATATATATTGACAGTCACAGCCTATGTGTGTATATATACACAGTACACTTACATATGCATATACACATATGCTCGTAAAAACGTGTTAATATACATCTAAATTCGCGCATATTTAGTTCTGCAATCGTGAAACTGTGACTTCACATATTTTACACATGAATTACCCCCTTTTGGGCCCCTGAGCCAATTACCGACGTCCCAGATGTAACTATCTTTTGTACTCCTTCCCGCCACACCCACACAATGAGGTTAATTCACGTGACTCGGATATACTAATCTCATTGGCTCACGTCAAAGGTCATGACCTACACTGCCGCGTCACTGTTCGGGAAAAGCTGACATGAACTGGACAACATTAGTATACATCAATGTGCTTGATAATTTTATCAATTCACGTTATCACACAAAATGCCACGGAAAAATCTTTATCATCTAGCGCTTATGAAGGACTGGAGTAGATCATACACTTTAGGAGTCCTCGTGCCTCACAGGTGCAAAGTGGATTTTTCACAGGTAAGTGTTTCGGATTTTTTCACTCATTTACGTTCCCAGGTAAAATCGCATAGCTGGCTGACCACGTGGCATTTTGAGGTAAATGGGAATTTTTTCGCTACCTGTTCGACAGGTTTTGTGTATAGCTAGTGGGACAATTTACATCAGTTAGTGACATTCCGGGGATCGGATGAAAGAATTCTCCGTGGATTTTCTTACACAAGTGGAAACATCTCTGATTCATATGACCTCTGTTTTCGTCGCTTGGTTAAGATGCTACGTACGGTGACACGATCAAAATTCATCAGATTGAAATCATGATGGGCGTACTTGATACGGTGAGCGACAAAATCTCCCCAGGATTTTTATCCGGTAAATTATCTGTTTGTACTATTCGACTACGTATATAATTTATATGGTCGTATACTTGTTTATAATTACCGATATCTTGATTTGCTCGGGGGCGTAACTTCATATAGACTATAATAGAGTATTTAGGGGGCGTGTAACCTTGAAGCTTGTAGTGGTATATTTACCGTTTATAATCTACAAGAAAATTTGTATTGTATAATATTCAGGATTATATAACAAACGTATTTAAAATCATTCATTGTATTTAAAAATATCTGATTTAGAAAATACCTTCAGATGTTAAGAACTTTTATATATTGTACTTTATTCACAAATTATAATGAAATATACGTTGAATAGTTAAATTTTGTGTATTGCATTTTCTCAATTCTTTTAATTATCACGACCTGTTAATTATAAGCAATCATTAAGCCTGATCATCATCGCGCTGACAAGTGTCTGCTAACCTTTGATTATCAAGCTCAAAGATCACTTGGCCCCGTAGAGTTACAACAATTCAGCCCGAGGAGCTTAAACATTCCATTCGTGCAGACTTTTATATATACACGTACATCTATAAAATGACCTATATCTATCGTCGTGCACCTAAGTGCTGCGAGATGTGGAGGTCAAAGGTCCCGGTGAAGATACACGCCGTTTGTATGCGTGCGTGTCCCATTCATAATTTGTGTGTCATTTCACATGGTAATGAGCACCACTGTCTGGGATGGGCCGTGTCTGAAATCTCCTTTTCTGCGAGTGTAGCTATCAGGACACTCGATACAAGAACCATTATTACATGACCGGTAGTATATGTTGTATAATAATATATTAAAATATCATTAGCTTGTACTTCGACTTAACGGATTAACATTTCAGAGCAAAATGATTTTAAATACCGGTAATCGATTATCCGCAAATCTTGTGTCCATTAAATTGTTTCAGAATTCGTTAAAAGTAGCAAAATCAATTGCATTCCTATATAAGTGACTATATTTTTTTCCTTTTATACAGCTAGATTGATAAATTATTGAATTATTCCTAAGTATATTAAATGTGTTATTTACACTTTGAATTCAGCATTCTATTTCTGTGATTAATTCTACTGGGTTTTAGAAAATAGCTAATGGTCAATAACGCCATATCCATCAGAACGAAAGGTCAAGGCTGTTCATAATTTCTGAATTGTCTTATAATTAGGTTTCATTGGGAAGCGGCTACTCTAGGTATGAAAAATATGAAAACTAACTTAACGGAGATACATGTATATTGGGAGTTACAATGTTATGCGAAACCAAGGACGTATATATCACTTATAAGTCCTTGTGCGAAACGGAACAGACTTGGTTTATAAGAGCCTATGAATTTAGAAAAACCTGTATTAAAAATCAACTTCTGTTCTTCGAAGGACTTACAAAGAATTTCAGGTTGGAGTTGACGACTAGAGGCGAACATTAGCAGAACAATTCCTTTTGAAAAATAATTTAAAAAAAAACTCGAACCGTCTTTGTTCCGACATACAAGCTCCCACGTAGTGGTGTAGTATAAACGTAACGGCAGATGTAAAATTCCCATTGAACATGTATCGGGGCCCGAACAGCTGCTGTGAAGGATAATACAGTACGTATCATATTACTGTCCCATCTAGCAGACGACAATGTGTCGTCCGTGGTTACCATGGTAACGGATCAAAGATGGAGGACGACATGTGATCACGAGAACAAAGTGTTTTATATACCGGCTGTTACGTAAGAATTCGCGGGAAAGAATTGTAGATTTGATTTTGGTGCAATTAAGCGTTTGAATGACACTGATGGATAGTACCAAACTTATGTGGTTGACTTTGACTTGCTAACTAACATCTCGAGTCTAGGAATGCACGGTCAATATATTCTGGGTATGATAATGCGGTGTTATTAGTTATCTTTTGACCGAAATGACTATTAAAAGAAGCAAATTTCATAATGATATCATATTATATTGATGATTACAAAATCACGAACTTTGATAATTTTAACAAGCAATTATAGTTACACGGCTAAACGAAGCATATTGTTGGATGAAACGATGGGACTTCGAGGGTTTTAAAATATATTAGTACCTTTATTCATCGCCTTAAAATAACTCCAGAATAAAATAATTTATAGTTAAATCCAACATCAATGTCAGATTAACCGATTAGTGTGGTATCGGCCTCCGTATTCAAGCTGGGTTCAGATGTCTGAAATCACAAGTGACAAAATATTAAATCTATTGTAGACTGCCTCGTGCGTTTCCAGTCGGGTATATTCTATCATTGTGAATTTGTTAATACCCGTCTAGGGTCCCCAGACAAACGGGGTAGATTTTTTCACACCTGAGATTTTCCCACGATCAAAAATACCTCTTTAGGTTATGTATACCTATAAATATTTTAGCGCTCAACCTTCACTTCTCCAGGCAATGCATTAATGATCCATTTGACTGATTTGTGAAAGGTGACGTAATTATCCATGTTACCATGGTAACGCCAGATTAATCAAATGCCCCATGCGGTTTTATATAGGAACAAAACCTTGTAAAACTCGAGGAGATATTTAACAACAAATTAAGCACTTGCGAAACCTTGATCGGCTTATATGATGTCGGGTTACCCCTAAGTCAATTCATACATGGAACAGCGGGACTTCATGCCCATTTAACGTTTAACTGAATATATAGTTTGCAAACGGCCATTTAGTTTTGATGACCGCTTACAATGTGGCATGCATGAGGGCAAGTAATTACACTGATTATGTAATCCTCAGGTTGAAAACTTTCTTGGTTCAAAGACAGCATATTTGCTGGCATCCTAAACTGTTGGTATATGCAATATAGCTGTATTGCTATAAATTATGATATCATAGACCATATAGCTACGAACATTCGAGTACCAATGATTCTCGGCAGATTCCTTTATTGAAAAAAGAAAAGATACTTACCCTTACCCCTATAGCCATTTTGACCAGCAAGTCTGCGCATCACTTCTGATAGTCCTGTGGTGTGTTGTAACGTGAGGTGCGTGTTTTGGGAGACTGCGGTATTCGTTTTGTACCTCTATGCCCTGGTGGAAATTCTTTATACGGTCACATTACACTTGTGCTGAGATAAGTGAAAATTTTGGTCACAGAAGAGCCGTTCTTCATGTCGAGCGTTATCATACGAAAACGGAATGAATATTATGGGAATTACGTATACGTACTCTTTGTCAGATGGGAATGGGAGAGGTGAAAGCTAGGGAATTTGGCTCGATTCCCAATGAAGAAAATATTAATATCGTTTGGACCCCCCAAAATTAAGGATGATATAAATACCAAGGGCGTAGATGACGATTTTATCCTTGAAAATACTGAACGCTTGAATTAACTTCCATGTCTCTAATATTTGTGTTACCAAGTGAACGACTACCGATTTAAAGGTTTTCATGAATTGTGAATAACTTATTATTCAAGATTAAGACTTATAATGGTAATGTAACCCTGTATGATCACGTCTTTGTGTTTACTTCCTGTCTAAAGCACTTCATACCCAAATCACGTCTATTAATGGCGTTTTAATTGATTCCTGTGTGTACTTTAAAACTCTATCGACCTATTTTAATCTGCTTCCGGTTTCAAGAAATTACGGGTGTATATAGCTATTTAAACACACAAGGTGTCGGAAGTGGTTTAACCTTCTACCCCTATGGCGATTATTTAGAAACGTCCTTCTGTCCAACGATCTACTTCGGGAAGAAATGTTAGCAACAAATTAAAGATCGGCTAATTTTAGAAAAATGGGCATTCGGCAAGGGGGAAATATATTCCTCCCTATTTTAGTAATAACAAATAAAAGAGAGAAACTTACCCTAAATCATCTCGAGGTTTATAAGTGAGATTAACGTTCTTGATCATCCGAACCAACTTATTTTAGTTGTCATTTTCAAAACATTTTCTTTTGATATTGATATTTTACGTAGTCCTTCAAAAATGTGACATTTTCGAAATACGCATTTTGATTGAATGACCTAAAAAAAACCGTGATAGTCGATGTTCCAGAGCCTTAAAGCTGTGTATTTCACTTGACCAAGTATTCTTGAATCTAGGTAAAAATATCTTAATAGTTGGGGGAAGTATATAATATACACTAACAGATCTTTAAAGTTTAAGAGGGAACAAGAAGTTACAGTGACCTATATTCATGTTTAACCACTATTTCGTTTACAAACTTAATAATATTACGAGAATTATGATAATAATTATATTAATGATTGATAGTTAGCCAGATGCACGATGTTTGTTAGTCCGATGAGCCGAAAGGCTCAAGGTGATAAAAGAATTGAATTGAATTGTTTGTCCGATGAGTATCGAACAGATATAAATACTCCAGGGGAATTCGAATGTCTCTAGAGTTTTTCATTGTATGTCATATCGACAATAATTTATTGAAACGCGACAAATATCCTGAAGCTATAAAAACCCTGTATAACCTGTTGAGTATATCGACAGATTTCACACGTGAGTCGATCGAAAAGTGCGAAATATTTGACAGGTTAACCAGTTTACCTAAGTGTCCCGTGGTTAATTATCGATAACAATCGACATCATTAGGGTTATTGGTCACGTGACGTCACCAGGTGAGAATGTACTTGAGTATTTGGGGTCCTAGATCAGCAGTATATTTAGTGACCAATCATCGTTATGGGTCATTCACCCCGGGACAGTTTGGTCCGAACGTTTCGCCCAGCATGAGGTATAAGGGTCCATAACAGATGTATATATATGTGTAATAATTCCATAGACAACAAACATAGATATGGGTAGTCATTCAGTCGGTAAAACATCTAACTAGCATGTTGAAGGACATTTGGGACAAGGAAGTTAAAAACGTTATTACTAGGAGCGGACTTGACCAAAAGTAAGTTTTCGACAATTCTACATCTTTTTTTCTCTGTTGCGCCCGTATTTAATTTGTCCAAGGATTTGTAAGTGATACGTCATCTACGTCCTTGGTTTGTGAAGGGTAAGTGTCTAATGTCGTTTTAAAAGACTTCAATTAAATGTATGTTAAGTTACTAAATTTGTGAACTAAATATAAAACATTTTCCACGCAAACTTGAATTTATTCAGATGTATAGTACACATATGACAATATAACAACTTTATGGAAATTAGATCTCTTTACTATTGACAGAGATTCAGAAAGTACTATCTTATCTGGTGTTGAAGACTTCTCAACAGCTGATAAATTATTTAATATGTAGCTATCAACCCATTAGTGTATAGAATAGTTAATGTCACCATTTACGATTTAGTAGATAAATTTATACGACATCCATAAAAAGTGGCTAGAACATGTTAAAAGGTAATGTTTGAAAGTTGTATTAATTGGAAAAAACTCTTCTGCTCGGTGAAACTTGACCTCACAAAAACATAAGGCGACCACGATGTATATTTCTTAATTTTAGCAATGGATATCTCACGTCTTTCTCACTGAAACAAGGAATGTATGTGAATTTCTCGTAATTTTGAGGAAATACGATTTCTTGTCGCTAGGCTGTCAGTCTAAAAATAGCACAGATTGCTATCCTGGGTTCAGGTAACAGGCGTACTAAGGATGAAGTGACAGAGGTGTAGCGTAACATCAAAGGGAATGTACCTGCGGGACAGGTAGATGTACATACCATGTAGATATATATATACCTGTATCTCTGTACCTACTCACTAGTGGGTTATTTCTATTATGAAGGGGCCCTCGACGGGGGAATCCGAAACATTGTAAATAAAACTTGGTTTTACTGTATTGTACAGCTGTAGTACTAATTATACACCATTTAAAATATCTGGTTATAATATATGGCATACCAGTTTTGCACTGATTTCGCTTGGGTGTTTTGAAATATTAAACTTTTCGATCTCACTTTTCAAAGAGAAATATGATAAGGTTTTAGGTTTAAGGGTTTTAATTAAAAAAAAAAACCCATCAAAACCATTTTTAAGATGGTTATTTACAAATTAATCAACTACGTTGAGTACTGTTCTCTGTCGGAAACACATTCTGGACACCTGCTCAGGTGTGAAGTTGTACACTGCTTTCGGTCCCGCTTTCCGAATCTTCCGTACTATACGGGTCGCAAAAATCATTCTTTTACAAAAAAGTCAAAATGGCAAAATTGAGCCGTTATCGAGAGGAAAATAACTATGTATAATAATTAATATGGTGCGTGCGTCTGAAACTGAAAGTAGCCCGATTTTCCTCTTGCACTTTGAATTAACTTTGACGTTCACATGGACATATATCTGGGGTGGGTGCGAGGGACAGAGGACATTCGGATACATGTAGACACGATTGGATTTCTAGCCCTAGACTTGATGGAGTGTTCACATCCGCTACTAGGGTCCTGACGTTCCCTCCGGCAGTATTTTGATCACGCAAGTCGTTTAAACCTCCAGCTTTATATATAAAAAATCAGATTTTGTGTATTTTATTGATTCAGAAAAAAAGAAGAGTGAATTTATTAAAGCAGCATCTGAAATTTTTAAGTATAAAATAGATTAAATTGTGGATTATATATGCATTTTTAAGTGTATGAAAGAAAGTTTTAATTTTTGAATGACAAAGTCATATCAATTTAAGCTGACAAAACGTTGAACGTGCCCGGGTACAGATCGATAATGACAAGAATTTGTTACCTCTTTAAATACTAGACTAACCGGTTTTTAAAGCTTAATGCTTCAATGCTGTAGTTTAAAGTCATTTAAATCTTCACCCCCGAAATGTCACAATGAACTTTCCCATCCTTTCAATTGGAAGAGCTCAAATATGTCTTCAGGGATGAACGAGTTGAGATATATACACAGTAGTTTATCGTAAATCTTGAGCTTAATATTTACACACGAAAGTGATAAAATGAATCCATTCATAAACTGACAACTACTCATTCCTACTGCGCATGCGTCATAACATCAAATGTCAATTTGGAGTACCGATATCCGTTTAAGGAACGCGACACGAAAACCTTCAATTGAAATTTATTATTTCTAATTCTTAGCAATCAAAATGTTTGCATTGCGTGGGTTAACTTGAAATATTGATTTTATTATGAGAATTTTTATCTTTTTGAACTACAAATATTGATATTAAACGAATCTTTCCTTTTCAACTTTATAAATGAGTGTCGCTTGAGATGGTAGATTCTGAAATCATCCACTCAACTAAACTATGCCAATTAAATTATCAAAGATCTTCAAGGAATAATCATGGCGGAAATATTGCTATTCATTATTTATATTACTATATACAACACATCAACTATATAGAAACATTGAGTACCTATTTGTAAATTTTGAAAAAATAAACACAGATTTACATTTCAGACATTGAAAATAAACATGTGCGCCGATAAAACATTCACCAAAATCTAAACACTTTTGTGCTGAATCGGCGAAAACACACACGGAGTCATTAAATCATCGTTCTCGCGGGTTATGGACGAGTCTCGCGTTTGTCGTTTTCTTGCCAGCACGGTTCGTTCGGTGGTAGTAGGCTAAAATCGATACAAGTATTATGTAAAATGACATAAAGTGTTCAGCATTTTTACCGCCATCATCTGTCAATGATGCTGATGCTGGCGATATTACCGGATTCCATTTCTCTTCTTCAGACCCATATTTGGGCATATGGTTACCAAAGATTTGTCTCGCGTTTTTGTGTGCACTTAAGCCATTTATTTTCTTTCGTTGAATGGAGAACGACAGTTTCTGCATTTCTTAGAAAAAGTTGTTGAGTTGGGAAGGAAATCTTTAAAAATATTATAAGAAATATTTTAGGTATTTAAACTACATAATCTCCATTGTCCCTCATGATCCGATGTCGGTTTCAAAAACGTCTGCGTGTTTAGCTTCGTGGTCATTTTCATAATTGTTAGTATTACTAAAATCATCTTTCTTTATTATTTAATGACGTTTTCTAGTTTTAGGTTATTTTTTTTTTAAATTCATCTCTCGCCCCTCTGACGTCGTTTGAAAAATGTTTGTTTTCTTGGGATAGCATTGTAGGCGGCTGTCTAGATAGCAATTTACCATTCACTGCTTCATATTTCTTTATATAGATATAATTGTGATGGTGACTGATAGATATACAGGCTATATACAGACCTTTTGGTGTAGTTTATAGACGTTCTTAATGGCTTTACCGCCTTCAAATAATGTCTGGATATGTTTGTGAATCTCGTTTAAGACAATATTTTTGTAATGAGTATATTGTAGTCTCCCATGATGTAAATGTTGCATGGCTTAAGTCTTTCAGGAATAATTTACCTAATATGATCTCGACATTTCCGTTTTGTTTGGGCACAAACTGAAGTTATTTTTCCTTTTTCCTTCAGTAAGCAACCTGAGCACCAATTATCTGTAACCGCTCTGAAACCAACACGAAATAACAACTACCAAACAGTAACGTATTTACTACACGTATTCCCATTCTGATCTAACTAGAGTTACTTCCCTTAATTTCACTGATAGATTAGAATTAATTTATCGTCTCCACCATCATCGATGACTCTGTAAGCAAATGTTGGTAAAATCAATCTTTTTGACAACATTATGATGAAATTGACATATTTGTACAAACTAAATGTTTCAGTAAAACTCAATGTACTCAAAAGTTCAATTTCTTGTCTACTTTCAGATTTCACACCGGAACCAAAGTCTGACAACATGACAACGAGACGGGACGAACCGGTTACCCTGACCACGCACTGATGAGAAGAACCTGTCACCATGGCTACGCAGTGATGTGAAAGACCGCTCACCATGTCCTTGCAAAGATGTGACGTCACAGCAGATGATGGCATCATTGATACTCCGGAAAAGATGATGTAAATTTATGCTTACGTTAATTCAAACTGTTTGAAATCGGCATTCGGTTGTTGAAAGTTCAGGTCCAATGTTGTTAAAGTCATGGGTTTTATATCTCAAATGACCATAGCAAGTCCGAAATTATGGCAATTAAAAAAATGAACACATCACGATAGGTTCTGATTTTTCGCTCGATGGGAAGGTTATGTTATTAAATTATCGAAATGAAAGCAACACGATCGATATATCACTATGCATTTCAAGATCTTTTTCAAAAGGCGGCTTCAGTTTGTATTTGGAGCCTGGTATTTTCAACAATCGAACTTTGATGCCGAGTCGTTAATATCATTTTGAGTTAACGCAAGTGTAGACGACATCAACCAAAGACCGACATTATTGACAAAAGTAACAAACACAGGACAAGAAGATGTCTATGACGTGAATTGACAACAACAGAGTTACTAAAGTTATTTGACGAACATAGATGTCACCGATGTTTCTTGACAATAGTGATATGTCACGGAGTCAAGCTTTACTTTGCTGCCGAAAGATGGCACTGACATTTCTTGACTTCAGAAATATGCCGATGACGTTATGAAGAAACTACAGTTTGCCTTCATGCAGATAATGAGTCACGATGTTACGTTTGCAATGAAATATCCATTTGACGTTATAAATCGACGTTTTCAACAACAACAGAAAAATAACTCGTGTTCAGGTATACTGATTTTAGTCTTGGGTGACGTAATGTAGGTTTGCATGCTTGACCTTTTCACCTTGACCGAATACTGCCTTTATCAGTTCTTCGTCCAATCCAATTTTGTGTGCATGCTGTGTGTATGACGTGTACGTGATGTGTGAATGACGTGTGCATGTTGTGTGTATCACGAGTGCATGATTGTGAGACGTGAAGTATGTATGATGTGTGCATGTTGGTATAAAGTAGTTGTGTGTATGGCGTGTATTTGTTTAGACCGAGAGACGTGTACTTGGGAGAGAGACAATGATTCTATGAATGTGTATGGTAGTGTGTCTGTATGAGAAATTGAATGAGCATGTTTTCTTTTCAGCTCACGCCAACCCACTCCCACATTTTTCTTCACTTTCTTTTCACCACTTATTTATTCCCTCTACCTCCCTTCTATTCTTATTTCCGTCAACACTTTCTTTAAAACGGAAGTTTTTTTTATCCCCCGCTTTCTCCGAAACGGGGATATTAATTTGGGTTTGTCCGTCTGTCTATCTGTCCGTCTGTCTGTAACACTTCGTTTCCGTGCAATAACTGTAATAAATGTAAACCGATTTTCTTCAAACTTGGTGACAAGGTTAAATGCCTTAAGGGCTCGCCAGTTCGATCGCGACTGTCGATGGACCTTAATTATTAGAGTTATGGCCCTTTGAATTACTAAAAACGTCTTTTTCTGCCATTTCCGTGCAATAATGTAACAAATGTTTCCGATTTTCTTCAAACTTGGTAACAAGGTTGAATGCCTTAAATGCCTGGCCAGGTTCGATCAACTCTTTCAGCGGATATTATTTATCAGAGTTATGGCCCTTTAATTTACTGCAAATTATGTCATTTTTCTGCAGTTTCTGTGTTATTAACAAATGTTAAATGTTTAAAAACTAATATTGGTCAAAGTTAAATGCCTTAAGGGCTTAGCAAAATTCGATCGCCACTTTTGGCAGATCTTAAATAGCAGAGTTACGGCCCTTTGATTTAATTAAAAAACAAGTCATTTTCTGCCACTTCCGTACAATAACTCAAATAAATATTAACTAATTTTCTACAAACTTTGTAGCAAAATTAAATGTCTTCAGGGCTCGGCCAAGTTCGATCGCCACTTGCGACGAACCTTATTTAGCAGAGTTATGGCCCTTTGATTTGATTTTTAAAAAAAAGTCATTTTTTCTGCCATTTCCCTGCAATAACTCATAAAATATTAACCGGTATTCTTCAAACTTGGTAACAAGGTCAAATGCCTTGAGGGCTTGGTCATGGTCGATTGCCACTTTTGGCCAACATTAATGTCCTGAAAGCTGGGGATGGAAATTCCACGAATTTGCTTGTTTCACATTATGCTTGACTTGTTATTTCTTGGGTTCATTTCCCCACTATATTTTTGTCGTATAGTAATTGTAACTTATTTTGCTATAATTACTGGTTTATTTTCTCGACACACGATTTTGGAAGCCTTTGGATTTTATAATACATATTTATTTTATAACTTTCATGGAATGATAAAACAATTTATTTGTCTTGATCCTGTAATTTGAGCGGATAAATCTGAATTTGAACAAAAATGATTCTTTTCAATTGAACAAAAAACTTCTTCAAATTCAAGGGAGGCAACTCCAGAAATATGTACTTTTATTTCACAGAGGACTCACGGCGTTCTTTGGATATATTCAGCCACGGGGATTCGGAGAGATGTGTACTCACGCTTCCTTATCACTTGTTCGTCACAGTCTTATTATACAGCACTGGACGGAGAACTGATAAGGGCTTGTGGGTAAATGGTCGGCCATCTTGGGTTTTTGTCGTTTGACAAAATGTCTTGCTGTCGTCCCATGGATGTTGTAGAATGATACGAAGAGCGAAAAAAGGCTTGCCAATATATGGTCGTCCATCTTTATTACCGCCTTTAGACAAAATTTCCTGATATGAATTTCGGCTGTTGCCCCATAAAGATGTAAAGTGATACGAAGAGCGAAAAACATATGTACAATCTGCATTAAATAGTCGGCCATCCTAATTAAAGGTAGGTTTCGCCCAATGAAATATAAAGACTACGAAATTGAAATTTATCATGTACATAGATATAATCTTCAGATCATTTTTAATGCATACAGCGAACAATATGGGTGGTCAGTTGCCTAGCTTGACCAAGAAAATACGCCTCTAAAAATAGAGCGAAGTCAAGCTTTACATAGAGCATGACGTATTTTTTCCAAAACGAGGCCGCATCAACAAACGGAAGCGTACGTGCAACAGAAAGTGAGATAGCAGTGACAGTCTTGCCACGGCATGTTCAGTAAAAAAATAACAACTCGAAGTGCGATAGACTGTTTATGCATATTTTATCATCTAAAACACTTCGTGTTACTTACATACGCTCGCTAGCTTAGTGCATCAAACATATTAATCTAACATATCTAATCTAATAAGTCTGTTGCTGTATGTGCGCTGGCATATGTGTTGAAATTTAACTCACCACCTGCAACAGAATCCGGGCAAACTCCGCTCGAGACGTGGCTTCTGCTTCTTCTATTGCTACATGCCATCTCTGAATTTCATTTCCTATAAATATCATAGGGTGCTACTGATTCCATTCCAATTTCCTCGTCTTTGTTGCCGATTTAGATATATTCCTTTCTCATGCGCTTTCATTCAACCATTTTGTTTACTTTTAGTGCGTAACAATGCGCATGCACTAAACTTCGACAACACAATCTTATCTCAACTTCATTTGCATACTATTCTGTCTGGCTGACAATCGTAATAAATCGAGGATTTCCTTCAATTTTGTATTAAAGACATGTTTATTCAATCTCATACACATAAAGAAATTAAATTGAGGTATTTTTAATACGTTTTTTCATCTTTTCTTCCGTTTATCGAATTTAAAAAAAAAATAAAAAACATATTTATTTGGTTGGGCGAAACTTACCTTTAAAGCCTGGAGACGAAATGTCGTAATAATAGTCTCTGCTATCGACCCAAGAAGTATGCAAATTTATATAAATAGCATATAAAGGCCTCCGCCTCGGTTGATACCACTCATTTCATATTCACAAATCACAAGTCCATAATTGTATATTAGATATTGGTTTATCAATCCGGGATCAATGATTGTAGAACGGTGCAAAAAGCGAGAGAAATATAGACATAGTTGGCATTTTCCTCTGCTACAGATTGCAAAAGGTCCTTTTCCCTGAAATTTAAGAACAGAAAAGTAATCAAAACCATCAAACATAAAATTTAAATTTGTTTTCCACAACTGCGGTACGGAAAGTTCACGGATATTTACATTGTATTGCGGCAACTTGCTTTCAATGGTTGGCACGTTAAAAGTTGATTATAAAATTTCTCTATTCAATTATCAAATGGGACAAACAATAAAAAAAACTACCCTAATTGTGTTTTATCGCGACAGATTAATGTTGTAGTTGGAGGGAGACGATATGAAAATTTTGAATTTCCTGTTATCGTTCATTTCTTTCAATTTTCAAATAATTCCGTAAAAAACCGACGAACCCATCAACTTGATTGTGAAATACACCCGTTGATTAGAAATTTAAATTTTACCCGTCAAAATGTGATCTTCGAGAAGTTTAAAAAGATAATTTTGAACGATAAAAAATGTTTAGATAGCAATCAAATCAAAGTACTAATACTATAGCTGTTAGTCGGTTTCTCGATTAGATTCACGAACTGAAATAAAGTTGACTAGGTATGTTTTCCTTTCACTTTCGGTTATTGTAGTTATGAACTTAAATGATTACAATCTGCTTAGATAAATACCGAGCTTAAATCTCACTTTTTTATTTCATTTCAACCAATTAAATTTTATTGACAAATTTGTTTAAACAAAAGTATCGATAACGGACAAAGCCTATATAAATAATTTCCTTAGATATATTCTTCATTTAATGGAAGATATGGCAACATAACATAAGGGGCCGCATTCTGACGACCTTGTAAATGACCTTTAAGCATGTAACGTACGACTGGATGATTTCAAATGACTTAATATATATGAAAATGTATTGAAAATGACTTGTAAACTACGTAGTCCCCATATATTTTATTTACTTCTAAAAGATCAATTTGATTTCTCAATCCGAAAGGTTTTGTACCAGAATTCGTATAACTAAGTGAGCCGAAGAATTTTTTCGTTTGGGCATCAGTATCGTGTTAAAGTCGTTAAAAAACCCCAAATACTACAGAAAGTTGATGTAGAGAAATAACCGAAGCAGCGTCGTTATATCCACCATAGAATACATTGTGTACACCATTGCTAAACTGAAGGCTATGTGTACGATAATGGCCCACTACCTTTCCGAAACGGCTGTTTTTTTAATGGGAAAGTAAAACGAGATAGATAATTTTGTAGAGTCGCAAAAGTTATTAACTTACCGTTAATACTACATATATAATCTCGTTCGGAATAATTTTATTGAAATAAATAGAACGGTAATGTTCATAACGCGGGTCGTCTTATGTTACCGCGCGGTAGTTGACTATCACTGCGCCAGACGGCAAAATAGCGAATGACTCCATTGTTTTTCATATATTACGCAGGCCATCGGTATACATTTTCTAATGTTATTAATGTAACAAAGTCGGTTTTGTGCCTTTTCAAATTCCTTTATTCTGAATTCACACACATCCAGTTACATGTTTAACTGTACCCTACAATAAAATAATAACATATAAGATAACTTCATATGGACAATACATATAGAATCTACCAAACGTTACATAGACACTTATAGACTTTTACCCACAGGGACCTGGCACGAAAATTTTTAACCAATAGTATACATATATTATAGTATCAAGGGTATGAACTCGGCGGTCGAGAAAAACGGTCCTATTTTTTTTAAAACCGTGATTATTTTAATAAATGGGTTCTATACAACATTGACGGATATCTTACCTTAAAGAGAAATAATCTATCTTTCCACTGAGTGCTTGATGAACAAAATTGGCCAAGTATTGACGAAATTATGGCTTGATGAATCGGGGAAATTTACGAAAAATATGCTAGGTAGACATTTCCCTGTTCGGTCGAAATGTCGTCTCGGCTCTAATGGGCACCTCAAAAACCAAGGCAAAGCCACAAAATCTACGCTTGTGGTGATAAACAGTACCCATAACTGTGTTCATCCAGAATCTCCTTTGGAGGTGTCATGATTCGTACTTTGTAGAAACTCCATTTAAACATTGTGTAGCTCACTTACTTTAACCATCACCGCCATGTTCATTTGTTTATCGGAACGCTTCTCGAGTTTACCCACAAGCACAACATTACATAATTTGCATAATGTAGTCACGATATGTAAAGTCGAGAAGCGTTCCGAGAGAAAAATAAACATGGCGGTGACGGTTAAAGTAAGTGAGCTACACGGTGTTTAAATGGAGTTTCTACAAAGTACGAATCATGACGCCTCCAATGGAGATTGTGGATGAACACAGTTATGGGTACTGTTTTATCACCACAAGCGTAGATTTTGTGGTTTTGCCTTGGTTTTTGAGGTGCCCATACAGGTAAACTCTCACGGACATAGTACAAACGTATATACGACAAGCTAACAATACTTATAGACGAACACACAATAAGAACATCGCATGCGCGGCGCGCTATATCACACGCATACAAAGTTAAAATAAAACAACATTTAATTAAAACTCTGCTACATTAATGTTTTTTAAGAAACCTTTATATTTTGCTCCGGAAAGGTACGTAGTGGGCCTTCAGTTGGGCGTCGCCCTCTGACTTAATAATCTTAAAGTAGTAATTTAATTTAAAAGTCTCCGGACGTTTAGTTACTCATGCAACCGGAGGGGGACAGGCAGTATACATAAGTCTAGTGGGCTTTATATTAAAAAAGGGCGGTTTTTTTTAAAACGTGCGATTGTACAAAACGTAATTTATTTTTGCGCGGCGCGCTCCGCATTACAAATAAAATCTCTCCTGAGAATAGTTGGGCCTTCTTTGCGTTCGCCCCCTTAAAAGAACCACCAGTTTTGCTATGACATTGGCGAATATAACGGCAGTGATCGTAACCCCTGAAATATATCTAGATATGGAACAAGAAACTTGTCTAATAAATTCACATTAGTTGGAACAAATGATCAGGGAAATTCTTAAAATAATATCTTGAATCAGTGAAATAACTTCCTGAGGCAACAGTGGTGGATCAAGAATGGGAAATAAACGAACGTTGGTTTAGTGTCGAAAATGATATTTCATATAGGACATAGTGCCATGGATTTTTTTTGGGATGTAATTATTTTTTAAGTCATCTTTAAGTAAAATTCGAAACAAACTTTTCAATGGTAAAAATGGTGTAAAGTAAGTAACTTTTGTAACTGAAGAAAATCTTTAAAGAAAATATGTATAAAGGGCGGCAACTCTAACTTATCTTTTATACAGGGATCTGAAAATTAGTTACAGATTATATAATCATGGACCTACCAGAGTGCCCTAAGACCATTTTAAGACGTTTTAGAGGTCTAGATAAAAAAACGATATAAATCATACTTTCATAATCATAATTTTCCGCTGCGCTGCGCATTTCCTAAAACGTTAAAGCACGCCTATGATCAAAAGTCAATACACATGAACTAGACTAAAAATGTCCATCAAGGGATTCTACTATTTCAAAAAAATGTCTCTTAAAAGATTAATTTGTTCATATGTATCAGCAAGACAATAAATTCATTATTATTTTGAGTTACACAACAATATGCCGATGGTGTGAAGCCGGTATGTTCAGATTGAGCAGGGTTGCATATGACGACATTCACAATTATCATGTCTAAATGCAGGTAACTTTAAATCGAAAAATTACCATGTTAAGAACGCTTTAAAATCATCAAAATACATAGTAAAACTCATCTCAGCCAATCTAAATTGTAATACTTTTTTTCCCGGGGAGACCCCCGGACCCCTAAACAACAAAACTATCGCGCCTTCGGCGCTCACAAATTCATCAAAATGATTCGTAAAACTCACATCTCAGTCATTCTAGATTCACTGTCTATAGATGTATACAAGGATTATATGTAATATTATATGAAAAATTTATATTTATATTAAGTATATTTGGGTTGTGTGTTGAATTAATCTCCTCTTGTGGGCGTTGGGCGCCGGGGGGGGGGGGGGGGGGGGGGGGGGGGGGGGGGGGTTTACAAAATATTGAGGACCTTTGCCCCCCATAAGGTTTCAACTTCCTACGCCACTGCATGGTACAACATGTATATACGAGAAGGTGGAAAGCTCACAGCTCAAAATTTCTAACCCGCCTACCTTAAAGCCGCATGATCCGTATCTTTCAGGGTCCGTAAATCAACAAAAGAAAATTAGGGTACATATATTATAAAAAGTTATCAACTTTCCCCTAATTACACACCAAAAAAGTCCCGAGTTCAAAAGAAATTAATAAGAATAAATGCTTTGCCTAATTTCAGGGGGCCACCGGAGGGATTTTTGTTGGAACGGTATTGATACAATACATCGTACTAGACTAGATAATAAATTGTACAAAAAAGTACCAGATATAAAAATAATGGTCTCGATAAATAACGAAATAGACAAGATACATCGTACTAGACAGAGACAAAAATGGTTATCTACATGTAAATCTCTGATGATACTTTTTAAATAAATATCTCAGACGATATTTAAGTTGCCTTGGATAACCATTTATTTTATAAAGGTCCAAATGAAATACAATAATAAATCAAGTAAAATAAGCACGGAGAGCAAACTTGACATTATATGCATTTTTGTTCAAAGTCATATGTGTATACATGTATACATATCAATATGTGATAAAAAAAGCTCCATGTTCGTTGAAAACATGATGATAAATTTATGGTGAATCTATAAACATTTGGTTATATGATTTCAAGGATTACAGAAAATTAAGAAAAAAAAACAAAAAAGAAAGAAAGGGGTTGAGGTTGAAATAAGACATGTTTAGTGTGTGTTATAAGTTCTGAATGTCTAATATGCAATTATGTATACAATTTCTGTGTAGATAATGAAGACAGCTCTCTTGGTTTAATTTGTGATGTACATGTACATATAGTTTGCCAATGAACCATATAGCTACCATATTATATGATGTCCAGAATTTGCCTCTGAATCAAATGAATAAGAAACATGTATATGATGAAAGACCTCGGTGTTTCTTATACAATCATATTCATACACAAATAGCACATACATATACATTGTATAATGTACATGTACACATATTATGCATTGAATTTTAAGTCAATAAAAATGACTGGACTTCAAAATAGCATATAGTAGTAAATAAGCTGACCATAGCATGTGATTCTCATGTCATCAGAGTAATTGCAGTATTTTATTTTTTTAGTATGTATAAAGTCTAACCTAACGGAAAATCTAACTTTATTAGATTATTTTGTTAGCTTATTTTTATATATTCAAGCAATCATAATTCCCTTAGTGTGATATTGCTTCAAACACTAAGTGGAGTTGCTAAGAGCTTTTACCTGTAGACCTTGATTGACCTGGACTAATTAAAGGACTAATTAAAACTTTGCAACTTAAAAATAGTTAATAATGAATAATGCAATTAACCAACAGGCACCACAGGCTATTGTCTCTACAGATATATTGATATTCTTATATATGTGCAATCTGTGTATTACACAACATTTTTTTTATTACACACAGGAATATCTGTATATCTATAGAGCCAAAATCTTGAGATTTGACACTGACTTTTGACCCAAATAGCCTTTGATCTAGCCACAGTCTTGTTTGCTATTTATTTTCTGTATTTGAACATTTCTGAAATGAACACTACATAATTAAACAACTCAGACAAATGACATATATTATTCTAATTGGTTTATTGTTCATAAATTATTCAAAAGTTATACATACAAGGTATGTATTCAAAAGTTATACATACAAGGTATGTATTCAAAAGTTATACATACAAGGTATGTAAACATGCAATAATCCTTATTGTGTGAAGAAGAAATAACTTATTAAAAAATATCCTTGAAATAATAATAAAGAATTATGCTAGGTTTGTACTTCAAGTTTGAATCTGTCCTTCCTTATTCAAAATCATATATATAAATCTTTCTGGTTCATAATGGGTACATTACAAACAGACTTTATCTTTTACTGCCAGTTTTGATCTCAGAGATACATGTACGGTAGTTGTTTTTCCCTTTTCATTTTGGGCGAGCTGCCATCACATATTGCACTTCTGTCATCTGGTGGTAGGTCCCATACATTCTATAAAGAAAATATGGAGTAAATGTCAGTTAATGTACAGAGATAAATACTGTATATACATGTATGTAAATAATCTTCAAGTGTAAGCCTACATGTAAAACAAAAACTAGTTCCAATTTTTTTTCTACCAAACACAAATTTATAACAATTAAACATCTTTTGAACACAGTTTTATCAAAATCAACCCTCACTAGATACTACTGAGTCATTTCTTAAAAATTCTTATATTACAGAGGTCTAGGCATTTTCATGTGAAGAATAATGGTACTAATAGTACTAGTGCCAGAATTTATGTAGCATAAATGTATTGGACATAATATATATAACATATTGTAAAAAGTCAATTACTATTCCTTACTTACACCACTTGTGATGTATTGGTGTGAATTTTATATAATTAAGACTAGCAGATAGGATAACGAGTACGTGACTAAGTGACTGTAAGTCTAAAAAATACAATCTTACACACACGAGCACTGATGAAGTAAATTTGAAAGTGGCTTCTTTAATACAGGAATATCCATAACATACAGTAAAAGGATATATATCACTGCATATAAATAAATACACAAATAGATGTCGGAAAAGATATCACACTCCTGACGCTGTAACAGTAGCTAACATGTATATCGTACATTTAGGGAAACGCGTATAATACGACTCTATGTATGCTTCTGTTGTAATCCAAGATTAAATCTTTTATATATTCCCCAATTTATAAACACTTTTCCTGATTTCTAATCTCTATTTTACTATGGTACCAATTCCAAAAAGCGACCAAACACTTATAGATTAGGCCTATAACTGTTACCCCTTCGGGGCCCCACTCACCTTATAGAGACGAAGAGAAGTCAGTTTATGTGGTGTTGGTAGATCATTCACAAATCATAGTTGTTGTCATATCTCAAATTCGTTTCCATATAATATTCAGCAATTCACAACATTTTTTAGTTTAAATAAACTCCTTATTCACTTCGAACTTTCACTGCCAAAGCTCGTTTTTATTCCCGGACATGCGCAAAGTAGCGGTTCATTCCACCCTAGCCAACCTTCTAAGTGAACATAATTCCAGTCTGGCCAACTTTCCTGTTTTCACACCTTGGTCAAACTTGGTCATACCCGAGTGACCACCAGGTAATTAATTAAATTTCTTGTGAAAAGTAGTCACTTACCTATATATATTGTATGATTTGAATCTGCCATTCACAGTACTGCATTTTTTTTTTACAACTTATTGAAATAATGAAAAAGCATAATATATATACAAGTTCAGCAATGACGCGTCGCAAGATACTGGTGATACTTAATATTATAATACATGTACATTTCAGCGTAGCTAAACTACGCGGTTCTACATCTTAATCGATGTAAAATAGAACATCTTTCCTCTTTTTCTATTTGACAATTTTTTAAGACATGTTGAATTTGTTTCAAGGCGAACTAAATTCATCACCCCATGAAATCGACAAAAGCAAGATTCACTCCTTATATTTCAATTCAATCGTATTGAATTGACAGGTTGGAATATTTTGTATCATGATAAATGTTTCTTTCTAAATCTCACTCAGACACACTTAATGTGTGACAAGGTGTCCCTTGTATATATTCTGTCGTTAACAGTTTTTGTTTAATTTCGTTCTTTAAACAGTTAATATGTGGTACACAACTTTTCTGATATAATAATATTTTGGATCAATATAACCCATGCTACATACATGTGCGGTTTGGTAATTAATTTTATTACAAACCAACATAAACCAAAATTGTATAATTCTTAACAAAATTTCGACATCTAATGAATCTTTCAGTTTCTCCATATACCATAAAAAGTGTATCAAATTGTCTCTACTAGGATATGGTTTTCCCTGAGGTTTACCTGTGCTGTCAGTGTAGTAATAGTAGAACTTGTGTTGTTTTAGTAAAACACACCTATTCCACCCTGGCCAACCTTTTACCCTACCTGTTTCTCACCTAAAATCTCAAAAGTTGGCTAGACTGGAAGACACCAAAGTAGCATTTCTAGGCTTTGGGGGTGGTGACTTTTGACTTTCTGTCGGACCGCTCATAAGTCAAAAATAAAATTTTGCATATTTATATCTTTGCACCTCTTAACTTTCTAGACTTGTAATTTGGGGAAAGTTCGTAACTTTTTAGGGCTATTACACCATATCTTGTCATTGTTTGTTTTACGGACCCTGAAAGATACGGATTATGCGGCTTTAAGCGGTTATAAAACACATTTCTAGTACATCGTCATAAAAACGGTTACTACCGTTGGATAAAAACTTTTCAAACATATACAACTGTGGACTTTTTATAGCCGGCCAATGAGATTGCAGCCGAAACCTCGCTCATGCATATTATATCGGCCACACCGCAAGGATGAATCTTAATTAGCTGCTGTTCAAGGTGTTTGTCATAATGGGGCTTATATCATCTTAATGAAGGCACTTTGTATATATGTGTAGGATGATTTTGAAAGGAAAATTATCGCTCTTTCCAACGGTAGTAACCGTTTTTATAACGATGTACCAGAAATGTGTTTATATAGCCGCTAAAGGCAGGCGGGTTAGAAATTTTGAGCTGTGAGCTCAAAGTACGTATAAAGGGCGGTAACTCGAATTTAATTTCATAACTAACCCATATTTTCACAATGAACAAAAATGTGCGCGAAATGTATCGTGGAAAGCACAGTGGCTCGTTATTTATGTATTCATTTATTTATTTCATTTTTTTGTTATTTCTGACAAATTAGAAATAGGGAGTGTTTAAAACTACAAATGTACATGTAAATGTGCCATAACTGGGCGAAAATGTTGACATGTTACTGTGTGTTTATAATCCATTAAAACCATAAGAGTTGATTAATTAAACTGTGAAGACCATTGGAATGGACAAACAAACATGTATGGTGCATTCTAAGCATTAGTTACAACACCGAATTTATGCACTGTAAAAATCTTGCCTTTTATGCCTTTATGCCTCATGTATGTTTAGATGGCAACAAACATACATAAGGCTTAAAATAAAAGGCAAAGTTATTTTCAGTGCGTAAATAATGTTTAGATGGCAATTCTGTCTGGATTATTTATGCTAATGCATGACTTGTAGTTTGTTCCTAAATAACACTGTAAAACTAATGCAATTGTAGACTAAAATCTGCTTTATTGCCTAACGGTACGTGCTCCTTTCATTCCATTGTAGGTTTCGATATAAACATCATTTTAACTCTTACTTGTACTTGTAAAATTAAACCTACGCATTGTAAGGATTTCAGTTCTCAATATGTTTGTGTTGGAAGTTTTTGGTGGTGAGTAACATTTAAGTAAATGCGTAACGTAATGTAGGTATGACCATTATGGCACATATAACTAATTGATAGAACAAAACTTGTTTTATTTAAAAAAAAGAGAAATATAAAATAATTGAATTTTCAGAATTTTTAAAGTAAAGAATATGTTTTCTTTATAGTCATATGTATAAATGTTTGGGAGAAGGAGATAACATTGACAAGTTCAAGGTACAACGGCCATCAGGTAATAAAATCATTCAATAAATCGAATTTATTTAAATATCAGATATTTTACATAGTATACACATTTTATGACAGAAATATCAAATGTTAGTTATGTCAAGATAATGATGGCTTGCTTAGACACTTAATATGTACATATACTTACATCAGACAGTCGACAGAATAGTCATAATGTATGTGAACTGTGTGTTATTAAAGGGACAATTCACTCAGACTAATTCTTTTCCATAACCAAGTAGCAAAATGTGGCAATCATGTTTTGTTCCATATTTCTTATGAAACACATAACACAAAATATTGACAAATACCACGTCAATATGTAGTATTTTAATTGATACCATTGTAATTACAAATCGTTGATCAATACGATTTAGCATAAAAACATATATACGCTGTACCCATACCCGAGCGTAAGTCATGCACCTTTAACAAATGTTCTACATAAATACCGAGGAGGTGAAAAAATGACTTTTAGGCAAGACAATTCACCTAAAAAGGTAAACACACTACTGTCAGATCGATTTGAGCAGTTTTAGACAAAAGTTGCTTTACTCTACGAGCAAGGGACAGGGTTCGTCATACAAGTGTTCGACCACAATGTGTAATGGCGGACAGCGAGCGAGTTTGAACATTTCACACGGATTTCACCACCACAGGCCTTTCTGGCATATCACAGTAAAACCGACTGATCTGATTTCCATTAAAACCGGGTTTGTCCGATATATGTACAAATTCTAATGTTCTCTTAGACTGAATTGTCCCTTTAAACGTGGAGAAGTATAGGCAGGTCATGTTACACGAGTAGATTTGGAGAATTACCTATCATGAATTACATCTATTTGCATCAACTAAATTTATTTTATCATAAAACTCATATTGTGTTTAAAAGTGGACTTTGTCCTCAAGTTCATTTGATAAATGATATTTACAAATCCTATTTTCTAATGACACTGTCGGCCTGGTCATCCCTGATAATCCAGGGGCTACTATCAATCGTTGTATCCACCACTGGAATATATCATAGCAAATTTGAAGGCCATTGAGCGATATCAGATGAGACAAGTAGATTGATCCTTTGATGTATATCGAAAAGTGAACATAGGTACATCGTGGTTGACTGTGTGGCTTTCGAAGTTGGGAATCACTGTCTCTGTAATATTCAAACGGAAGTCTGCACAGGCCTGTGATTGGTATGTTTGTTCTCCTGAACTGCCTTCAATTTTACTATGAAATATTCAAGGAGTGGGTATACTTCTTCGTCAAGATTCTTTGATCTATCGTTCATTGTTTTGTCTGATATATCACCTTGGAAAGACATCTGCGTTTCATTTTGTGTTCCTGGCCGAAATTATTTTAGTCGTTGTAGACACAGTCAAACAATCTATAAATCATATGCAATCTAATAGATAGAGGCAAATGGTCTTTATAGCCAGGTGGTCTTCATACATAGGTTGAATAGTGTCGGCCTCGGTCATATGGGACGTAGAAAAGTTGCTTTATTAAGCATGTGGTCTTTATACAGAGGACAGGTGGTCCCTAGGACAGTTTTTTCTGTACTTCTGGTTTTATATTTCTGAAATAAAAACATATATTACAAGATAAATCTGTATGTGTACCGAGGTCTGTATCATGTAGGTCTCCAGACCGACTTTCTGTATGTGTACCGAGGTCTGTATGAAGGTGTGTAAGTAGGTGTTCCGATTGACTTCCTGTATGTGTACCGAGGTCTATATGTATGTATACCGAGGTCTGTATGTAGGTATCCCGACTGACTTCCTGTATGTATACCGAGGTCTGTATCATGTAGGTCTCCAGACTGACTTTCTGTATGTGTACCGAGGTCTGTATGAAGGTCTCCCGACTGACTTCCTGTTTGTGTACCGAGGTTTGTATGTAGGTCTCCCGACTGACTTCCTGTATGTGTACCGATGTGTTTCTGAGAGTCTGTCGACTGACTTCCTGCATGTGTACCGAGGTCTGTATGTAGGTCTCCCGACTGACTTACTGTATGTGTCCTGAGGTTTCTGTAGGCTTCCCGACTGACTTCCTATATCGATCCCGATGTGTGTCTGTGGGTCTCCCGAATGACTTCCTGTATGTATACTGAGGTGTGTCTGTAGGTCTCCCGACAGACTTCTTGTATGTGTACCGAGGTGTGTCTGTAGGTCACCCGACTGACTTCCTGTATGTGTACCGAGGTGTGTCTCCTGTATGTGTACCGAGGTGTGTCTGTGAGTCTCCCGACTGACTTACTGTATGTGTACCGAGGTGTGTCTGTGAGTCTGTGAGTCTGCCGACTGACTTACTGTATGCATCCTGAAGTTTCTGTAGGCTTCCCGACTGACTTCCTATATCCGTCAAGATGTGGGTCTGTGTGTCTCCCAATTGACTTCCTGTATGCGTTCAGAGGAGTCCTTTTAGGGTATATTACGGAAAATATTGCTTACCACATATATATATCACATTTGTACGTGTTTCTATGAAGTCTTAAATGTGCGTCACATTTGTAAGATTAATGCACTGTATGTGTTTTGACATGACGATGTAAAATAGAGTTCCTAACGAATCCTTTTCCACAAATATCATATATGAAGGGTTTCTTTCCTCTGTGTGTCCCGAGATGTCCCTGTAGGTGACCTTTTTGACTAAATCCCTTACCACAAATATTACATATGAAGGGTTTCTTTCCTCTGTGTGTCACGAGATGTCCCTGTAGGTGACCTTTTTGACTAAATCCCTTACCACAGATATCACATTTGTACGGTTTCTCTCCTGTATGTATCCTGATGTGATCCTGTAGATTTCCTCCATGACTAAATCCCTTACCACAGACATCACATTTGTACGGTTTCTCTCCTGTATGTATCCTGATGTGATCCTGTAGATTTCCTCCATGACTAAATCCCTTACCACAGACATCACATTTGTACGGTTTCTCTCCTGTATGTGTCCTGATATGATTCCGTAGATTGCCTTCCTGACTAAACCCCTTACCACAGACATCACATTTGTACGGTTTCTCTCCTGTATGTGTCCTGATGTGATTCCGTAGATTACCTTCCTGACTAAACCCCTTACCACAGACATCACATTTGTAAGGTTTCTCTCCTGTATGTGTCCTATGGTGTCTCTGTAGATTACCTTTCTGACTAAACCCTTTACCACAGACATCACATTTGTACGGTTTCTCTCCTGTGTGTGTCCTGATGTGATTCCGTAGATTACCTTCCTGACTAAACCCCTTACCACAGACGTCATATTTGTAAGGTTTATCTCCTGTATGTATCCTGAGGTGTCTCTGTAGTGGACCTGACTCACTAAACCCTTCACCACAGACATCACAATCGTAAGGTCTCTCTCCTCTGTGTGTCCTGATGTGATTCTGTAAGTGACCTTTCTGACTAAACCCCTTAGCACAGACATCACATTTGTAAGGTTTCACTCCTGTATGTGTTCTAAGGTGTTTCTTTAGGTTCTGTGCCGTATGAAACCCCTTACTACATACATCACATTTGTAAGGTCTCTCTCCTGTATGTATCAGGAAGTGTTTCCGTAGTTCCTGAGACTGGTTGAACCGTTTACCACAAACATCATATAAGTATTGCCTCTCTACATTTTCGTCAAGATTCTTTGATCTATCGTTCATTGTTTTGTCTGATATATCACCTTGGAAAGACATCTGCGTTTCGTTTTGTGTTCCTGGCCGAAATTATTTTAGTCGTTGTAGACACAGTCAAACAATCTATAAATCATATACAATCTAATAGATAGAGGCAAATGGTCTTTATAGCCAGGTGGTCTTCATACATAGGTTGAATAGTGTCGGCCTCGGTCATATGGGACGTAGAAAACTTGCTTTATTAAGCAGGTGGTCTTTATACAGAGGTGGTCGCTAGGACAGTTTTTTCTGTACTTCTGGTTTTATATTTCTGAAATAAAAACATATATTACAAGATAAATCTAATAATAAGATGACAGTAGACAAATTTCGTATATTAGACAAAAGCTTCACAGGGCCTGTATCGTTCAAGGATTGGTGAAGGCAAACCAGGTAGTATTGCACGTGAGTAACTTAACATTTATAGATGTCATCTAAGACTATTAATGGTCTGAAATTTAAAAAAATCACTAATATTTGACTTGATATTTTTTGTTTGTGCGATATGTCCGATTCCAACATTTAATATATATTATATTGACCATTGTTAGGCGTTATAGGGGTCTAGATCAAAAACTAGAAATCATACTCTACATAGTACTGTACACGTAAGGGGTATAAAGCTCCTCGACACAAAACGTCTAACCTACATTGTATCTAGCTTTAGCGGCTACAAAATCACATTTCTATCACATGTTCACAAAATCGGTTACTAGCGTTTAAAAGAGCGATAACTTCACTTACAAAATCATCCAGATCCTATTTTATCTAGACCCCAAAAATGTCTGAAAATAGTCATGGGCACTCTAGTGGGTCTGAGTATTTGATTCTACCATTTCTGGAAATTCAGAAGATTTTTGAAGTTTTAGAGTATTTGACCCCTTTTGGTCCCACCTCTCAGGCCCCTGGGGGTCAGTCGTGGAAAAAATGTTAATATGATTCAATAGCCATCTCATACTGATAATTCTGACAACATTTGACTTATTTCCTATTACAAATGACCAAATAATGCTCAAAAATGTGTTTTTCCTACATAAACTATAGTAAACTTGACCCCCTCCCTAGGGGGAACGTAATATCCCAGGGTCATATGATTCACAATTTTTGTAAAGGACCTTAATCATTTGAATCCGGAATTAATAGTCGACATGGAGGATGGCCCTGCAGGTAGGGCGTTAGAATTGTACCTGCTGCCCCTATTGCATGATCGTAAGAGGCGACTAAATTTAGGATATTATCTTTTCTTTTCTTCCTAACTGACTTTATCTTTCCTAATGCCTCCCTTGGCAACGCCTCACTTTTGGCCTTGAGTTGAGCGTTCGCCCCTGTGAGGAAGGCTTTGGGTTCTGTCCCCTGGCCGAGACACACCAAAGTCTATAAAAGTGGTAGTTTCTGCTCCTGCTTAGCGCTCAGCATACCGGGAGTGGGACGACTGGTTCGCCCGTTGTCAGTATAATGTGACCGGGTGGGGTGTGTTCCTTTGTGTCTTCGGCGGCATGCTTCAGTGATATAGCACTATAAAAAGGGCAAAAGTTCCACTATACAAGAAGACACAACACGAACATACTGCAGTCTCCCAAGACATGCACCTCGCACAACATACACGCAACACACCGCATATATGGGAGGCCGTCCTTACATGACCATAGCTGTTAATAGGACGTTAATTAATCAAACAAACAAACAAACCTTTCAATCTATTAAGAGTATTTGACGACGGACGACGGACGACGACGACAAAAGACGATAAGAATATATAGCTATAGGTCACTTGAGACTTCGTCTCATCAGGTGACGTAAAATTACTCACCTTAATATAAAATCATCAGTTGTCTAGCCTTAAGCTTGATTATAACATTTATTACGAAATAACAAGTTTTGCTAAAGTTACATGTACATGTATAACATTTAATATGAAATTACTAGTTTTCGTTTGTTTTTAAGTTGTATATACTATATATGGACTAACCACTTGTCTTACCTTTAAGTAGGAAAGTAACATCAGTGTATATTATGCATTCTCCCACGTCCTCATAATGATGATTCAATCTGTCCATGACACGATAGTACATTGTCCATTGCATATATTTCAGTCCAGTATGACACGAGGTCTTCACGTATATTTAGAGTTGACAGAACGGTGAACGCAAGATGAAAAGTCTTCTTCAGAGTTTTACTCAATTATATCGGGGTCATCCCGAATAACAACTTAGGGTAAGGTGGGGTGTTTTCATAGAGATTAGGATGTGTTGACAGGGAGTTATAATCTTTCTCAGAATTGTACTCAGTGCTAGATTACAGGTAAATCACAGGTAAATCACAAGTAAATCTCAGGTAAATACACTCACCTGGTAGGTGATCAGCAAATCATTAACTTTTAATTATTAACTGTTGATTATAAAACAGATGTAGATTAATACATGTATACACATGTAGACTTTGTAAATTATCTGTAGTAAAATTGTCCTTATTAGCGAGTTCTCAAATCCCTGTGCTTATAAACATTAGTTACAACACAGAATTTATGCAATGTAAAATCTTGCTTTTTATGTGTTTTGTATGTTTAGATAGAAACATACCTGCAGAAATCACTTTACGATGCTAATGACAATGTAAAAAAAGTGTGAAAGGAATATATAAACCAGAAATGTACTTATTTCACTGCACTGCAGGCGTGAATATTAATACAATAATATGTAAAAATAATTTACAGCTAGTGTTTGGGGCTTTGTAAAATTAAAATATACGAATTGTAAGTATTGTAATTCTAAAAATGTTAATAACCTTTTGTGATGAACACTTTATTGAAAGCTCTTCTTGATTTGTCAGTGTGGAAATTACGGCACATATAAGTTATATTAAATTTATAATTTTTTTTTATTTAAAAAGAGTATATAAAAATGTTGAAGATGTGCTTACACCATCTAAAATTATTGAATTTTATGATTTTAGGACAGAGAATGTGATTCAATTTGATTGTCATATACGAAAATATTTTGGAACAGGAAAAATCACCGACAAGTTCATGGGTACCAATGCCGTCAAAAAATAAAATCAATCATTAATTTGAATTAATTTTTCAGATATGTTACAATATTTTATATCGGTAAAATAACTCCCTTAGACAACAGTGGTGGGTCAAAATAAGGGGAATAATTGAACAAGAGTTTATTATATATATCTATGAATATAATTTTCCTTGTGTTGCTGAACGTATTTGAAGAGGAAATTCTTTCCAAAATTCCAATTTAATAACGACAAGAACGACTGGTCCAAAATTGGAAAGCAAAATGAAGAAAAACATTAACATTTTTGCACATGTGCATGTAGATTTTTAAAACAAAATATTATAAAGGGCGCTAACTCGAACTTCATTACACTAAACAATGAACAATTAGTCCGCTTAACCTGACTATATTATTAGGCATTTTGATTTTTTGTGTTTTTTTTTGTTTTGCATAATATATATATATATATTAAAAATAAAAAAAGCCTAATAATATAGGCAGTTTTAGCGGACTACATGAACAATGTGTGTGAAACGTATTACGGAATTCACAGTGGCTAGTATATATATATATATTTGATTTATAACATAAAATTTAAAACAGGGAGTGTTTTATCTTTAAAGTGATAAAGTATGCCGTAATTGGGCGAAACTTTTGATGGTTTTTTTTTCGAAGATCAATACATTCTTGCAAAACGGGGATCGGAATGGAGGGAGATCAAATATTCCTATGCACAAGAAACTGGGTCCAAGGAAATAAACAGATTTAAATTTTATCTTCCATAATTGCGTTTTTTTTAACTTTGTGTTATGTTATTACCTTAAAATCTGTTAGCCCTAAAACAACGACAGAATTATTTGATATCTAGGTATAATGTACCAAGAGAGGTAACTCGCGTTCCTACATCTACACACTATTCGTTTCCTAATCGTGCATTCGTTAAACGGTTTGAAATACCAATCTTGCTTTACAAACTGAACCTATTATTGTTACCGCTACATTGGAAACGAAATGATCGTTTCTGAGTGGTCAGGAACTAGTAAAAATATCGCCGTGGTGGCATCTTAAGGTATAGTTAATACAAAGTCTACTACCATCACGTACTAGTATGGAATAGTTATATTTTCCTGTGGAATAGTTTGAAAACTATTCCACGGGTAAAAGTAACTATTCCACAGTTTAAGGTGAATGGTGAACATACAAGTGTAACCAAGCACGTAGTCAGCAATAATTTGTTAATATAGACATCGAATAGAACAAAAACGCCTCAAATTCAATTATATAAATATTTCTATAGGAATTTATATTTATAAATTCCAGGGAGAGATGGAATAAGCGACAAACAATGCCAGAATTTCAGGTAATGCAACCATGTTTTATCTTTTTATTACATATATATCTCAGGTACTTTTTATGATGTTTTTGTATTGTTTTCTTCATTTGTATAGACTTCATCGCAAAATAAATTTGATCTTTTCTTTCACGGCAATTTCACCCATAACCTGAAAAGAATTCACTTGAATAAATCCAGGAATATAATTATGTATGATCAAATCGAGTTCTATTAGACAACAACTAAAGAAAAAATAAAATACTTGACTTGTTTTATTTCCATTTTGTATATCTTTTTATCTTTCCATCCAAGTCTCTTTGTATTTCACCAATCAATTTTACATCCCAACACATTTCATGAAGATAGTAATTCCCAGGGATGCTTTCATAAAACACGTTTCTGTGTTCATGAAGTACGTTACATGGCATGTACAACTGTTATAATTCTTTCCAAATGGACATTAAAGATGCTCCACCGCTGATAAGTGATAAGTTTTCTCCATCAAAAACAGTAGCAGACGATTTAGTATTTTTCTTCAGTTACAAAAGTTACTTACTTTACGCCATTACCACCATTGAAACGTTTGAGCTTCTAATTTTACTTCAAGTTAAAGACATGAAAAATAATTAATTGCATCCCGAAAAAAATTCATGGCACTATATCCAATATGGAATGAAGTACTGATTGCGCATGCACCAAAGGCAAAATGAATATCATTTATGCTCTGTCGGCGGTGGAACATCTATAAAAAATAACCTGACGTAAAATAAGAAGCTCAATCTACTCCTGAAAGTAATATTGTAAAGTAATTTTGGTTACTGAAGAAAAATATTCTGCTCCTGTTTTAATAGATAGAAACCAGACGCAACACCTAATAAACACAAAAATACATATACAATAATTAATTAAGCTTTTGTTGCCTCCGTAATCAGCACCTCATTCCATATAAATAATAGAAACATTTTTTGGGATGCAATTGATAGTTTTAAATTATTATATTTTTAAGTAATATAAGCTCAAACTGTCCAACTTTGGTCACTGAAGAATGAAGAATGATGTCGGTGACAACAGACACAAAACCCAAAATTTGTTCATAAAATACCCAAGCATATTCGTCAGATGCTGCATTTGATGCTACTTTTAATCCATTATGATTAAAGACAGTTTCATTGTTTTTACAAATCCTAATAAAGATGTTATAGCATTTGCCGACAGCAAACCAATTGTAAAATAATACAGATTGGTTACGAAGACAAGCCTAAAACTGTACAATATGTCGGAGAGAGAACAGTATCGAGGCCCGTTAATAAAATACAGGAACTTTCGTATTTCCCGTTAAACGAAAGTAGGTCATAGTAATCATGGTGCTTCACCGCGTTAAATTTCAAACTTGAATTGTATTTGTTAGATGTAATAATTTGACAACGTACAGTTTATTTATCAATTTCGATTATATATTCTGGCAGAAATATGCGTACAGCCTGTGTTGGTGATATCGGTAAAGTGTTATTGACTGATGTAACATTACGTGTGACACAGATTTGAATACAGTAGGTCCTACTTACTTTGTGTCTAAATCTCTGCGGTAATATATGATGTTGATCAAGCATTGTACAATCCAAATATCAATCCTAGACTAGGCCTAGGTATCCCTGGGTGCAATATTAATAATGAAACTGCGTTAAATGTTAAAAAGTAATTTAAATACGGGTAGAGGGACAGAAGTTTAGATATATGTGTCTACAATGAAACATAGTACATTTGTAACTGGGCGAAAATTAGGACATGTTATTTTTTCTTCAGAAATCTATTAAAAACCATCATGTTTGATGAATTAATCTGTGAAAATCATTCAAGTGGACAAATAAGCATGTATGATGCCTAATAAACATAAGTTACAACACAAAATCCATGCACTGTAATATAGAAAAGAACTATTGAAATAGGAAGCAATTAAGCATGCCATACACAAAATATTTGAGTTTAAAACATGGCTGTGATGTCATCTATTGTTATAGCTTGAGGTATGGACAGAGCAAAGTCTACTATTATCACCTACTACTGTGGAATGGTTACCTTTTGCTGTGGAATAGTTTGTTTCACTGGAAAAGTAAACAATTCCACAGTTGAAGGGAAATGTAGAGACTGGTGAACAGAGCGTAGATTGTAGTCAGAAATACATCCTCATTCATTAAATCTACTTGTCAACGTTCTATGAGACAATAGCTGAATTTTCTGTCAAATGGAATCACAGATTCTTGACATGATCACTTTATATTCTATTAAAATGGCATATATCAAACAAATTTACACTCCAACACCTTTCAAGAAGATAATTTTTCCCAAGGAATACTTAAAAAAAAACCACACTAGTTTTCCACATGGTTACACCTTTTTATGTACCGGTAGAATTATGACCCAAAATGCTTGGAAACATTTTGATATTGTTTTTCTCTTCTGAATTTTGATGATCTCCCTTTAAGACCTGTGCTGCATGGAAATAAAGAGTCTATGCAATAGACGATTTTTTACACGATTCAATTTTACCGCCTCCTTGTAGTCGATTCAAAATTTACCGCCTCTGCGTATATATTTGATTACTTCTAATTGGCTTATCAGCTCACATGACCACGCTTTGTTTATGAGTTTGCGCACTACTCATTTCAGCGGACAGAAAAAATTTTCACGGGCGCCATTAATCTATTCTATCAACATTTCATTATTTGCACTTTCAAGTACTCTTTCGACTACATATCTGTCAACGACATGTAACTATTTGGCAGTGATCATCAATTTTCGTTTCCGGGTAAGTTTGTTTACTTTTCTTCGCTTGATTAAGCTCAAAATCAGGTCACAAGGCCAAGGCCACATCTGTCATGTCTGACCCAGCTCATGTTTTGGTACTCGGCCACAGTTTTATCGCTCGTTTGGAAAAGTTTATACAGGCATCCCCATCGCGTGATAATTTTGGCTTCTCGAACGATGTTGTTCATCTGGTTGGGATTCCGGGTGCTAATATCGCTCGTTTAGTTTCCCGTTTTCACCGTTCCGCTTCCAGTTCTTATAAGCTTGTTTGTTTACAATGCGGCGGTAATGATCTCAGTAGGCCGAACTTTCAGCCCAACCAAGTCGTCGCTGCGATTATTGATTTCGTGCATAGTCTTCTTCGTTGTGGTGTTCAAAAAGTTGCTGTGTGTCAGTTATTTCGCCGTGAACGGACGCGTCGGCATAAAGGGGATGTTCCTATTTCTGTTTACAATGCGCGGGTGGCCGAGACTAATGACTTGCTGGCTCGTAGTTTGGAGATACCTGGAGTAGTATTTTGGCAACATACACGTGAGATTTGGAATGAAAACGAACTTCTGTGTTCGGATGGTGTGCATTTTCATAATATGAAGCCATATTATAGGTCAATCAAAGGTTGTATCTTATACTCCTTCAAACGTTAATTTGTTTCCCATAGTTATCAGGAGTTGTCTCCCTTCCCCCTGTGTTGGTTTGCAACAAGCACTCGGCCTGACATCTAAATACTACAATATTAAGACAATTTGATTTATTTATGTACCATTCTGTTCAAAAATCAAGACATTCCACATTTTATATAAGATATATCAATAAAAATAAGATCTAAAAAAAAAAAAAAAGAAAAATAAATAAATAAATAAATAAAATAAATACATACAAATTTAAAAAAAAAAAAAAAAAAAGTTTTTGTACACAGATTATCGGGGCTTTGTTCGCCATTTTGGCTTACATATACGCCATATATCTGTTTAGGCAGAGGTGTAAACCCTGGGTTGCTTTGTCGTGTACCCGTTATTCTGCCTTTGTGCCCGCGTTCATCACAACGACATTATAATTTTATTTGCCTAAGTGCCCGCGTACATTTATTAGTTGTTTTGTTTATTCTTTTTACATTAAGAGCACCAATTTGTTTCCCCTTTATTATTGGAATTTCTGATATAATTTTTAATTGAATAATAACAGTTCTTTGACTATATATATATAGAGAGAGAGATAATGTTACTTACAATTACAATTATTTATTTTAGGTTACAAGTTCGTAGTTACATTATTAATTTCAATGTTTGTTTACTTTGTTCTTAATAACTGGGACTTACTCTAGAATTATCAAAGTTCAAGTCTACAAAAGCTTCGTTATTTTACACACAATTTTGATTTAATTTTAACTAAGGAATTCTTGTGAACATTATTGCTGGCCACACTTATTTAATTCCAGATACATCATAATGCCTCCTTAGCGTCGAGCTGCCCTGCAAAACCAATATGCCAATGCTACAGTGTCAAAACGGAGTCGAATCAACCAGGCGTCAGCCTCTACAGCAACATCAGCTTCTAGGGCCGAGACTACTATTCCTGTCTCCAGTTCACCAGAGGTCACGATGGCCTCCTCACAATTACAGGGCCTCATCAGAGAAGCCTTTGAAGCCGGGATGCAGGAGGCTCGTGCACACATTCATCCCCCTGCTCAGCCAATAGATGTGCCTGTGCCCAATGCCTCTGCTGTTCAAACAGCAGCAACACCAACAACAGTCGAGTTAACCACAACCCAACCCAGCACCCAGTTTACTGCAACAACTGTGACTGCCAACATGTCAAGTGCCCCATCCACAACAATGGCCATTGGTGAGGGCATTTTTCCAGCCAACTCTCTCGCATTTCAGAATGACGCAGAGACAGATACTGACAATTCGAGGCATTTCGTGTCTCAATCTTTACCTTTACATTTGATGGTTTCTGACATTGTTCGACAAAAGATTTTGGCAAATAAATTTGTGGATATGAGCACATTAACTGATAAAGAAACTGATGGGAACATGACAATGGTCATCAACACCAATGATGACAAACCATCCTTTCAGCTAGTCAGGAAATCTGGTCCACCACAGACTCTATCAATAGATGAATGGACAAATCATTTCAATATATTTATTGCTGTGTTTTGTAGCATAGATGCTAACAAAGAGGTTTTTCCCCAACTGCTTAAATACATGTCAATGGTACGTCATCTGGCAGCAAAACATGCAGACTGGCGATATTATGACAAAACATTTAGAATGTTGATGGTCAACCCTGCATGTCATCTTCGTTGGGATGAATGCCAAATGGAATTGTGACAGGAGGCAATATCGCGTCGCGCAAACTTGTCTCAAAATACAAATGTCTGTCATCGCTACGCACGTGGTGAATATTGCAGTGGGTGCAAATCCTGCACAAATGTGGAGTTTGTGGGGCGAAACATGCCAGCTCTAATTGCCCGGTTTTGGGCTATCAGGGCAACCAAGGGTCATCTACCCATGGCAATTTTCGTCCCCCTTACTTTCGCTTCCGTGGGCCACGCTTCGGCCAACGATTCAACAATCCATCCAACTACCGCTTCCCCTATCGTGGAAATACCCGCGGGCATCAATGGCGGTTGATCCAGTATTTCTTGCTCGGGCCCTTCAGGGTTATGACCAGGGAAAAGCCTCTTATTTAGTGAATGGTTTTACTGAAGGTTTTAAATTTCATTTTCAAGGTGAGCCATCTCATGAATTCTGCAATAATCTGGTATCGGCTAAAGATATGCCTGAAATTGTTGACGAAAAACTGGCTAAAGAAATACAAGCAGGTCGTATTGCAGGCCCATTTCCAAATCCACCATTTTCAACTTTTCAATTAAGCCCTTTAGGGGTTGTTCCTGAGAAAGAATCCAATAAATTCCGACTCATTCACCACCTTAGTTTTTCAGAGGGTTCTTCTATTAATGATGGTATTCATGAGGAGTTTACCTCGGTACAGTATCAAACAATTCAGGACGCAATATCTTTCTTGAAACGTACTCCAACACCATTTATGGCCAAATCAGATATTGAATCAGCTTTCAGGATTATTCCGATTAACCCCAGTCAACACCATCTGCTTGGTTTTCATTGGAAAGGTCAATTTTATTTTGATAAATGTCTTCCCATGGGCCTTGCAGAAAGTTGCAGAATTTTGAGATGTTTAGCTCTGCTATTGAATGGATCATGTATCAGCGAGGCAGAACGTCAGCCATTGTCAAAGTTTTGGATGATTTTTTGTTCATTGAATCTTCTTATGAGAAATGCCTTTCAAGTTTACAAGATTTCCAATTACTTTGTTCACAGTTAGGGGTTCCCTTGGCAACAGAAAAAACTTTTGGGCCGGATAAAATTCTCCCCTTTCTAGGAATCACTCTTGATGCTATTGTCATGGAATCTCGTCTCCCACAAGACAAACTATCTAAATGTAAAGCTTTATGCCACGATTTCAAATGTCGCAAAAAAGTCACCCTTAAGGAATTGCAATCTTTAATTGGGACATTACAATTTGCAACTAGTGTCGTGATACCAGGTCGGCCCTTCCTGCGTCGGATGATAGACTTGACCAAGGGCATAAAGAAATCGGGTCATAAAATTAGACTTAACGCGGGTGGGAGAGCTGATATGGCATTATGGGCTGAATTTTTAGACAAATTTAATGGAAAAAAATTCTTCTTGTCAGATATATGGGAGACCTCAGAGACAATTCAGCTTTTTACTGATGCCTCAGCTTCTATTGGTTTCAAGGATGAATGGTTGTATGGCGTTTGGGCACCCAACATTAAAAAACCTCACATCAATGCCCTAGAGCTATATCCTATTGTCGCTGCTATATATACATGGGGTCATCAAGTAGAAAACACGGCTATCTGGTTATTTACTGATAACATGAGTCTTGTTTCGGTTTTAAACTCTCAATCTTCTCGAGACCCTGTGATCATGACAATGGTTCGCGCTCTAGTCCTAAAATGTTTACACCATAACATTTTGATAAAAGCTCAACATATTGAAGGTAGAAAAAATATATTGGCTGATGCTCTGTCTCGTTTACAGATAAAGCGGTTCAAAGAGTTGCTGCCTTCTGCAAATCCTCAGCCAACTCCAGTGCATCCTCAGGTGGACCAAACTCTCTTCTTCCCACTTTGTCAACCCTACTGAATGCTTCTCTGGCCCCAGCATCAAGAAGAATATATGATCGAGCTTTATCAGCGATTTCGCAATTTTCTACTGTCATACTAGGACAACCATTCTGCATACCAGTACCTCATAGTACAGTAGCATTAGATGTTGCCCATGCTTACCAAATGGGCAAGGCACCTGGTACTATAACGTCACAGTTGTCAGCTTTAGGCTATGTACATAAGCTAAATGGTTTTAACGACCCTACCAAATCCTTCTTTGTTCGCAAGGTCATTCAAGGTGCTACACGCCTGGCCCCTTCTTTCGACACGAGACTGCCCATAACTATTCCAATTTTGCATTCACTTTGTGAACAAATCTGCAAAGTTACTAATTGCCCACACGAGCAGTCTCTCTTAGCAGCGGTCTTTACACTAGCATTTAATGCGTTAGCTCGTTTAGGGGAATTGCTAGCATATACTTCAGCGCAAGCTAAGAAATTGTTGCAGTTAGCAGATGTCGATGTTGAATTTAAAGACAAAAGACCAAATCAAATATTTATCACATTTCGTCATTTTAAGCACAACATCAGTGGGAAACCTCACACTATTCCAGTCAAAGCCATGCCCCAGAAGCATTGTCCAGTGTTATACCTTATCAATTATTTAAAACTTCGTGGTTCTAAAGCAGGATGCCTCTTTCTAACACGCCAAGGACTTCCCTTCCCGCGAAAGCGTTTTGATTCCCTCGTCCAACAATGCTTGTCACTGTGCCACCTTGATGTGTCACGTTTCAAAGGTCACTCCTTCAGAATTGGGGGGGGGGGGCATCCTTTGCTGCAAATTCATTAGGTCTTTCTGATTCCCAAATCCGATCTCTAGGTCGTTGGAAAAGCGACGCTTTTAAAGTCTACATTCGTTCACAAGGTTTGGCAAACATTCCGTAACGTAGGGTACTTTGTAGTGGTTGGTCCCCTGTTGATGTATCCGACTAGCTAAGATATTACTAGGTTGGGTATTTATCATAGGTGAGAACTATTGTGGTGGTACGCCCCAGTTCTGTCTAGTGCTTGATAGTTGATGTATCTTATTTCCATGTCCAGCTATTTCTGATCCATAGTGGCGGTACGCCCCGGTTCAGATTTTTCTGGTCAAATGTTATTTTCATTGTACCTATTATTTGAGAATAGTAGCTGCTCTTGTTTTAATGTTTAGATTACAGTGTTTTATTTTGTTTTTATTATCTGTTAGATATCCTTTGTGGCGGTACGCCCTGGATCTAGCTGATATTCTTCTAATTAGATTTTGCACGTGCTGTTACATGTGAACAGTAAGACATATTAAGTTAAATTTTTTACAAATGTTGCAAACTTGTAACCTTACAATATTTAGTAATCTACATGTTTTTATTGTATAAGGTAATGCTCGGATCTTTTGTGACGGTACGCCCTAGCTCTAGACTAAACCTTCAATGAGATACAATTTAATGGGACATAATAGTTTTGTTTTGGTCATGCAACACACTCTCCAATGTTTTTTTTTTCTATTTTTGCACTATAATTTATAGCATTCAGTTATTGTAGTAATACACATGCTCAGGCTATCTTAATACCAGTTTAGTAACACAGCCTTTTGTGGCAGTACTCCTCTTTGTTCAACATGATAGTTGTTGCTGTTTTATCCATTTATATTGATTCAATTTGTCGATTATTTTCTTTGTCAGGATCAACCACTATCATTATGTTGTCAGCCTGAAATAAGTTTTATCAAAATAGTTTATATTCTCCAACCATTTTCAACTATTTAACTTACATTTCTGAAGTTTTAACTTGCTGACTGTTTCCAGTAAGTTCTAGATTGTTTTTTATTCTTTCATATTTTGCTTTATATTTTCCACTGGGATTTTTTCTATAATTATTTTTAACTTGTAGCCAGGTCTGAAGTTAGTATTTCAATCATACGCAGCAAGGGTGGCGGCAGCTTCATATATTGTGTTTATATATGAAGCTTTGTGGCGATTTTAAAGCCGCACCTTCACTCATTGTTTTTTGTAAAACCTTATTTTATTGAAAACTTTAATTGAAAGATCATATGATAAAACTTATCGGCCATCTTTTTTCATTAAGATGTGCCAAGTATTCGCCATATCCTTGTTGCGTTAATTCCTTGAGTGAGCAGAGCTTGCTGCTTGTTAGTTTGTGGTAGGAAGCACAAACTAGGGATGTTAGTGCCTACTATTTGAAGAAGTGGAAAAATAAAGAGTCTATGCAATAGACGATTTTTTACACGATTCAATTTTACCGCCTCCTTGTAGTCGATTCAAAATTTACCGCCTCTGCGTATATATTTGATTACTTCTAATTGGCTTATCAGCTCACATGACCACGCTTTGTTTATGAGTTTGCGCACTACTCATTTCAGCGGACAGAAAAAAAATTCACGGGCGCCATTAATCTATTCTATCAACATTTCATTACCCACCCAGACCACATCCCTGTTCTTATTATCCATATTTGTTTTATGCTCATTGCTTTCTTTGTAGTTCTATGTGTAACATTTATATGTTTAATGTAGATTTGCTATTGTTATTTTAACATTTATTGCATATTGTTCTCTCTCGAAATATTTTTGTCACCGCTTTCTTTGTACTTGTATGTGTACCATTTATATGTATAATGTATGTTTGCTATTGTTAGCATATTGTTCTCTCTTATATAATTTCTTGATATTGTACTGTGTGGCGATTTTAAAGCCGCACCTTCACTCATAGTTTTTTGTAAAACCTTATTTTATTGAAAACTTTAATTGAAAGATAATATAATAAAACTTATCGGCCATCTTTTTTCATTAAGATGTGCCAAGTATTCGCCATATCCTTGTTGCGTTAATTCCTTGAGTGAACAGAGCTTGCTGCTTGTTAGTTTGTGGTAGGAAGCACAAACTAGGGATGTTAGTGCCTACTATTTGAAGAAGTGGAAAAAAGTTTTTTCCCACATCACGTCAAATTTATATCCAAAAATCATCACTACTGTGTTTAAATCTGCAAACAGAGCTTCATATTTATGGTCCTCCATGTTGAACGGTGAAAACTAAACTGAGTATTTCTTTCAGTGAGTACCACATACAGTACCTGTTCATGGATCATTCAAATCATGATTCTTGTTCTCAGAATGAGGTTTTGAAATTAATCATGAATATGTCTCAAGGTTTAAATAGGTAGTAAGAGTTTACCTGGAGCTGTGGAATAGTTAAATAATACCCAGTGTAATAGTGGATAGTACCGTAACATTAGGTATATTGTTTTAAGTATGAGAAACATCTCAAAATATGGAATAGCCCTTACTGGCCTCTAACAATTCATTATTTTGACTTTGTCCACAGTTTTCGGTGTTTCTCCAATACATATTCAAATTTCACTATATGGGTTGAACATCTTAATTATAACGACTAGTAAGATATTTAATAAGATACATTATAGACAAATCAATATATAAAAGATAGCAGAAATCAAATATTAATAATAATTAAATAAAATAACACAAGTGTTGTTGGTTCTAGATTGAAACAATCAAAGATGCTCCACCGCCGACAGAGCATAAACGATACTCATCATTTTAACAATAATTGGTATTAAATCGTGTGTATATATGTCTAAATCAACATAAAATGATTTTGCTTTTTAGTGCATGCGCAATCAGTACTTAATTCCCTATAGGACATAGTGCCAGGGATTTTTTCGGGATGCAATTTTATTTTGAATATTCTTTTCTTGAAGTAAAATTAGAAGCTCAAACTGTGCAATGGCGGTAATGGTGTAAAGTAAGTAATTTTTGGTAACTGAATAAAAATACTAAGTCGTCTGCTCCTGTTATTGATAGAGAAAAAATATCATTTCTCAGCATTGGAGCATCTTTAAGAATTTTATCAAAAGGAGGAATAGAATCACGCTAGTTCACATGATGGTACAACTACTCTCCTAATAATTCTGGTACAGACACTGCATTGTTCCAAATATTTCATTTGAATTTTGACTGAATTGTTATAAATTATTCCAACATGTATATTTATCATGACGGCTTCCTTTATAACATACAGGTATTTCTACCAGAAACATATGCATTTGTATAACCAAGCAACACTGACAATGGGGGAAACTATCAGATGATTTTGTATCAATTATCACTTCTGCTTAAAATATCATTAAATAGACTCAATCATAATACATTTTTAAAATTCTGCTATATTTATTATTCAGTTAATCTGTTTACATGTATTGATCTATTATAATTTTATAACAGGTTAGCACAGACTTGTAGTCATATTGGTAGTTTGCTCTTTGCTTTGAGTAATGCAAAGGTTACCAACAGAAGATCGACAACTTAAGATGTAGAGCCATGCAGTTCAACCTCAAAGCTTTGTGAAGGGAATGTCCCGCGTCATACAGTCAAACCAAGGCCTATGGGCACATTGGAAGTAGGAAAACCCTCATTGATGTCTAACACTCAGACAACAAAAAATACCAAACCTAAGCAGGATAGTATGTCCAAATTTGATCCACGTCACACATCTGACAGAAATCAACATGATGTCTCAAGAACACTTAAAAAATTTAAAGGATATATTTCCAAATACAGGTACAAATCAATGTTAATAGTAATAATATATTAACAAACAAAAACAACTTTGACCTTCATTTATTTTGCCAATAAAAACAATCAACTATAATAACATTATCAAGTACATATTATGATTAAGTCCAATTAAAATGATTTCTTGGTTCTTAGGCCCTCTTTACACATAATATTCCTTTATCAGTAAGGTAAATTTTGTTTCTGGCAATAAACAGTACCATACAAAGTACATGTACCCTCTTCACCTTTCAGAGCAATACAAGTGAAAACAAATGCTTCCTCCCTATTCAGTTGCACGGGAACTATTAACTAATTTTTAAATGGCTCAAGCAATCCTGGTTGTGATTAATGACTAGGTACAAATTAAAACTAACATATAAAAATATGAAGTATTAAACATAACAATTAGAAAAAAGTATGTAGCACCTGATTAGCAGATAAATATACAAACCATTTGCAGAATATTGTTCGGAAGTAATAAGAAGTATATACTATATATGAGTACAAATAATGAAATTTCATAATTACCATTTTATAAAAGAAATGACATAACACACTTGCATTTAAAGTTCATATAACAAGTAGTGAAGCACTATAGAAATGTTGAATTTCATCATATACAACAATTAATTGCACACAATAATTTTTTTTCCTTGATTAGCCCACTTATGGAATATACCAGATCATGTTCAAGATGTTTGTTGTGAAATGGAGGTTACTACCATACCAGACCCTTTGATTCTGCAGATGGAAAAAATGTTGTTTACCAATGCCAGTAAAGAAACTGTAAGAATGTATTTAATTTATCCTCTTACTTAAACAAACTGAAATACACTATTAGATTGGTTTTGATTATTCTGTACATGGTCCATATCCCTAATAACCACATGATATTTTTATTAACACATGTGTAATGTTGTCATGAGTATGCATGAATTACAGGTGATAAATTACATATTGCAAATACAATATCTTCATATAACCCTATTTATGTCAAATTGAACCACCATTTAAATAACACATCACTATATGGGCCACTTCTTAGATGTTATCTCAATTCAAACCCATAAAACATAAGCTGTAAAACAACTAATAGTAATACATATTCAATCGCATTTTTTCACATGACATGAAGGTTTTATACATTAATGACATAAAAATATTTCAATTTCAGTACCCCGTGTTGATATCAGTGAAGAGCTGGTAAACTATATAGGGAAATATACAAGAGACCAGATGCTATCTAAGATGTAGAAAGACCTCCACCTCGGTCGTCTGACCTGTTCTATATTTGGTGGTGTGATGAGTGCAGGTGACAACCCTAAATCATTGGTGAAAAGAATTGTAGAGGGGTCAAATCTTGACAGGTATGTAAAATTATAAAACTATTATTAAATCTATACACACAAGACTTTTTGTGCCCATATAAATGTTAATTTCCTTCTTCCACTCACACTTCAAAATTTAGATTTTATTTCAGAAGCTAAACAAGCTGGCTAATAACAATTGAATGTTTGCTTCTGTTCTTTATCTTTACTCTGTTTCAAATTGAGAGATCCAATTTTGAAAGTCTTTCAATGGAAATTAAATGTGACGAAGGGAGATACCGGTAACTCAATTGCATTGAAAAAGAGATTTATATACATAAGTATAATTCTTTTTAATTTTCAGTTATAATGCACTAACCCCAGCTGTACAATGGGGTATAGATTGTGAGAGCAAGGCAAAGGAAGACTATATTTGCCTGCAATCTCTGATCAACACCAAATTTACCCTTCAAGGTAGAAGATACTGGCCTAACCCTATGTGCACATCATTCCTTTCTTGGAACATCCAGTGATGGAAAAGTCATAGAGGGTGATGCAAGTGGTTTGTTGGAAATTAAATGTCCATATTCTATCAAGGGCATGAAAGTAAACAAAATGGAAGTTCTTGATATTGCGGCAATGAACAATCCAGATTTATGCCATGAGTATGTAGCTACAGATGTACGTTTGATTAAAAAACACAAGTATTATACACAGGTACAAGGAGAAATGGCTGTTATGTCTTTGCCATGGTGTTACTTTGTTGTGTGGACAGCCGCACAGAAAAATAATATCTTTGTTGAAAGAATTCACTTTTACCCTGAATTTGTCAGTACTATGATGCCAAGATTAGTTGAGTTCTACATGAAGCACATATTCCTATTATATTTTGAGTAATCTTAATGTGACATTCAGATAGCAAGTATATTGTAACTTTCTATGTATGACTGACATTCATGTTCTCAATTTACTAAAGGAACATCCAAATTTGTTAACCAGCATATGACTTGAAAAATGTGTGTTGATATAGGTTGCAATTTTAAAGGTAGCACTCCATCAAGGATATGGATTTTTTTTACTTTACAAATGCTTCTTTCTACATGAATTCTTAATGATGCTAGCTATCTCTTGAGTTTCAAAAACTTCATTTGTAGTGAACTGTGCCCTGGCACCTCTAAATGGTGGTATATTTAACGAACATTTCTTTTTTTCTAAGATGTCTCTGATAGCAAAGCCTTTATCAGCCATGACACGGACATTCTCATCCAGCAAATCAATCAATCCTGACTCTATTATGAGTTGACGATCGGACGTTTTGCCAGGCTAGCCTTCAGAAACGAATGATATAATGCCTGATGGTGTAATACCAACTAGAACTTTAATTGTTTTATGATGTTTATAATTGTAAAATGTCAAACTTTGATTGATGAGACTAGACGACCTCTGAATAAACACCTCTGTGCAATCTATTATAACGCGGACAGAGGGATATTTAATTTTAAACGCAGATGGCATAATTCTATCAATATTGTCTCTAGCTGGGAAAGGATTTAACATTTTCAGTTCTTTTTGGAGCAGCAGAATCCATGTGGAAAATTATTTAGAGAAAGTCCCTTCTGATATGTGAAATCGTTCAGAAATATCTGTTACCAATAGCCACAACCGTAGCCTCATCAGAACAGAAATGAGTTGGTCAATCAGTTCCAGGGATCCAAAGGATGGTCTTTGTCTGTCTGATGAAGTGGATCCCTTCTGCCCTATCCAGTACTTCATCTTCTCTGCCTTTGGTCTAATGAAGCTGAATAAAATACCATACATATTATTTATCAATAGTGGTTTGTGTTTTAGATTGTAGTGCAGCATGCTGACCTCATATTCATTAAGGGCAAATGTAAACAAATACCCGGTAATGTCACGGGCAAACTGATTTGTTACTGCCAACTAATCTGGTAGCTTAGAGTCTTCAGTCTATTTGGAAATATGTAAAATAATGAAATAATGGGCTAGGGAAATGGTAAACTTTTATAGCAGCTACTGTCACATGTGATCAGTATATATCGTGAAACCTGCCTTATAAAAATGTAGTGACCACCTGAATAAAGAGACTGTCATATGTGCCCCCTCCCCCTTTAAGTTCAATGTTATTTATTTACTATATTTTAATTCAATGTCGAAGTAATTAGGTTTCATAATCTTACAACTGAGATGTGAACATGATTGTACTGTGTATTACACTCAAGTTCATTCATTGTTGATATGCATTGTACTTATAAACAGCCACAAGAGGACAGCAAATGAATGTAGCACCCCCCACCCCCCACCCCACACCCATTTATATTTCTTGAATTGTCTTTTTTACATACATAAGTGCTATTGTCACATGGTGAACTACTTATGAAATCCTTTAAGAAGCTCTAGTTTTCACTATACCTAATTAACAAATACTTACCTGAAAAGCCACAAAAACACTGCAAATGTTGGTAGCCCTGTGTAAAATCTGGTCTTCTGATCATCATTGTCAATCTTTCCGATGCCCCATTTAGACCTTTTCATTTCCTTCTTTAAGTCTTCAAGCTCTCTTTTCAGTAGCTTATTTTCCATCTGTACAGGATCTGGATCACACTGAACTCCTGTTATGTACATGTAGATAGATTTAATACAGTTACAAGTACATTGTACATGTATATGGAATCAACAAATCTACATTGTTATTTTCAGAACATTAAGGGTTTTAGATTAGTTTGTGTAAAGTGAAATTATTTATGGGGTGTGAAAATTTGTACAAATCATATCTGCGGAAAGGATGCACAAATCCAATGTAATACATATCACATACACATAAGTAAGATAACTTCAGGCATTAACTGAAAAAATGAAGACATCTTATTAATACCAGACATGTCATATTACATATATCTGAAACAAAGAGATCCCATAAAAACATAGGCTTCATTAATAAGCAGATCTGTCTTTTCATTTGCCATGTATTCAACAACAGCATTAAAAATTTACATTTGCATTCATTGCATTGTAATTGTAGTTGCACAAAACAACAATGGATTCACCCATAAATAGCAAATATTAGCTCTAGATTTCCCTGTGATCTTTGTTTGAAGGATATTAATACATTACTTTAAATTTGAACCTGAAAAGTTATGAGTAAATTGCATTTTTTTTAACTAATCGATATTTCACTCTGAAGCAATGAAACTAGACTGGCCACCAGTCCTCTCTAGAATTTTATAAACAAATCACTAAAATTTGGCTTGATTTATTTTTGTCTCTACTACATGCCTGATCCTAAAGTTTAAAACTAGGGGGAGATAATCTAAGTAAAGAACTTTTGCTGAGAAAGTCTTATCAGCAACTTAGGGTCTGGTGGCCAGTCTACAATGAAACAGGATGAGTGGGCAATTTAAAGGATTGTTTGTTTCAATGTCGGGTGTAAATATGTGCTTGGCGAAGAGCAGTCTTGCTGCTTTAACCGGCCTTTTCACACACTTTTTTTTTCACCCACGAGGGCTGGGTATTAGTCAGTAATGAGTGTGTAGTAAGACAATCGCAAGATTTGGCCGTAACACGTGTTATCTAGGGTTCTTGAATTCGCAAAAGGCTGTAGAACAATTAGTCGGGAAATGTAATTGCCTTTTCTGATGCGTTGTTCTTCTTTAAGACCGACAGACTGCTTTATGCAGAGAAACATGGAATCAAAATCGGGGTTCGGAGACAGCAGTGATTTCGCTTCATCTTCCCAACTATTTCATCTTTGAATCACGTAAGTGTGTGGGAGAAAACACTGAAAAGCCCTGATGCACCTCCTGAATGGAGGTCTGTCTTTCCCCGGGTAATGCACCTCATTTTTCCATTTCCTGTAAGGATGAAACTCATATTTGTGTCCACATATCTGCTGGTGGTTGAAACAGAGGTGTGTGAGGGTGTGGTGTGTAAATTCAAACTTCCATATGGTCCAATAACCTGTATAACATAGGTCATGAGTATTAATTGCATTTTTAGTATTTAAAATGCACATGAATATGGACAATTCATGTGTATACTCTGCATAGGGTATAAATAGGGAAAATCGGATCAGGAAGGGGGCGGACATTAATGTAACGCATGTCACACATAGGCTTAGCAGCAATCCTGTGTCCCGCCTACCATCATGTCCGAACATATACTCTCAAAAATCAGGAAGAATTATTGGGTACAATTCATAAATGATTATATCACGTCTTAATCATGAGGGGCATTTAAAAAGCAAGTTGGCCCCTATATGTTTGTATACAATTACAGTGTTAATCTATGATAATCTGGGTTATAGACAACAGGGTTATTCGGCTTCATCTTCCCATGATTCACTGCAGTAACTGTGGGAGAAAAACACTGAACTGATTGATGTTGCTGGAGTGTCTGTCTTTCCCCTTTTCCACCTCATCCATTTCCTGTGGATGAAACTCATTCATTTCTCCACATATCTGCTGGTTGAAACAGAGGGTGTGTGAGGGTGTGTGTGTAAATTCATAACTTATATGGTTCAATAACTTGTATAACATAGGTCAGTTTATTAATTCCTTTGTTAGTATTAAAATAATCAATGCACATGAATATGATAATTCATGTGTATAATTGCATAGGGTAAAGGTAAGGGAAGTTCGGACAGGAAGGGGAAGTGCGGACATTATGTAACGCACACACTAGGCTTATACTTATTCAGAATCCTGTGTCCCGAACTTACCTACTCACATGTCCGAACATACCCCCCCCCCTCTCTGAAAATCAGGAAGACCGATGTGGGTAAATTCAGCTGGCTGTATATCACGTCTTAATCAAAATAGTTTTTGGAGAACCCTATCAAAATGTTGGAATTGATTGGCAGTTTAATGTGATATATGATATACATCTCGTTACTGAATATTTTTATGGCCAATAAAGTTATATGTGATTTTACTACGACAGAGTCCGAACTTCCCTACCTTTACCCTACACGTATAATTCCGCCTTAAGACACATTCATGTATTATATATAATGTTATATGTTAAAATTAGTAATAAATTAGCTAAGTATATGTATGCTTTAATGCAAATCTGGTAATGATGGATTCAAATTGTATATTACTGTCTTTGCACAAATAAAAGTGTGTGTATGATACAAAAGGTTAAAATAGAAATCAACACATAAAACGTTATCCTTTTTGAAGACTCTATGTACATGTATTTGTGTTTGAACTATTAAATTCTATTATCTCACTTTGTCCTAAAGTGACAATTTAGGTGCTCTCCATAGACTGCAGTGTATAGGCATCAGGGAAATTTAGTGCAAATGTCATGGTTGATTAAACATGTTACCTGTGTTCTATTTTTAGCCCCATAGTAAGCAATAGAGGACTCTCCTGCACAAGCTGGTATTTAATGAAACTAAAATGGACATCGGGATCGGATATATGAGCATTGTCTCACATGGAAAAGTTTCCTACGGCAATGTCTTTCATTCCTAGCATTCTCGGCTGCTGACAGAACCTTCTTTTTATAGGCGAAGATAGTCGGCCGGTAGTTTATGTGATTTGCTTCTTAGCTATGCCACCCGTCTACAAAGTGCTCCGAACACACTTTACTGTACTCGTTTGGAGCCCAACCTGCCCTGTTAATTGCCTTCTCCCATGCTTTTCTTTTCCTGCCATCCTTCGGAAAGCGAAAAAAACCCGCTCCTTAGCCTTCCTTCCCTGTCTGTTTGAACACCGGTATGCCATGCATTGTATCGCCATTTTTATCCAAACGGGTTGGCGTCCGGAAGCATTTGTACGCATGCGCGGAAAACAGGACCGCTTTTAACGTGAAAAAGTTAATTGTATTAAGTATGAGATATTTTTTTTGGTTTTGTCCTCTAATTCAGCTCAATGTTAACCCTAAGGCTCAAATAGACGTCATGACATCCTGTCGAACATGACGTCATGGCACCCTGTTGAACATGACGTCATGGCACCCTGTTTGACAAATCAGATAGTTCTCATTAACAAGGTCACTCGGTGGTGACTATAACTGGGTCTGTGATATAGTTTTTCCATAATCACCAAAATATAACATTCGTTATTTTTCTATTATTGGTATCACCATTTCGAAATATAGAATGCAAATGTTTGTTGTTTTTTGTTTTGTTGTTGTTTTTTTTACATTATTTCCTTCTCCTATAACAATTTATACATAATTTCGTAAATTTTAAGTATGGTCTGTCGAAAGGGCGGAAAGTAAATATGGCACTATGTGGAGCTTTAAATGATGTCTATCGTATATCTCAACCAATACACGACGGAATCTACAGTAAATTTTAAAACATTACGTGTAAGGACCATGGCCCGGAATGACTTTTATAAAACCCCACACTGTCTGCAGATCAGATAGCGTCTTTGTCTCTGAAGGCAAATTTAAGGCATGCCACATGTGAAAAAGATCGTTGAAGTGTGAAAAAAGATAAACTTATGTAGACGGGGTATGTGTTAATCGATAACAACGTCGTGGATATTCCAGTCTATGCTTTATTTGATCGTCATATACAAAAAACCTACAACAAAGACAAACACACCATATAACACCACGTAGACAAATATAAAACAGACAATTCACAAAACGAAAGTACAAACCTTTCACACTTGTATACACTTACCAGGCGCCCCATAGATAGTATACAGTAACCAATGTCCTTGCGGACGCGGACAAGCTTTAGATGTATACAGCACAACCGGACTTGTGGGAGGCCGGAGTGAGAATGAATATTCGCGGGAATCTTTGATTAAAGTAAGAGAAAGTGAACGATGGGATGATGGGAAATGCACGTGGTTAGTCAGAGTCCGTCCGTCAACTGTCACTCAAACACCTACAGGTACATACACACATATCAACACCTGTACATGACAGGTGTGACCTCATGCGCGACGACTTACGAATAACTACTCACAGAGCACACACATGCATACATGACGTACACGTATGTTTCACCTGTCTACACTTATACCAGGTTAGGTATATTTATATGACATATCATTTGCACTAACCATCAGAGTCACAAATCAAAATGTTAACATTGCATAAGTTGGGATGAACTTCCTGTTATGACGTCATCAAGATGGCCGCCATCTCGAATTTCACTAAAAATGAAAAATAGTCATATCATTGACATTTTTCAACCGAAGTAGACAAATAAGGTATCAAAATGACCACAATAGAACAACAAATACACATCAGGACCGAATAATCCAATATATTTAGTGTGTTGTTTTCGCAGGAAATGAAAAAAAACGGATTTTAAGCTCAATAATGGCAATTTTTTAGCATTATTTTCATATTTGGCTTGACGCAGCAAAAACAACAAATTATAATTCGTAATCAGGTATTTGATCTCTTATCAAAATAAAAACAACAACAGCAAAACCAAAAATATATAGAAATATAAAAGAGAGAATTATTGTTATACCCTCATTAGGTTCACAAAACATCATCGGTGCATATGCTATTTTTCGAACTCAAAACCGCTGATAGACTGGTTCCCGCCTCAGTTACCTCCCTTGCGTACGCTTTACTGAGGACCGGTAGCGAGTAGCTATCTTGAGTGAGAATTCCAACTCCTGGTGTATTATAATTTCCTTAAATAGAACATTGACTAATGACGATTTATAAGAAGAAAAAATAATTTAAAGTTGACAGAATATCTAGGTTGGACAAGTCACAGTTTCCTAACTTTAAAATTTCCTAACATAACCCATTCTTATGTTTGAGAGATGAGAGAGCTTAACAAATGTAACCAAAGCTAAGCCTGTGTTTCTGTTAATATCATTAACAGTTTTAAAAACTTTTGAAAATGAGCAAATTCATTGTTTATTTCCTATGTATATGTATAGCATAAACAAAATGTCAGATGGTTACTACTAGTGTCACATATTACTTTCACCGGTTCCCAATGATTATCATTGTGCGTGCTTGTTTGCCTCATTGCCTATCCACTGAAGAGACTCAGCATGTCTGGTAGCTGGTACATGCAGTCCGAATCAGAGTAATCGAGATAATAAAATCTGTTACCTGTAAGTGAACGAGATCGGACAAACGATGATCAATCGGTACATACTGTTTTATAATTAAAAACAACAACCAAACAATGCATGGTAAATCACTGAATGCACATATTTCTAATAATATTGACTATCTGACGCTTGTGACGTCACCGGTTCAAGAGTTTGACGTCACATGCACGGACTGTTACATGGATGGCGTAAAATTCCGCCAAAATTCGCGTAAAGGTACCAGACAGATCGGACGAGATAGCAAAATCTAGCACCGGATATCATGTGAGATTTCCCTGTCCGAGGTGCGAGAAATCAGTATCCAATTCGTCGAAAGCAGATCTAGAAGTCACTAGTTATGTACAGGATTAATGCATGTTCGTATAGGTTAAGCATTGATCGTCATATTTTTACATGTATTGGTGTGTAACATACATTGTGTGTTCTAGCATATCCAGTGGGTTAGCTTTATTATATGCTAGATTACCTAATGTATGTTACACATCTATACATGTCAAAAATATTAAACCAATGCTTATATTTACATTTAAACTATTCATCTCCGTTTCAAACAGAAAATAGACAAGCAAAAAAATAAAATATGAAAATAAAACTTATACGTCTGCATATACCAGTTGATGGAACAACTGTACTTTGGCTTCCGGTAAGTTGTCATGGACAACCGACTAAACAATAACAGTAGATGAAATAATACTATCGATAAACCGAGGTATGTAAAGATAAATACAACACTTTAATCCATTTAAAATATCTTAATTAGAATACATATTCATGTTGATCAATTTTAAGAATATTTCAATATTCCTTCAGTGAATTTTCACACATCCAGCCTTAAATCTAGCCTTTTCGTGACTTCGTGATGAAGGTATTAGTATACCAGAGCCTAACCGACAATATTAATATTGGAAAATTAGCCCAACCATACTTGATATTTGAGAATCCCGTCTCCCAGTACCGTTCAGTTTAGGTATGTGTATAGATATGCGTTATTATCGTCTAATGTCTGTACTTTAGAATATTTCGTCACGGTTTCCTATCGAGTTACCTATAATGGCAGTAATACAACCTATTCGATTGTATTGTGATAATGCGACATGGATATTCTATTTTTAACGCAGTACGTCATTGGAGTTCCCACTATCTGCATTCCTCCAGTGTTTTAACCTATACAGAAGAAAGGTTTTAACAGTTACTTATGTAAAGTTGTCTACAGCTACCTGTGTATATAAATTGAACCTGAGATCTCTACAAACAGTGAATATTTTTGCAATAGATCTACGTCTAAATCTAACCGATTTGACAAGGGCAACAGATTAGGTAAGTGGCAACCATAATACTATTCAATACGCTGTATATTGTATAACATCTCCCAACACCCATAACATCGGTCTCCCACCCATAACATCTGTCTCCCACTCATAACAACTGTCTCCCAATCATCACAACTGTCTCTCACTCATAACAACTGTCTCCCACTCATAACATCTGTCTCCCACTCATAACATCTGTCTCCCACTCATAACAACTGTCTCCCACTCATAACAACTGTCTCCCACTCATAACAACTGTCTCCCACTCATAACATCTGTCTCCCACTCATAACATCTGTCTCCCACTCATAACAACTGTCTCCCACTCATCACAACTGTCTCCCACTCATAACAACTGTCTCCCACTCATAACAACTGTCCCCCACTCATAACATCTGTCTCCCACTCATAATATCTGTCTCCCACACATAACATCTGTCTCCCACTCATAATATCTGTTTTCCACTCATAACATCTGTCTCCCACTCATAATATCTGTCTCTCATCCATAACATCTATATCCCACTCATAATATCGGTCTCCAACACATAACATGTCTGTCTCTCCCACATATATACCCTCTCATGATATCTTTCTCCCACTCATAATTTCTGTCTCCCACCAATAATATCTGTCTCCCACTCAAAACATATATACCCCCTCATAACATCATTCTCCCACCCATAATATCTGTCTTCCACCAATAGTATCTGTCTCCTACTCAAAACATATGTACCCCCTCATAATATCTGTCTCCCACCCATAACATCTATATCCCACTCATGATATCTGTCTCCCACTAATATTATCTGTCTCCCATTCAAAATAACTGTCTCCCACTCATAATAACTATCTCCTACTCACAACATCTGTCTCCCACTCGTAATATCTGCCTCTCACTCAAAACATATGTACCCCCTTATTATATCTTTCTCGCACTCATAATTTCTGTCTCCCACTAATAATATCTGTCTCCCATTCAAAATAACTGTCTCTCATTCATAGTATCTCCCTTCCATTCATAACATCTGTCTCCTCTGGGGTATCGAGGATAAATGTTGTGATAATTAAATAGAGGTTGTTTTTTTAGAAAAAAATCAGCTTGTTTCAAATGGCAGCTAATCGTCGAACGACAAAAATGAAGATGATAGACTTGCTTAAAATGAACTTGCATTGTATCTCAATGAAGAACTTGAGACAAAAGACTTCAACAAATTAAAAGGACTATATAAAGACGTTGTCCATTATCAGTTCAAGACCTAGATAAAATTACAGATGTTTTAAAACTAGTTCATCAACATCTATCCCAATTCATAATATCTGTCTCCCACTCATAATGTCTGTCTCCCACTCATAATATCTGTCTTCCACTCATAATATCTGTCTTCCACTCATAATGTCTGTCTCCCACTCATAATGTCTGTCTCCCACTCATAATATCTGTCTCCCACTCATAATGTCTGTCTCCCACTCATAACATCTGTATCCCACTCATAACATATGTCTCTCACTCATGCATCTGCCTCCCATTTATAATATCTGTCTCACACTCATGACATCTGTCTGACACTCATACATCTTTCTCCCATTCATAAAACCTGTCACTCACTCATAACATCTGTCTCCCATTAAAACATCGGTCTCCCACCAATAATATCTGTCTCCCACTCATTACATCTGTCTCTCAATCATAATATGTCTGCTCATCTATGGCATATTATGCGATAGATGTGATGGCATTGATAGCAACCCCTGGGGTAACGAGGATGAATGTTGTGATAATTAAAAAAAGGTATTTTGTAGATGTTGTATTTACTAAAATTTACATATTTCGTTTTAGAAAAAAAATCAGCTTGTTCCAAATGGCAGCTTATCGTGGAACGACAGAAAATGAAGATGATAGACTTGCTCATAATGAACTTGCATTGAATGTCAATGACGAACTTTCGACAGAAGACTTCAACAAATTAAAAGAACTATTTAGACGTTGCCCACTATCAGTTCAAGAGTTAGAAGAAATTACAAATGTGTCAGAACTGTTTCACATACGTGAAAAATATGAAAAAATATCAGTGTTGAACTATGAATTCTTCACGAAACAATTGAGGAAAGTTAATCCAAGTCTTGCTACTTATGTGGAAAAGAAGGAAACTGAAGGTGAGGAAGGTCAAACTGAAGATAATGCTTTACATACCAGTACATAAACCTTGTTTTTCACATAACTGCGAGTGAAATACTTGTTTATACAATGAGGCTGTATTACATGGCTACCTATGCAAAACAACCTCGTGACGTTACTGCGTGAACAACATTACTATTTTCTTAAATGTTATTTTAAGAAAATATGCTGGTTTTACTATAATACTGCAAAAAATGGGATTTGCTTTAAAAGCATCACTCAGTTTTCATGTGTGGATAGTTTATTTGCAGTTACGGTTTTGTTTGTAGTTATTTCTCAAATAATTGTAAAATTGTAATAAAACGTCAAGATGTGAGAGAAAGATACTCTTTCACATGATGATATGATGGATAGGGATACATCTTGTGTCTTATAAGCTTGTATTTTGTAATTCATTAGTTTTTTTTCTGAATATGACCAAGGTTATTTAGGACACTTGGCCATAGGTCGTACGCATTGTGATCTTTTGCAATAGTCTGACTCGTCGTACGTCTTTCGTTAAGCGCAATGTTATAACTTTTCCTTGGGAACACGGTTACTAGAATAGAAATAAAAAAAAATATTTAAAAAATATGAGCTAATAAGTTACTGAGTTATTGCTTTTTACATTGATTTATTATTGGTCTCTGTAAACATATTAATTTTAGTCAACTTTGCTTAAGCGTAGATGTTTAATGAAACTTTGCATCCAGCTTACAATTAATGGAATTAGATTTTTTATTTACAGTTAAGAAACTCGTGACTATATAAATTGAAAAGTACGTTATATAAACATAAACGGTTACTTACAACTGCCTTTGCCAGGCGTATCGAGAGCTTTTGATCAGTTCCATGCGCATTTAAAAATGCATGAACTAGAGATACTATTTGATAAGCTGGCTAAATGGCAACTCTGTAATGTTGCCCTTTTCCCGCCAAATTGTAGCTCTAGCTCATTCATTGTATAACATGGATTTGTTTCTAGGAGAAACTAGTTTTTCATTTACTTGCTTGGTTTATTATAGGTCTGTCTGCATCCAAAAAACGAAAGACGACAGAGGGAAAGGAGTCGTCATCTAGTTCAGGTTTGCATAGCCTCTATCCACGAAAGTCAACGTCCTCACCAACCAACATGGACGCTCCGGACGCTGCAGAAAACGTAAACAAAGATATCAAAATCAGGCGTGATGAAGACATGGATTTCAAGGTTAGGAATACTACTATACAGCACGACGAGAAACGTCGTGTCTAATGAAGCCCATCTAAAGATTTTCTTCATCGTACATATAACGTTATTGGATTTTTTAAGATATACCCTTATCTTGTATCCCTATCTCAAGGATTTGTAAGTGATATTATCTACGTCCTTGTCTACACTACAGATGCATCTGGTATTATTTGGGTCTATTTCTAAATTATTGTGTATCAATTAGGTGACCCAAAAGGGCATAAAACACTCTGGTAACTCGTATGTCAAATATCTAGATATACTATATAAACCAACATAAAGATAACTCAAAGATACATTCTTTGAACGTTTTTTGCCGTATCAGGGCGGCTCTTCAGATTGGTTTATTCGAAATAATATATTCTGAAGAGCCGTTCTGACATGGAGAAAAGTTCAACAAATGTATCGTTGAGTTTTCTTCACTTTACATTTTTTTTCGTCCGAAAGGAAGATATTAAGTTCATTATCATTAAACCAACACACACATATACAGTGGCTTATATATTACCGACGTGTTAACCACCTACCTAAAGTTATATGTGCCGTATTGTTCATAGTCACGAATCAAGAAGAGCTTTTAATATGTTATTCAACTCCAAAAGTTACCAACATTTTGAGAATTACAATACTTTCAATGTATAGGTTTTAATTTTAAAAAGTACAAAATGGACTGAAAATGATTTTTGGCAGTACTGCCAAAAATCATTATATCAACATCTTCAGTGTAATGAAATGAGTACATACGGTCAGACCATGAAGCCATCTTGGTGTCCACAATTTCATTGCACATTTTTACAGTATTTTTAGTAATTGTAAAGTGATTTCTGAAGGTATATTTCCATCTACAGCTTTATTCATTAAAACTTATGGTTTTAAATAGATAACTGAAGAAAAATTAACATGTCCAAATTTTAACCAGTTACGGCACATGTAACTTTAATGTACATGTACACATGTACACTGTACATGTACATGTATGAGTGATCCTGAGAAATGTAATTGAAATACATACTAGGATTGCAGGCTAATGAATACACTTAAACAATCTTAGAGGTATAGTACGACGAGAGAATTTTGAATCAGAAGTTTCGCAATGTTGAGATATAATATTGTTGGGTTAACAAAAGTCGACTAATTGAATCACCTAGAAGATCGTCAACTGTTTACCTTTTTACAGTCAGGTTACCAACTTCATCAGTTGCAAACTGCCCCATATTTCATTGTTCAACGGACAATTAAAATATAAGGTCATAAACGAGGAGATATCTTTTCCTGGACAATATGTTTCAGCTAAATTAACACGGTGAAGTTACGTTTTAACCCGTGATTTGATAAGCACTTTTATTCTGTATCACAAGTGAAGTATATCAAATGCCTTTTTTTCTTATAGGGTACAGATTCTGCTGTTGTGCGCTCAAAGTATTTCAAAACAGAAGGTATTGTGAAAAGTTTGACTGGTAATTGAAAAAAAACATATGACAATACATGTAACTTATATTATATTAAAATGTTAAATTTTGAAGTGTAACATACGTGCACACATTTTCTTTGTTAACTGAGTTTGAGGTCAATCGATGCACGTATTACATTGAACTAGAAATGGGTCAAAGGAGCAAATTGCTATACCTTTACTCTATATTCCCTATACACTCATTTGGTCTGAGACTCTAAAATATTAATTTATGTTGACATAAAACATGTGTATCATAATTGTATATAATAGCAATCTAGATTAATACAATAATTTTAAACTTGAAATCAACTCTACAAAGTATAGATTTATGCATTTGTAAAGAATCATAATCTTAATCAATGATATTCTATTATTGAACAGAACATCAGAATTTTGGTGTCAACATTTTGTTGTTTTTTATGCATATGTCTGTTTCTCTCCATAGACAGCCAGAAGTGATGAAGCAATGTCTCAATTTGCATTCAACTATTACCTCGGTTGATTCTGGCATCCTGGATACAGAATCTGTTGACAAATGTCGCAATGCGTCATAAACAAAACGTTATTAATAAAGCTTTGCAATCAGACAGTATGTTAATTGACATTACTCTCATGATATGTAGAGTGATTTTTGACATTCTTATTGCAGTCCTTCAATAATTCATTTGAAAATATTAAATGCATTGTTTTCGAAAATGTTTTCAGGATTACGCAAATTGACGAAAGGGGCTATACCTTCCACTTTTGGCTGGTCTCCAGAAGCTGTGCCTAGAAGAACTCCACAAAAAAGAACAGTTACTGTACCTAGTGACAGGTTCGAACTCTTTAATTGTAATTTATGTACTGTTAATCATGTAAACATTTTTGATTTGCAAATTTAAATGGAAATATTAAAGATTGGTACATGTTTCTTTTCCAAAGCTGTAATTAATTAATTTGTGCGCATAGAATTCGGTGCAAACAAAAGTATATATATCAATCAATTAGACTGCAAATCACAGTTGATCTACTTTAAAACTTTAATTGAAGTTAAAGGAGCTCGATTTCTGCAGTTAAATTCACTTTTATTTTTACTTCAGTTCAATAAAGTATTGGTTGTCATATGTTGGCATCCATTGGTGTGTAACATACATTGCTTTACATTTATATACATTGCATGATCATAGCCAATGGAGCGAATTATCATACATTATCAACATATAAGTTATGTGCGGTGGCAATGTAAATCTTTTGAAAAAAATAATATCTGGATTCCCAAAACCTTTTTAACTAATTTCAAAAGTGAAAGACATTCTGCCAATGTGAAAAAACACAAGCGGCTAATAAAACTTCAGCAGCAGGTGTGCTCAGAGGGCTGTATATTTTATGTCAAAATGTAAATGTATATTAATTTTTCTTTTGCAGTTACGAAGGTAATAACAAAAAGAGTTCTACCAGTGCATCATCTACAGCGGAGATAAATCTAACTAATCCCACTAGCGTAAAAAAAATTTACTGTGACGAAAAGCCTTCTCAAGACGAAGATATTGAGGTATTAAACGATTTTTTATCAATGCCAGATATGATTTTGTACAAGATTATTTTTTACTCCTATTGTACATGTTTGTGGGATCCTGAAAAATATCCCGTGTAATTGAAATACATACTAAGATTGCAGGCTGATGAATATACTTAAAGAATCTTAGAGGTATTGCACGACGAGTCAATTTTGAATCATTACGTTATTGCCCATCAGTAGTTTAAAGATATAATATTATTAATTAACAAAAGTCGATTAATTGAATCACCTAGAAGATCGTCAACTGTTTACCTTTTTACAGTCAGGTTACCAACTTTATCAGTTGCAAACTGCCCCATATTTCATTGTTCAACGGACAATTAAAATATAAGGTCATAAACGAGGAGATATCTTTTCCTTGACAATATGTTTCAGCTAAATTAACACGGTGAAGTTACGTTTTTAACCCGTGATTTGATAAGCACTTTTATTCTGTATCACAAGTGAAGTATATCAAATGCCTTTTTGTCTTATAGGGTACAGATTCTGCTGTTGTGCGCTCAAAGTATTTCAAAAGAGAAGGTATTGTGAAAAGTTTGACTGGTAATTGAAAACAAATCATGTGATACTACATTTAACCTATATTATATTTAAATGTTAAATTTTGAAGTGTAACATACGTGCACACATTTTCTTTGTTAACTGAGTTTGAGGTCAATCGATGCACGTATTACATTGAACTAGAGATGGGTCAAAGGAGCAAATTGCTATACCTTTACTCTATATTCCCTATACACTCATTTGGTCTGAGACTCTAAAATATTAATTTATGTTGACATAAAACATGTGTATCATAATTGTATATAATAGCAATCTAGATTAATACAATAATTTTAAACTTGAAATCAACTCTACAAAGTATAGATTTATGCATTTGTAAAGAATCATAATCTTAATCAATGATATTCTATTATTGAACAGAACATCAGAATTTTGGTGTCAACATTTTGTTGTTTTTTATGCATATGTCTGTTTCTCTCCATAGACAGCCAGAAGTGATGAAGCAATGTCTCAATTTGCATTCAACTATTACCTCGGTTGATTCTGGCATCCTGGATACAGAATCTGTTGACAAATGTCGCAATGCGTCATAAACAAAACGTTATTAATAAAGCTTTGCAATCAGACAGTATGTTAATTGACATTACTCTCATGATATGTAGAGTGATTATTTGACATTCTTATTGCAGTCCTTCAATAATTCATTTGAAAATATTAAATGCATTGTTTTCGAAAATGTTTTCAGGATTACGCAAATTGACGAAAGGGGCTATACCTTCCACTTTTGGCTGGTCTCCAGAAGCTGTGCCTAGAAGAACTCCACAAAAAAGAACAGTTACTGTACCTAGTGACAGGTTCGAACTCTTTAATTGTAATTTATGTACTGTTAATCATGTAAACATTTTTGATTGCAAATTTAAATGGAAATATTAAAGATTGGTACATGTTTCTTTTCCAAAGCTGTAATTAATTTGTGCGCATAGAATTCGGTGCAAACAAAAGTATATATATCAATCAATTAGACTGCAAATCACAGTTGATCTACTTTAAAACTTTAATTGAAGTTAAAGGAGCTCGATTTCTGCAGTTAAATTCACTTTTATTTTTACTCCAGTTCAATAAAGTATTGGTTGTCATATGTTGGCATCCATTGGTGTGTAACATACATTGCTTTACATTTATATACATTGCATGATCATAGCCAATGGAGCGAATTATCATACATTATCAACATATAAGTTATGTGCGGTGGCAATGTAAATCTTTTGAAAAAAATAATATCTGGATTCCCAAAACCTTTTTAACTAATTTCAAAAGTGAAAGACATTCTGCCAATGTGAAAAAACACAAGCGGCTAATAAAACTTCAGCAGCAGGTGTGCTCAGTGGGCTGTATATTTTATGTCAAAATGTAAATGTATATTAATTTTTCTTTTGCAGTTACGAAGGTAATAACAAAAAGAGTTCTACCAGTACATCATCTACAGCGGAGATAAATCTAACTAATCCCACTAGCGTAAAAAAAAATTTACTGTGACGAAAAGCCTTCTCAAGACGAAGATATTGAGGTATTAACGATTTTTTATCAATGCCAGATATGATTTTGTACAAGATTATTTTTTACTCCTGTTGTACATGTTTGTGGGATCCTGAAAAATATCCCGTGTAATTGAAATACATACTAAGATTGCAGGCTGATGAATATACTTAAAGAATCTTAGAGGTATTGCACGACGAGTCAATTTTGAATCATTACCTTATTGCCCATCAGTAGTTTAAAGATATAATATTATTAGATTAACAAAAGTCGATTAATTGAATCACCTAGAAGATCGTCAACTGTTTACCTTTTTACAGTCAGGTTACCAACTTCATCAGTTGCAAACTGCCCCATATTTCATTGTTCAACGGACAATTAAAATATAAGGTCATAAACGAGGAGATATCTTTTCCTTGACAATATGTTTCAGCTAAATTAACACGGTGAAGTTACGTTTTAACCCGTGATTTGATAAGCACTTTTATTCTGTATCACAAGTGAAGTATATCAAATGCCTTTTTTTCTTATAGGGTACAGATTCTGCTGTTGTGCGCTCAAAGTATTTCAAAAGAGAAGGTATTGTGAAAAGTTTGACTGGTAATTGAAAACAAATCATGTGATACTACATTTAACCTATATTATATTTAAATGTTAAATTTTGAAGTGTAACATACGTGCACACATTTTCTTTGTTAACTGAGTTTGAGGTCAATCGATGCACGTATTACATTGAACAAGAGATGGGTCAAAGGAGCAAATTGCTATACCTTTACTCTATATTCCCTATACACTCATTTGGTCTGAGACTCTAAAATATTAATTTATGTTGACATAAAACATGTGTATCATAATTGTATATAATAGCAATCTAGATTAATACAATAATTTTAAACTTGAAATCAACTCTACAAAGTATAGATTTATGCATTTGTAAAGAATCATAATCTTAATCAATGATATTCTATTATTGAACAGAACATCAGAATTTTGGTGTCAACATTTTGTTGTTTTTTATGCATATGTCTGTTTCTCTCCATAGACAGCCAGAAGTGATGAAGCAATGTCTCAATTTGCATTCAACTATTACCTCGGTTGATTCTGGCATCCTGGATACAGAATCTGTTGACAAATGTCGCAATGCGTCATAAACAAAACGTTATTAATAAAGCTTTGCAATCAGACAGTATGTTAATTGACATTACTCTCATGATATGTAGAGTGATTTTTGACATTCTTATTGCAGTCCTTCAATAATTCATTTGAAAATATTAATGCATTGTTTTCGAAAATGTTTTCAGGATTACGCAAATTGACGAAAGGGGCTATACCTTCCACTTTTGGCTGGTCTCCAGAAGCTGTGCCTAGAAGAACTCCACAAAAAAGAACAGTTACTGTACCTAGTGACAGGTTCGAACTCTTTAATTGTAATTTATGTACTGTTAATCATGTAAACATTTTTGATTTGCAAATTAAAATGGAAATATTAAAGATTGGTACATGTTTCTTTTCCAAAGCTGTAATTAATTTGTGCGCATAGAATTCGGTGCAAACAAAAGTATATATATCAATCAATTAAACTGCAAATCACAGTTGATCTACTTTAAAACTTTAATTGAAGTTAAAGGAGCTCGATTTCTGCAGTTAAATTCACTTTTATTTTTACTTCAGTTCAATAAAGTATTGGTTGTCATATGTTGGCATCCATTGGTGTGTAACATACATTGCTTTACAGTTATATACATTGCATGATCATAGCCAATGGAGCGAATTATCATACATTATCAACATATAAGTTATGTGCGGTGGCAATGTAAATCTTTTGAAAAAAATAATATCTGGATTCCCAAAACCTTTTTAACTAATTTCAAAAGTGAAAGACATTCTGCCAATGTGAAAAAACACAAGCGGCTAATAAAACTTCAGCAGCAGGTGTGCTCAGTGGGCTGTATATTTTATGTCAAAATGTAAATGTATATTAATTTTTCTTTTGCAGTTACGAAGGTAATAACAAAAAGAGTTCTACCAGTACATCATCTACAGCGGAGATAAATCTAACTAATCCCACTAGCGTAAAAAAAATTACTGTGACGAAAAGCCTTCTCAAGACGAAGATATTGAGGTATTAACGATTTTTTTATCAATGCCAGATATGATTTTGTACAGGATTATTTTTTACTCCTGTTGTACATGTTTGTGGGATCCTGAAAAATATCCCGTGTAATTGAAATACATACTAAGATTGCAGGCTGATGAATATACTTAAAGAATCTTAGAGGTATTGCACGACGAGGCAATTTTGAATCATTACCTTATTGCCCATCAGTAGTTTAAAGATATAATATTATTAGATTAACAAAAGTCGATTAATTGAATCACCTAGAAGATCGTCAACTGTTTACCTTTTTACAGTCAGGTTACCAACTTCATCAGTTGCAAACTGCCCCATATTTCATTGTTCAACGGACAATTAAAATATAAGGTCATAAACGAGGAGATATCTTTTCCTGGACAATATGTTTCAGCTAAATTAACACGGTGAAGTTACGTTTTAACCCGTGATTTGATAAGCACTTTAATTTTGTATCACAAGTGAAGTATATCAAATGCCTTTTTTTCTTATAGGGTACAGATTCTGCTGTTGTGCGCTCAAAGTATTTCAAAAGAGAAGGTATTGTGAAAAGTTTGACTGGTAATTGAAAACAAATCATGTGATACTACATTTAACCTATATTATATTTAGATGTTAAATTTTGAAGTGTAACATACGTGCACACATTTTCTTTGTTAACTGAGTTTGAGGTCAATCGATGCACGTATTACATTGAACAAGAGATGGGTCAGAGGAGCAAATTGCTATACCTTTACTCTATATTCCCTATACACTCATTTGGTCTGAGACTCTAAAATATTAATTTATGTTGACATAAAACATGTGTATCATAATTGTATATAATAGCAATCTAGATTAATACAATAATTTTAAACTTGAAATCAACTCTACAAAGTATAGATTTATGCATTTGTAAAGAATCATAATCTTAATCAATGATATTCTATTATTGAACAGAACATCAGAATTTTGGTGTCAACATTTTGTTGTTTTTTATGCATATGTCTGTTTCTCTCCATAGACAGCCAGAAGTAATGAAGCAGTGTCTCAATTTGCATTCAACTATTACCTCGGTTGATTCTGGCATCCTGGATACAGAATCTGTTGACAAATGTCGCAATGCGTCATAAACAAAACGTTATTAATAAAGCTTTGCAATCAGACAGTATGTTAATTGACATTACTCTCATGATATGTAGAGTGATTTTTGACATTCTTATTGCAGTCCTTCAATAATTCATTTGAAAATATTAAATGCATTGTTTTCGAAAATGTTTTCAGGATTACGCAAATTGACGAAAAGGGCTATACCTTCCACTTTTGGCTGGTCTCCAGAAGCTGTGCCTAGAAGAACTCCACAAAAAAGAACAGTTACTGTACCTAGTGACAGGTTCGAACTCTTTAATTGTAATTTATGTACTGTTAATCATGTAAACATTTTTGATTTGCAAATTTAAATGGAAATATTAAAGATTGGTACATGTTTCTTTTCCAAAGCTGTAATTAATTTGTGCGCATAGAATTCGGTGCAAACAAAAGTATATATATCAATCAATTAGACTGCAAATCACAGTTGATCTACTTTAAAACTTTAATTGAAGTTAAAGGAGCTCGATTTCTGCAGTTAAATTCACTTTTATTTTTACTTCAGTTCAATAAAGTATTGGTTGTCATATGTTGGCATCCATTGGTGTGTAACATACATTGCTTTACAGTTATATACATTGCATGATCATAGCCAATGGAGCGAATTATCATACATTATCAACATATAAGCTATGTGCGGTGGCAATGTAAATCTTTTGAAAAAAATAATATCTGGATTCCCAAAACCTTTTTAACTAATTTCAAAAGTGAAAGACATTCTGCCAATGTGAAAAAACGCAAGCGGCTAATAAAACTTCAGCAGCAGGTGTGCTCAGTGGGCTGTAGATTTTATGTCAAAATGTAAATGTATATTAATTTTTCTTTTGCAGTTACGAAGGTTATAACAAAAAGAGTTCTACCAGTACATCATCTACAGCGGAGATAAATCTAACTAATCCCACTAGCGTAAAAAAAAATTACTGTGACGAAAAGCCTTCTCAAGACGAAGATATTGAGGTATTAACGATTTTTTTATCAATGCCAGATATGATTTTGTACAGGATTATTTTTTACTCCTGTTGTACATGTTTGTGGGATCCTGAAAAATATCCCGTGTAATTGAAATACATACTAAGATTGCAGGCTGATGAATATACTTAAAGAATCTTAGAGGTATTGCACGACGAGTCAATTTTGAATCATTACGTTATTGCCCATCAGTAGTTTAAAGATATAATATTATTAGATTAACAAAAGTCGATTAATTGAATCACCTAGAAGATCGTCAACTGTTTACCTTTTTACAGTCAGGTTACCAACTTCATCAGTTGCAAACTGCCCCATATTTCATTGTTCAACGGACAATTAAAATATAAGGTCATAAACGAGGAGATATCTTTTCCTTGACAATATGTTTCAGCTAAATTAACACGGTGAAGTTACGTTTTAACCCGTGATTTGATAAGCACTTTTATTCTGTATCACAAGTGAAGTATATCAAATGCCTTTTTTTCTTATAGGGTACAGATTCTACTGTTGTGCGCTCAAAGTATTTCAAAAGAGAAGGTATTGTGAAAAGTTTGACTGGTAATTGAAAACAAATCTATGTGATACTACATTTAACCTATATTATATTTAAATGTTAAATTTTGAAGTGTAACATACGTGCACACATTTTCTTTGTTAACTGAGTTTGAGGTCAATCGATGCACGTATTACATTGAACTAGAGATGGGTCAGAGGAGCAAATTGCTATACCTTTACTCTATATTCCCTATACACTCATTTGGTCTGAGACTCTAAAATATTAATTTATGTTGACATAAAACATGTGTATCATAATTGTATATAATAGCAATCTAGATTAATACAATAATTTTAAACTTGAAATCAACTCTACAAAGTATAGATTTATGCATTTGTAAAGAATCATAATCTTAATCAATGATATTCTATTATTGAACAGAACATCAGAATTTTGGTGTCAACATTTTGTTGTTTTTTATGCATATGTCTGTTTCTCTCCATAGACAGCCAGAAGTGATGAAGCAATGTCTCAATTTGCATTCAACTATTACCTCGGTTGATTCTGGCATCCTGGATACAGAATCTGTTGACAAATGTCGCAATGCGTCATAAACAAAACGTTATTAACAAAGCTTTGCAATCAGACAGTATGTTAATTGACATTACTCTCATGATATGTAGAGTGATTTTTGACATTCTTATTGCAGTCCTTCAATAATTCATCATTTGAAAATATTAAATGCATTGTTTTCGAAAATGTTTTCAGGATTACGCAAATTGACGAAAGGGGCTATACCTTCCACTTTTGGCTGGTCTCCAGAAGCTGTGCCTAGAAGAACTCCACAAAAAAGAACAGTTACTGTACCTAGTGACAGGTTCGAACTCTTTAATTGTAATTTATGTACTGTTAATCATGTAAACATTTTTGATTTGCAAATTTAAATGGAAATATTAAAGATTGGTACATGTTTCTTTTCCAAAGCTGTAATTAATTTGTGCGCATAGAATTCGGTGCAAACAAAAGTATATATATCAATCATTTAGACTGCAAATCACAGTTGATCTACTTTAAAACTTTAATTGAAGTTAAAGGAGCTCGATTTCTGCAGTTAAATTCACTTTTATTTTTACTTCAGTTCAATAAAGTATTGGTTGTCATTATGTTGGCATCCATTGGTGTGTAACATACATTGCTTTACATTTATATACATTGCATGATCATAGCCAATGGAGCGAATTATCATACATTATCAACATATAAGCTATGTGCGGTGGCAATGTAAATCTTTTGAAAAAAATAATATCTGGATTCCCAAAACCTTTTTAACTAATTTCAAAAGTGAAAGACATTCTGCCAATGTGAAAAAACACAAGCGGCTAATAAAACTTCAGCAGCAGGTGAGCTCAGTGGGCTGTATATTTTATGTCAAAATGTAAATGTATATTAATTTTTCTTTTGCAGTTACGAAGGTAATAACAAAAAGAGTTCTACCAGTACATCATCTACAGCGGAGATAAATCTAACTAATCCCACTAGCGTAAAAAAAAAATTACTGTGACGAAAAGCCTTCTCAAGACGAAGATATTGAGGTATTAACGATTTTTTATCAATGCCAGATATGATTTTGTACAGGATTATTTTTTACTCCTATTGTACATGTTTGTGGGATCCTGAAAAATATCCCGTGTAATTGAAATACATACTAAGATTGCAGGCTGATGAATATACTTAAAGAATCTTAGAGGTATTGCACGACGAGTCAATTTTGAATCATTACGTTATTGCCCATCAGTAGTTTAAAGATATAATATTATTAGATTAACAAAAGTCGATTAATTGAATCACCTAGAAAGATCGTCAACTGTTTACCTTTTTACAGTCAGGTTACCAACTTCATCAGTTGCAAACTGCCCATATTTTCATTGTTCAACGGACAATTAAAATTATAAGGTCATAAACGAGGAGATATCTTTTCCTTGACAATATGTTTTCAGCTAAATTAACACGGTGTGAAGTTACGTTTTAACCCGTGATTGATAAGCACTTTTATTCTGTATCACAAGTGAAGTATAATCAAATGCCTTTTTTCTTATAGGGTACAGATTCTGCTGTTGTGCGCTCAAAGTATTTCAAAAGAGAAGGTACTTGTGAAAGTTTGACTGGTAATTGAAAACAAATCATGTGATACTACTTAGAGGTTACATTAACCTATATTTATATTTAAATGTTAAATTTTGAAGTGTAACATACCTGCACACATTTTCTTTGTTAACTGAGTTTGAGAGTTTGAGGTCAATCGATGCACGTATTACATTGAACTAGAGATGGGTCAAAGGAGCAAATTGCTATACCTTTACTCTATATTCCCTATACACTCATTTGGTCTGAGACTCTAAAATATTAATTTATGTTGACATAAAACATGTGTATCATAATTGTATATAATAGCAATCTAGATTAATACAATAATTTTAAACTTGAAATCAAACTCTACAAAGTATTAGATTTATGCATTTGTAAAGATATCATAATCTTAATCAATGATATTCTATTATTGAACAGAAACATCAGAATTTTGGTGTCAACATTTTGTTGTTTTTTATGCATATGTCTGTTTCTCTCCATAAACAGCCAGAAGTGATGAAGCAATGTCTCAATTTGCATTCAACTATTACCTCGATTGATTCTGGCATCCTGGATACAGAATCTGTTGACAATAAAATGTCGCCAATGCGTTTAAACACAAAACGTTATTAATAAAGCTTTGCAATCAGACAGTATGTTAATTGACATTACTCTCATGATAAGAGTGATTTTTTGACATTCTTATTGCAGTCCTTCAATAAATTCATTTGAAAAATATTAAATGCATTGTTTTCGAAAATGTTTCAGGACGCAAAAGGGGCTATACCTTCCACTTTTGGCTGGTCTCCAGAAGCTGTGCCTAGAAGAACTCCACAAAAAAGAACAGTTACTGTACCTAGTGACAGGTTCGAACTCTTTAATTGTAATTTATGTACTGTTAATCATGTAAACATTTTTGATTTGCAAATTTAAATGGAAATATTAAAGATTGGTACATGTTTCTTTTCCAAAGCTGTAATTAATTTGTGCGCATAGAATTCGGTGCAAACAAAAGTATATATATCAATCAATTAGACTGCAAATCACAGTTGATCTACTTTAAAACTTTAATTGAAGTTAAAGGAGCTCGATTTCTGCAGTTAAATTCACTTTTATTTTTACTTCAGTTCAATAAAGTATTGGTTGTCATATGTTGGCATCCATTGGTGTGTAACATACATTGCTTTACATTTATATACATTGCATGATCATAGCCAATGGAGCGAATTATCATACATTATCAACATATAAGTTATGTGCGGTGGCAATGTAAATCTTTTGAAAAAAATAATATCTGGATTCCCAAAACCTTTTTAAACTAATTTCAAAAGTGAAAGACATTCTGCCAATGTGAAAAAACACAAGCGGCTATAAAACTTCAGCAGCAGGTGTGCTCAGTGGGCTGTATATTTTATGTCAAAATGTAAATGTATATTAATTTTTCTTTTGCAGTTACGAAGGTAATAACAAAAAGAGTTCTACCAGTACATCATCTACAGCGGAGATAAATCTAACTAATCCCACTAGCGTAAAAAAAATTTACTGTGACGAAAAGCCTTCTCAAGACGAAGATATTGAGGTATTAACGATTTTTTATCAATGCCAGATATGATTTTGTACAGGATTATTTTTTACTCCTGTTGTACATGTTTGTGGGATCCTGAAAAATATCCCGTGTAATTGAAATACATACTAAGATTGCAGGCTGATGAATATACTTAAAGAATCTTAGAGGTATTGCACGACGAGGCAATTTTGAATCATTACGTTATTGCCCATCAGTAGTTTAAAGATATAATATTATTAGATTAACAAAAGTCGATTAATTGAATCACCTAGAAGATCGTCAACTGTTTACCTTTTTACAGTCAGGTTACCAACTTCATCAGTTGCAAACTGCCCCATATTTCATTGTTCAACGGACAATTAAAATATAAGGTCATAAACGAGGAGATATCTTTTCCTGGACAATATGTTTCAGCTAAATTAACACGGTGAAGTTACGTTTTAACCCGTGATTTGATAAGCACTTTTATTCTGTATCACAAGTGAAGTATATCAAATGCCTTTTTTTCTTATAGGGTACAGATTCTGCTGTTGTGCGCTCAAAGTATTTCAAAAGAGAAGGTATTGTGAAAAGTTTGACTGGTAATTGAAAACAAATCATGTGATACTACATTTAACCTATATTATATTTAAATGTTAAATTTTGAAGTGTAACATACGTGCACACATTTTCTTTGTTAACTGAGTTTGAGGTCAATCGATGCACGTATTACATTGGACAAGAGATGGGTCAGAGGAGCAAATTGCTATACCTTTACTCTATATTCCCTATACACTCATTTGGTCTGAGACTCTAAAATATTAATTTATGTTGACATAAAACATGTGTATCATAATTGTATATAATAGCAATCTAGATTAATACAATAATTTTAAACTTGAAATCAACTCTACAAAGTATAGATTTATGCATTTGTAAAGAATCATAATCTTAATCAATGATATTCTATTATTGAACAGAACATCAGAATTTTGGTGTCAACATTTTGTTGTTTTTTATGCATATGTCTGTTTCTCTCCATAGACAGCCAGAAGTGATGAAGCAATGTCTCAATTTGCATTCAACTATTACCTCGGTTGATTCTGGCATCCTGGATACAGAATCTGTTGACAAATGTCGCAATGCGTCATAAACAAAACGTTATTAATAAAGCTTTGCAATCAGACAGTATGTTAATTGACATTACTCTCATGATATGTAGAGTGATTTTTGACATTCTTATTGCAGTCCTTCAATAATTCATTTGAAAATATTAAATGCATTGTTTTCGAAAATGTTTTCAGGATTACGCAAATTGACGAAAGGGGCTATACCTTCCACTTTTGGCTGGTCTCCAGAAGCTGTGCCTAGAAGAACTCCACAAAAAAGAACAGTTACTGTACCTAGTGACAGGTTCGAACTCTTTAATTGTAATTTATGTACTGTTAATCATGTAAACATTTTTGATTTGCAAATTTAAATGGAAATATTAAAGATTGGTACATGTTTCTTTTCCAAAGCTGTAATTAATTTGTGCGCATAGAATTCGGTGCAAACAAAAGTATATATATCAATCAATTAGACTGCAAATCACAGTTGATCTACTTTAAAACTTTAATTGAAGTTAAAGGAGCTCGATTTCTGCAGTTAAATTCACTTTTATTTTTACTTCAGTTCAATAAAGTATTGGTTGTCATATGTTGGCATCCATTGGTGTGTAACATACATTGCTTTACATTTATATACATTGCATGATCATAGCCAATGGAGCGAATTATCATACATTATCAACATATAAGTTATGTGCGGTGGCAATGTAAATCTTTTGAAAAAAATAATATCTGGATTCCCAAAACCTTTTTAACTAATTTCAAAAGTGAAAGACATTCTGCCAATGTGAAAAAACACAAGCGGCTAATAAAACTTCAGCAGCAGGTGTGCTCAGTGGGCTGTATATTTTATGTCAAAATGTAAATGTATATTAATTTTTCTTTTGCAGTTACGAAGGTAATAACAAAAAGAGTTCTACCAGTACATCATCTACAGCGGAGATAAATCTAACTAATCCCACTAGCGTAAAAAAAATTTACTGTGACGAAAAGCCTTCTCAAGACGAAGATATTGAGGTATTAACGATTTTTTATCAATGCCAGATATGATTTTGTACAGGATTATTTTTTACTCCTGTTGTACATGTTTGTGGGATCCTGAAAAATATCCCGTGTAATTGAAATACATACTAAGATTGCAGGCTGATGAATATACTTAAAGAATCTTAGAGGTATTGCACGACGAGGCAATTTTGAATCATTACGTTATTGCCCATCAGTAGTTTAAAGATATAATATTATTAGATTAACAAAAGTCGATTAATTGAATCACCTAGAAGATCGTCAACTGTTTACCTTTTTACAGTCAGGTTACCAACTTCATCAGTTGCAAACTGCCCCATATTTCATTGTTCAACGGACAATTAAAATATAAGGTCATAAACGAGGAGATATCTTTTCCTGGACAATATGTTTCAGCTAAATTAACACGGTGAAGTTACGTTTTAACCCGTGATTTGATAAGCACTTTTATTCTGTATCACAAGTGAAGTATATCAAATGCCTTTTTTTCTTATAGGGTACATATTCTGCTGTTGTGCGCTCAAAGTATTTCAAAAGAGAAGGTATTGTGAAAAGTTTGACTGGTAATTGAAAACAAATCATGTGATACTACATTTAACCTATATTATATTTAAATGTTAAATTTTGAAGTGTAACATACGTGCACACATTTTCTTTGTTAACTGAGTTTGAGGTCAATCGATGCACGTATTACATTGGACAAGAGATGGGTCAGAGGAGCAAATTGCTATACCTTTACTCTATATTCCCTATACACTCATTTGGTCTGAGACTCTAAAATATTAAATTATGTTGACATAAAACATGTGTATCATAATTGTATATAATAGCAATCTAGATTAATACAATAATTTTAAACTTGAAATCAACTCTACAAAGTATAGATTTATGCATTTGTAAAGAATCATAATCTTAATCAATGATATTCTATTATTGAACAGAACATCAGAATATAGGTGTCAACATTTTGTTGTTTTTTTTATGCATATGTCTGTTTCTCTCCATAGACAGCCAGAAGTGATGAAGCAATGTCTCAATTTGCATTCAACTATTACCTCGGTTGATTCTGGCATCCTGGATACAGAATCTGTTGACAAATGTCGCAATACGTCATAAACAAAACGTTATTAACAAAGCTTTGCAATCAGACAGTATGTTAATTGACATTACTCTTATGATATGTAGAGTGATTTTTGACATTCTTATTGCAGTCCTTCAATAATTCATTTGAAAATATTAAATACATTGTTTTCGAAATATTTTCAGGATTACGCAAATTGACGCTAGGGGCTATACCTTCCACTTTTGGCTGGTCTCCAGAAACTGAGCCTAGAAGAACTCCACAAAAAAGAACAGTTACTGTACCTAGTGACAGGTTCGAACTCTTTAATTGTAATTTATGTACTATTAATCATGTAAACATGTTTGATTTGCAAATTCAAATGGAAATATTAAAGATTGGTACATTATTCTTTTCCAAAGCTGTAATTAATTTGTGCGCATGGAAGTCGGTGCAAACAAAAAGTATATATATATTAATCAATTAGACTGCAAATCACAGTTGATCTACTTTAAAACTTTAATTGAAGTTAAAGGAGCTCGATTTCTGCAGTAAACTTCACTTTTATTTTTACTTCAATTCAACAAAATATTGGTTATCATATGTTGGCATGCATTGATGTTTAACATACATTGCTTTACATTTATATACATTACATGGTCATAGCCAATGGTGCGAACTATCATACATTAACAACTAATTTCAAACGTGAAAGACATTCTGCCAATGTGAAAATTACAAACGCACGCGGCTAATAAAAAACTTCAGCAGCAGGTGTGCTCAGTGGGCTGTATATTTTATGTCAAAATGTAAATACATATTTATTTTTTTTTTGCAGTTATGAAAGTTATACAAAAAGAGTTCTACCAGTACATCATCTACAGCGGAGATAAATCTAACTAATCCCACTAGCGTAAAAAAAATTACTGTGACGAAAAGCCTTCTCAAGACGAAGATATTGAGGTATTAACGATTTTTTATCAATGGCAGATATGATTTTGTACAGGATTATTTTTTACTCCTATTGTACATGTATGTGGGATCCTGAGAAATATTCCGTGTAATTGAAATACATACTAGGATTGCAGGCTGATGAATATACTTAAAGAATCTTAGAGGTATAGCACGACGAGGCAATTTTGAATCATTACGTCATTGCCCATCAGTAGTTTAAAAGATATAATTATTATTAGATTAACAAAAGTCGATTAATTGAATCACCTAGAAGATCGTCAACTGTTTACCTTTTTACAGTCAGGTTACCAACTTCATCAGTTGCAAACTGCCCCATATTTCATTGTTCAACGGACAATTAAAATATAAGGTCATAAACGAGGAGATATCTTTTCCTGGACAATATGTTTCAGCTAAATTAACACGGTGAAGTTACGTTTTATCCCGTGATTTGATAAGCTCTTTAATTTTGTATCACAAGTGAAGTATATCAAATGCCTTTTTTTCTTATAGGGTACATATTCTGCTGTTGTGCGCTCAAAGTATTTCAAAACAGAAGGTATTGTGAAAAGTTTGACCGGTAATTGAAAAAAAAAACATATGACAATACATTTAACTTATATTTAAAATGTTAAATTTTGAAATGTAGCATACGTGCACACATTTTCTTTGTTAACTGAGTTTGAGGTCAATCGATGCACGTATTACATTGAACTAGAAATGGGTCAAAGGAGCAAATTGCTATACCTTTACTCTGTATTCCCTATACACTCATTTGGTCTGAGACTCTAAAATATTAAATTATGTTGACATAAAACATGTGTATCATAATTGTATATAATAGCAATCTAGATTAATACAATAATTTTAAACTTGAAATCAACTCTACAAAGTATAGATTTATGCATTTGTAAAGAATCATAATCTTAATCAATGATATTCTATTATTGTACAGAAGATCAAAATATTGGTGTCAACATTTTGTTGTTTTTTATGCATATGTCTGTTTCTCTCCATAGACAGCCAGAAGTAATGAAGCAATGTCTCAATTTGCATTCAACTATTACCTCGGTTGATTCTGGCATCCTGGATACAGAATCTGTTGACAAATGTCGCAATACGTCATAAACAAATACGTTATTAACAAAGCTTTGCAATCAGACAGTATGTTAATTGACATTACTCTCATGATATGTAGAGTGATTTTTGACATTCTTATTGCAGTCCTTCAATAATTTATTTGAAAATATTAAATACATTGTTTTCGAAATATTTTCAGGATTACGCAAATTGACGCTAGGGGCTATACCTTCCACTTTTGGCTGGTCTCCAGAAACTGTGCCTAGAAGAACTCCACAAAAAAGAACAGTTACTGTACCTAGTGACAGGTTCGAACTCTTTAATTGTAATTTATGTACTGTTAATCATGTAAACATTTTTGATTTGCAAATTTAAATGGAAATATTAAAGATTGGTACATGTTTCTTTTCCAAAGCTGTAATTAATTTGTGCGCATAGAATTCGGTGCAAACAAAAGTATATATATCAATCAATTAGACTGCAAATCACAGTTGATCTACTTTAAAACTTTAATTGAAGTTAAAGGAGCTCGATTTCTGCAGTTAAATTCACTTTTATTTTTACTTCAGTTCAATAAAGTATTGGTTGTCATATGTTGGCATCCATTGGTGTGTAACATACATTGCTTTACATTTATATACATTGCATGATCATAGCCAATGGAGCGAATTATCATACATTAGCAACATATAAGTTATGTGCGGTGGCAATGTAAATCTTTTGAAAAAAATAATATCTGGATTCCCAAAACCTTTTTAAATTTCAAAAGTGAAAGACATTCTGCCAATGTGAAAAAACGCATGCGGCTAATAAAACTTCAGCAGCAGGTGTGCTCAGTGGGCTGTATATTTTATGTCAAAATGTAAATACATATTAATTTTTCTTTTGCAGTTACGAAGGTTATAACAAAAAGAGTTCTACCAGTACATCATCTACAGAGGAGATAAATCTTACTAATCCCACTAGCGTAAAACACGATTTCTATGACGAAAAGCCTTCTCAAGACGAAGATATTGAGGTATTAACGATTTTTTATCTATGCCAGATATGATTTTGTACAAGATTAATGTTTCTCCTATTGTACATGTATGTGTGATCCTGATAAATATCCCGTGTAATTGAAATAAATACTAGGATTGCAGGCTGATGAATACACTTAAACAATCTTAGAGGTATAGCACGACAGGACAATTTTGAATCGTTCACGTTATTGCCCATCAGTAGTTTCGCAATGTCGAAATATAGTATTATTAGATTAACAAAAGTCGATTAATTGAATCACCTAGAGAATCGTCAACTGTTTACCTTTTTACAGTCAGGTTACCAACTTTATCAGTTGCAAACTGCCCCATATTTCATTGTTCAACGGACAATTAAAATATAAGGTCATAAACGAGGAGATATCTTTTCCTGGACAATATGTTTCAGCTAAATTAACACGGTGAAGTTACGTTTTAACCCGTGATTTGATAAGCACTTTAATTTTGTATCACAAGTGAAGTATATCAAATGCCATTTTTTTCTTATAGGGTACATATTCTGCTGTTGTGCGCTCAAAGTATTTCAAAACAGAAGGTATTGTGAAAAGTTTGACCGGTAATTGAAAACAAATCATATGATACTACATTTAACTTATATTATATTAAAATGTTAAATTTTGAAATATAACATACGTGCCCACATTTTTTGTTAACTGAGTTTGATGTCAATCGATGCACGTATTAGATTTAACTAGAGATGGGTCAGAGAAGCAAATTGGTTTACTTTTACTTTGTATTTCCTATTGTACACTCATTTGGTCTGAGACTCTAAAATATTAATTTATGTTGACATAAAACATGTGTATCATAATTGTATATAATAGCAATTTAGATCAAAACAATAATTTTAAACTTGAAATCAATTCTACAAAGTATAGATTCATGCGTTTGTAAAGAATCATAATTAAATGTTGCAATGCGTTTACACACATCGGCTAAATTTGCTGAATAAGCAGGAATTAGTAATGAACGTGATATTTCGATGTTGACTAGTCAACATTTCCCAGGTGCAAAACAGATCTGTTTTCACCATAAAAGAGTATAGAGTATACAAAGCAAAGGTATATTATTATTATCATAATCATAAATGGTCCTCAAAAATACAATTCAACTTGAGTTATATTAGAAACACATTTTATAATTTGCCAGTTAGTGAAGTCTGAATTTGATCACATCATTGACAAAATTTGACAATTTGAAACTACTGTCATAGTATGTAAAGTGATCTAAAGGGACTGTTTACATTCAATTTGCCTTGACTTCCAGACATTGCGGCAGGAAGTAGTCCACGGAAAAGAACGGCACCTAGTGACAGGTTTGAACTCCTTAAATACAATTTATGTACTGGTAATCATGTAAACATGTTTAATTTGTGAATTCAAATAGAAGAATGCAAGATTAGTACATGTTTCATTTTCTAATCTGTAATTGAATTTGTGTGCGTGAAATTTAGTGCTTACAAGTGTGTTACTATACTGATTAAACACACTGCAAATCTGTCCAACCGTTTTACTAACTTGAAGTCAGATGATCTAATTCAAAACTTTAATTGAAGTTAAAGAAGTTCTATTTCTGCTATAAACTTTATTTTTTATACTTAAATTCAATTAAGCATTGGCTGTCATAAGTTTGACATGTATTGGTGTGCAACATTAATGGGTGTTCTAGCATATCCAGTGGTGCGCATATTGGATTTAGTACAACATATAGGTACTGTGCAGTGGCAATGTAAATATTATGAAAAAAATAATCTTTATTTCATCAAACTTTTTTAAAACTAATTTAAGTAAAAGACATTATGTCAGTATGAAAATTACAAGCACATGAAGCTACTGAAACTGCAGGAGCAGGTGTGCTCAGTGGGCTGTATATTTTATGTAAAGATGTAATGTATATTTTGTCTTTGCAGTAATGAAGGTAATACCAAAAAGAGGTCAACCAGTAAAACATATGCAGCGGATGTACCAGCAACTAATCCCCCTAGCGTAGAGCACGACTGCTGTCTCGAAAAGCCATCTCAAGACAAATATATTGAGGTATCGATAATTTGTTTTCCTTTTAAGATATCATCTTGTTCAGGCTTTATATTTTATTTCATATCAATGCATTAGAAAAATTATGCTAATTGGTATCCGCCAACCGACATTATATAATAAAGGTTAGATGGTTTGTTATGTACCCAACAGGTCGCTGTGACCTTCATCTGAGAAAAAACTTGTACATCATACTATTTATATTATTATGTATGTCATATATTATGTCCCCATGTATGTGAGGGAAATACCTGCAGTTTCATAACACATATTGTAGGGAATTCATCTGATTGTCTTGTTAAAATTGATTTATGAACTCTAGATTATAAGTAGATACCACATACATAGCGACAGCTACTCGTGGTAAGAATATACATATAACTTTGGTTCAGTGAATGGTCCCATTTTTATTGATTAAAGGCACTATATAAAATATATTTTACTTTCTAAGATATTGAAATTGTATTGGGTTTTTGTTTTACATTTCAGGAATTAGAGACCCATATTGAAAGGCTGGAGCAAAAAGTTAAAGAACTCACCATTAAAGTGGAGAAATTTGGAATTCAGAAATTTTCAGCTAATCCAGATCTAATTAATTTTTATACTGGCTTCACTTCATATGAAATTTTTTGTTCTGTTTATAATGATATCGAACCAACAGCTTCTAACATGATTCGGTGGACGCAGATTCAACGAAATTGCAATATTAATACTAATTCTTTTAGAATTGAATCATTATCATATGTAGATCAGTTTTTTATGTTCTTGTGTAAAATACGTCAGGGTTTTTTTGAGGAAGATTTAGCACAACGGTTCTGTATTTCTCAGAGCACTGTTATTCATATTATTTTAACATGGAGTAATTATTTATCCTGTATTTTAGGTTGTATATCTCTCTCGCCAACAAGAGCTGTTGTTCAGAATGTTTTGCCAGAATGTTTTAAAAATACTTTTCCAGATACAAAAGTAATATTGGATTTTACCGAAATTCGTGTTCAAACTCCTAGTGCTAAAGTTTTAAATTATTCTAATTACAAATCTCACACAACTTTTAAAGGTCTGATTGGTATTACACCTAATGGAGATGTTTGTTTTGTTAGTAATTTGTACTCTGGTAACATATTAGACAAAGATATTACCCAACGTAGTGGTATTTTAAATTTGTTAGAAGCAGGTGATGAAGTAATGATAGACAAGGAATTTTTGATACAGGATTTATTAACTCCAATTGAAGTAAAACTAGTTATTCTCCCATTTTTAATGAGCAAAGGTAAACTAGCAACGTTGAGGATACATGTTGAACGGGCAATAAGTAGATGCAAAGAATACCGTATTTTTGATCACGTTGTACCTATGTCAATTGCTGGAAATGTGAACCAGATTTGGACCGTATGTTGTTTACTCACAAATCTTCAAGAAAAGTTATTTTAGTTATAACACAATTTATTGTTATACTGAATTATGTATACTAAACTAATCAGTATTTATACAATATCATGGAAATTATGATTGGTGTTTAAGAATATTTGTACATATAAATAATGTTATTTGCTTTTTTTGTTGACTATCATCCCCTTTGTTTTAGACAGCTTGAATGGGATAATTGTTGTATTTATATGTTAGTGGGATTTTTGTTTAATCACTTAACATGTTTTGAGACATGTTCCTGATAACAATTATATTATTAAGGTTGTGTCCGTCTTTTCTTCGTTTACAAAAGTGTCTATTCAAATGAACCAAAGTACAGCCAGTTTACAACATATTAAATATTTTCTATCGAATATATACTAATATACTATCCCTAATAGATACTGTTATAATTTGTGTGGGGATTCTACTGACGGTATTATCAGGTTTAAATTGGCTTTAACGAAGTCTGTTTGTTTTTATAATAATTATTATTTCTATTATATTCTATTATCTAAGTCAACATCCTGCAAACAGTTTTGGTTTTTCAGAGGTTTGAAAAAGGAGACTGTCAAAACTAAAACTCATGCATCAGATTTGTTTCGTTTTTTTTCTCTTTTATTTGTATTCAATACTATTATAAATTTATATTGAAAAATAACTACAAACGCTATTTTCGGTTAATATTTCACATCAAATTGTATATATGTAGACAGGTGATACCTATTTATACGTCAGATATGCATGTGTGTGCTTTGTGAGTATGTATTCGTGATACAATTGGTGTTATCGTTTGTATTAGTTTGAAAGCGTTTAAAGTAGGACGTTATGATAATTGCCTACATATTGCTTATGCCATTTAAAACATGTTTATTCGATATATTCTTTTGAAGTCCGGCTTTATAAGATTCAAGAATCAGTTGTATTGCATTGAGCACGAAATATCCAGTTTGTTTGTTTTTTCTTAAAATACTGATTTAGATGAAACGACTGAAATATACATTATTTCATCATGTTAGATTAGACGAATATTTCTCACAACCAGGGTCACTCGATGATTTTGTGTGATACTGGGACTGTAGTTTGATTTATTAATAATGAAACAAATAAAGCATTCCAACAACAATATCATATATAACAGATATTTGACTAAGCCATAGATTAATTTCATTGTAAATATTATTAGCTGAATCTATTTCTGAATTTTAATTTAATTTGAATGTTGCTAATCATTGGTAAATCTCCAGGTAATAAAACAGAAGCGCTTTGACAGACATGGCATGATTTTCTTTGTTAGAAATGCAAAATGACCAAAGTTTCAGTTAGTGCACCCGAACCCATGCCCAGGTTGAGTGGAACTAGCAAGGAATCTGTGATATATATATGTACATTCCATGGTACTAAGGCAGACACCAAAATTGTCAAATATACCTACAATAAAAGATAAATGAAAACATAAAAATACTATTATATTTCTCATTGTATACATTTTTAACATTCAATAATCTCGACCCTATGCCCAGATGGATTGAACTTATACATATGTAAGATCCAAAACTAAAATGGCAAAATTATTTTTATAAAATGTACAATGATACTGGTAACAAATAAACGGTATGGTAACAATGTGTACACTAAATAGGACTCAAGTTACCTCGACCCAATGTCCAGGTGATTTGAAATGTGACTGATACCTTGAAAAGCCTGGGTAGCTTAATTCAAAATGTTTCCTATACAAGTACACCAATTATATATGTGGGATATGAAAAATTAATCTGTTTTACAAGATATGGGGAAAATGGGGTAAGGTTGCTGACCGATCACCAAACGCACCATTAACTCTGCGGTGTGGTGACATCGAAAAGGGTAGGAAGCCGTATATAACGTTTAAAAGCCATAGACTTCAACCTGCCCATCTGTAGGATTTCTTCGTCCGGAACCCCCAATGCAGCAGCTGTACTGGCAGCGCCGATACGGAAAACTATGACTTGTGTACTGATTTGGTCGGACGCCTGCCCAAGCAAGATAACTGCGGAGATAGGAACTAAAGTACTGGTAAGACACTGGGAAATTACTAGGAAAGGTAAACAATGGACCCGGATAAGTGCCCCGCAACTTGACAAATTGAAACAATGCCGTGACTGGGCAAGTGGTACTATCCTGTTGCTTTGCATGAATAGCCAGTACAACAGGGCGTGTATTGTGATTGCCTTTGAAAGACCTGAAAGTTAATTCTAACTTTGTCGGCCGTCCACTAATTTGAATAATCTGAATATCCTGAAATTGCAGGACATGTGAGTTAACAGTGTTTACAGCCATCTCTCCTACCCTCAAGAAAGCATGAAATGCTAATAAATACATAGCACGTAACATACAAACCTGATAGTGAGATACGGCAGTATGTGGTAAAGACTCAACTAATTTACTTAGGATGGTGGGAGTAATACATAGTCTAGTATCAGGGCGATAAGATCCCCGCTGTATGGCAGAGAGCGTCTTTTTCACCACAAAGGATTGTGTAGGGTCTGGATGACCCGCCAACCTATTGATTAACCAATAGCAGCTGTGTATGTGGAGACAGTTGATGACGCCATACCTTCATGATTTAAGTGTGCAATAAAGTATATCAAGGTGCCCACTGTTGTAGGTAAACATGATTGAAGGTAAGAAGTTTTAATTACAAACTGTTCCAGTGATTGAAAGACACGTTTGTACAACGCTTGGGTCTGAGGAGCTATGGCCTGCATCAAGAGTGTCTGTACATGGCTTGTTAGATGGTTAACAGGTTGTCCGGGATAGAAGTCGGATCCCTGTCCATGCGTGGAGCCAATAGCCGAAAACTGTCTACCTGTAAACGAGACAGGTGATCTGCCAAAACATTACGTTTACCTTGTATATGTTCAGCACAAAACATAAAATTTAACCGAAGAGATGTTAATACTAGCCTCCTAACTAACTTCATGACAGTATGTTCTTTGCTTGTGTGTGTGTTAAGCACTGCGACTACAGCTGAATTATCACAGTGAAAGAGAATGCATTTATTTTAAGGACATTACCCCAGAGGTGTACAGCCAATACTATTGGAAAAAGTTCTTTAATGGTAATATGGTATTTGTTGAAAACATGGGGCCATTCCCAAAAAAAAACCCATTGTGTTCCCAACACAGCACCAAAACCTAAACCGCTTGCATCAGTGTAAAAATGCAAATGGGTAGAGGACTCTCATATATCAGGAAGAAGTAAAGTCACCCCATTGTATGACTGAATGAAATGTTGCCAGGCTTTGATATCAGCCTTTGTCTCACTTGTCAAACGAATATGATGATAATGTTTGGTCAGACCTTTTGTCAGATCAATCAATCTGTGCAAGAAAGGACGGCCAGGGGCAACCACACTACATGCATAATTTAGTAACCCAATCAGTGATTGCCATTCTCGTAATGTTACTTTTTTCTTCCGAATGAATGATGCTAAAAGCAAGCGACATGAGATAGAGCAACCCATAGGCAGGACCTTATAATAAAAAAATGGTCAATTTTCATCCCCAAAAGACTATAATCTTGAGGGTGGATTGGTCAAATCCTGAAAGCATTTTCAATATCGGTTTTAGCCATAAGGGCACCTTTACCGAAATATTTGATAAGACCTATAGCATCAGACACAGTCTGAAACTTATGTGTCTTCTGAAGCTATACCACCGTTGATAGAGCTACCCTCACACGATCCAACACAATGTTTTATTGTGAAGAAAATTATGGAGGGGACACAGCGTGGTAACACGCGCGTGGATGCGCGTCTCCCTATTACTTTACCCCTACTTAGAAAACTGGTTACCTCCCTTTCATCAGTCTGTAGCTCTAAATATGAAGCAGAACTTTTTTCTGCAGCATTTTTCCGATTTCTGAGGGTTAGAGAATTTTCAGCATCCAGTATCAATGGTAATGATACACGTCCTCTGGGAATTTCAGATGTTACTATTGTAAATTCTCCTTCCAGACATTTAAAAGTTTGTATCAAAGACTGATCAGAGAGGTCACTCTGCATTATTACATATCAACAGTTATCCTAATTAAGATATTTCCCCCGTTTCACTTCTGAACAAATACCTTTTGATTCGGCCAAACACAGTTAATCAGCAGTTATTCATACATAGGAATGGTTCATCAATTTACTCGGTATCAGGTAGCTGCTGTTTTGAAGACATCTTTTTCGCGCATCCCCGTGTCTCATTACAAAACTCACTCATTTCTAAATTTCTGAACAGAAAATACAAGCATGGGGTCAATGGAAATCATGGATCCACTTATAATACATATGAATTCCAGTACAGACAGTTTTAGCTAGGCAGACAGCGACTAGGAGTGAACCTGAATTTACCACATTGTGTGATTTCCCATGTATAATTATAATTTAATTATAATAAAGTCTGTTATGGTTTTATTAGAGCGTTTTGATCCTAAATTTAGATTATTAATATTATTGCAATATCATGCTTTTCTAAAGATATCTTAAGATATTCTTTCGGGTGACTTATCCCCCATATGGGTCATAGGATCTTCTATACCATATTGGGGTATGAGGGAGGCAGCTAAGAGACCGGGTGGTACAAACCTTAATCTTGACAGAAAGGGGTATGCTATTCATTGGATGACCCGTAGAGGCATGACCTGGAGTGAATTTGATCCTCTCATTGAGAACAAATTGGGGAAATCCCCGCCTCCAAAAATGATCCTGATTCAACTTGGGTCTAATGATGTAGTCAGCATTAAAGGCAAAGAGTTGATAGAAACAATCAGGTGTTCACTTTTAAGGTTTGCTTTGTTATCACCCCTTACTACTATAATTTGGTCTGAAATACTACCCAAGGGTTACTGGCATGGGGTTTGGTCATATGCCAAAGATGAGAGGAAGAGAAAGCGTATTAACTATGTAATTAAGAAACATTTATTTGAGTCAGGGGGTAAGGTCCTACGCCATCCTACAATCCAATCAACACAGGCAGCTTTATACCGCCCAGATGACACTCATCTTTCTACCACAGGTATCGGAATTCTGCTCAACAACTACCAGGGGGGGAGGGGGCTAGACTATTTTTTCAGATTCCAATACTAACACTAGTGCTACATTTCCTATCCCCAGTAATCAGGATTATGTGAAATTTCACAATTTGGCAGGACTTAAGGTGGGTGTGTGTGTGTGTGTGGTAGGGGTGAGGTAGAGGTCTATATTGTTACCATAGGTTATTAGTGGGATTGGGTTAATATAGGAGAAGGTTATATCATAGTCAGGGTTATAGGTTGCTAGGTAGGAATGTAGGTACGCAATATGGGTGTGAGGGGATTTAAAAAAATCCTCTCTGGTGGCGGAGCCCATAGGGAGACAGAGAGGGACATGGGCTCATCCGGCTAAGTACTCATACCAGCTTTGCTGTACAACAGTCTGGTGGATATTTGGCATAAAGAATGGGATTTCTGTCGATACTACAGGGCCCCCTCCCTCCGTGGTACCATGGAGGGAGGTGTTCACCTTGTTATATTTGACCGAGGTGGGCTGGTGTTGATAATGGGTTTTAGTAAACGGATGGGGGTCTCATTGTCGAGTTCGCCCTCAGAAATTTTTAACCTAGGGGAACCGGTCTCTCATGGTACCGTGGGAGACACTGGTATGCTCGGTTCTTTGGCTACCAGTTCTCCTTCAGGGCTCTTATCCTACTGCGGCCATTCTTCCATAATACCATTTAATGTAGTTGATGTAAATAAATTAAAAATTAACAGAATTATATTTGTTGGATACTGTTTTGTGCATGCAGTCTGTGTATTAATTCTTTGATAACTTACATAATGTAGTCGTAATCCGGTTCATTTGTATACACGATATTGTTAAAATAAATGTAGAAAGTAGAAAAAGGAAAGACATTATACCGATATAGAAATTGTATTAATACGAGAAGCATACTCATTTTAGATTTGATGACAACTGCATATTCGTTTTGTAAACATCTCCTGTGATGTTGATAACATAATACTAGAGTTATGCCCCTTAACGACAATGCAATTGAAAGTAATCTATATATGTTACATGATTATGTTATAATGCAAAATATTTATTTATATCAAATTTTGTTATATCCATTTGAAGTCAATGATTTCAATCAAATGTTGCTGAAATTTAAAGATGGAGCAAACAATTTTTCTGGCTTTGTCTGCAGAACATACTGTAACATATATACATACCACACGTCAAATCAAATGCTAATGGTGTATTAATTGGAATGCAATTAATATTTATTATGTAGTACTTCACAAACTGATGTTTTCACAAAACTCAAATAAATGAAATAGATGGAAAAAGAAACATAATATTAATCATACTGTTGTTATTAGTTTTCATATAATTATCAACATATATAGATTTTTATTTCCAATACCTAAAACACTAAAGACAATGCAATAGTGTAATTAAAAAATGCTCAAAATGAAACAATTAATTTTTCTTTGTTTTCGTACCAAATCTGGCTTTCTGATTGGCCAATATTTTTTTTGCATACCACTATGAAAAAAATCCGGGAATGGCGCGAAACCTCGACGTTATCGTGACGTCACAATAGAGACATTGACGTTGCGTATTGATTCGGAAAAAGAATCCCCTGAAAAACCACTATAATGTTACATTTAAACATACTTCATTTTATCAAATAGAGTATAAAATTAATTATAAGTATTGATGTCACTATTTTTTAATTTTATCGGGGTATGAAAAAAAATTGTTTGCAAACTTTTGTGAGAATCCGCTACGCTCAAATGCAGTACGAATTGTTTAGAATATATCCTTTAGCGATAATTGAATATTAATCTAACCATGCATGAATAAAAAAATTAAAATAATACGTTTTTAATTTCAGAATTCGAAACACAATTACAAATCGTAAAGAAGTCTTATGTTCAGAATGAAATGAAGGTTTTACCTAAAAACTTGAAATTTATAACCCGATAGGTAAGGCCCGGTTATACTTGCGCTATTAGCGTACCTAAGAGTATTTCGGAGATAGAGATTATTTCACTCCTGGTGAGTTGAGTTTGTTGGAAACACAATCGTATTAAAAAAAAATAAAAAAAAAATAATAATAAGATAAAATAATAAATTCATTTTGAAGGTATGATATGAGGCTCATTGGGAACTTAAAGTTGGTTCTTAAAGTGTGAAGTGCGTTTTTATAATCTTAAGAACAAGAACCTTAAGAACCATTTCGAATTAATTTTGACGTAGAACAATATACCTCAACCTAGCTCTACGCCGAATAGCATCCATCAATTTACATTAATCTATAACATAGCGTGAGCTAGCGTGGCATAACGTGAGCTAGCGTGGCATAACGTGTCTAAGCGTATCACATCCTACAAATATGTGTGATTAGGGATGTAGCATGAAGCTAACACAACGTTGGACATCGTATTATAGTGTAGCTCAGCGTATGTCAACGTATCGTTGATGTGGGTTGAGGCAGGCGGCAGTGCTACGTTATCGGTACGTTACGGCACGCTTATCAATACGTTCAGGCAGGCAAAGATACATTATTTTACGTTACGGTACCAGACACTACGCCTACTACTTTGTGCATTTTCAAAATTTAAAATCACGGTACGTTAAATTGTGGGTTAAATTAGGGGTAGAGGTGCGCTAGTATATTCCGAATTTGCATATTACAGAGTTATCTGCACTTGCGGGTAGGTATTGATTGTGACGTCATGTGTTTGGGAGCGAAACGTCATACGTTTCGGAGAAAACGACGTGAATTGCGCTCACAAAATAATGACGTAACAATCAATACCTACCCGCAAGGGAGCTAACTCTGTAATATGCAAAGCCGGAATACGCTCAGATAAGTTAAAGTACGTTAATTTACGCTTTTGTCTACAATGAGGTACGTTAGCCTCCCAGTACGTTATGGTACGCTATAAGCGCAAGTATGACCAGGTCTTTAACATTAACGTAGTCGCATGTTGATACTTCCGTTAAAGCATGGTTCTGTTTGTGTATTGTTAATCATTCTAATTATTTACATATTCGCATATCAGAATGGGCACTTAAGGATATATCAGCGCGTTGATATAATCGAGGATATTTAATGAAGCGAAATCAACAAAAAACACACTATTATAGGAACGCCAATAATCACACTTTGAATCGCATATAGCATTCATTGGTGAATAGCGTATTGTTGTAAAGTGCACTACGTGATTCATATTTTACCTGTAGTATTTATATATCTACAGTCCAATTATATCACAGTTGTCACACGATGTAAAAACACAGGTCTTCATGATGATTCACAAATTGTTGTTGAAATGTTCTTTTCCTCAATTCTTTGGTAGTTCTATGTTTACTCGTAGTACTGTAGGAGTGTTACATTATTATAAATGTCTACATTCCAAAGGTCACTTTGACTACTCACACCGACAGCCCATACCCCGGTTGTAGGTATGATTCTTAGCACCGCACCATCACCATTAAGGATGTGAATCTTGTCATTAACCCAGTCTCCTAGGATGATGTTGCCTTGACTGTCATAAACTATAGCACAAATGTCAAATAGATAACCTCGTGTTTGTGGTGTTTCTTTATATCTATTGAGAATATCATCTCTGTACATAAATAGTTCACGTAACTCTGTATCCATGACGACAACATGTTGGGCTCCATCACCACCATCACTTTTATTACTATCATCAATCACTGCGACATTGTTAGTGATAGGACACTCTGTGATCCTCCATGGTGAACACACTAAAGGTGTCGCAGTCCCTGTAACCTCTGTAGTTAGCACTATCTGACCTTGTGTTGTGTATTTGGCGACGTGTTTGTGCATGCCTATAATGATATGGTTGTCTGCTGTAACACAACTACATCTGGGTTGATATTTTGTTCTGAATCTTACTGATAATTGTCCCGACACCAATTCTAAGATGCTGTTACCTCTATCACAGACCCATAGTCTGTGTGTTGTGGGTGATAGACTGATGTCATTGATGTAAGCCTTGTGTGTGACCTCCTGTATCACTTTACCCTTCCTGTCCAGTAGAGTTAATGTGTCTTTGTAGCCTATCCAGGCCTGGTCATCAGTGATGGGACATATAAAATCTATGTCAAACGGAGACTTCCACATCTCCAACACCTTGGTCATTGTCAGTGGTTTGGCACTGATCACTACTTTCTTCTTCGTTTCATCTGGTCGCTGATGTGTATAGGATTGCCCTTGTCCGTGTGATGAAGAGACCGATCGATCCTCAAATCTTAATGTTGACATCTGTCCTGAGTCGACAGATGTACCTAGGGCTAGTTCCAAGTGGTTCCGGGGATTTCTGTTAGGAATGAAGCAGGCAGTACGTAACATAGGTTTTACGGGGAGATGTAACCAGAAATCTACTTCACATTCGGTGTCGTAGATGTCTATACGGGAACCTTGTTGAAGTGCTGTCTTACATTCTTCCATTTGTTGTTTCAATTGTTTGCTGCACATTCCCAGGTCCTGTTTGTATTTCTGTATGAGCTTGGCATTGTCTTCTTTCGTTTTCTGATAGAAGGACAATGTCTCTGCGGTAACCTTTTCAAGGTCTTGTTTCAGTCGCTCAGTTTGCGATGTCAGCTGTTTGGCAAGTATTTCAAATGTACTATCGTTTTCTTTGAGAAGAGTATTAGCAGACGCAATGTAATGTTCAATTTCAACAAGTTCGGATGATGCTGTTCTATCTAGAAATTGTCTGATCTTCTCTTCTTTCTTTGGTGTGATTTCACTGAGATCACAAAACAAATGGCCTTTGTGCAGAGACGTTACGCACTTCGGACAAACCGGTTCCTGGCATTGTTCACAGTAAAAGTCCAATTGTCTCCCTTTGTGGGGTCCACATGTAGTCTGTCTTTTCAAGCGGACAGGTATTGTCGCTGACGCCATTTCGATGAAAAACGCGATTAAAATTAAACTATTACTGACGGCATTTAAAGTGTTAGTCCATTAGAATGTCGACATACATTGCTTTTATTTACATCCATCCTTCGTTATCACAGTCATATTAGTTTCTTTACAATCCAGAATACATCGCTTTATTTATGTAGGTAAGTCACGTGATTGAAGTATTGATTTAAGTGTTCATTTTAGACAGGGTATTCAAACAGACGTAATAAAACACGGATTTCGCTTATCTTTTAGAATCCAGTTTTATTTACGACATTCACTCAATGTTTGATTGGTAACCAAGTCCCCTTATCTGTTGGAGGAATGTAAAGTCTCTGGAAACTTTATGTCGACTATAAAATAATCTATATTATACGAAGGTTTATACATTTGCCGAACATTGATTTTACATAGAAATGGGGGTAAGTTGGATGAAGTAAAAAAGTGATTAGTCAGTCACATACAGAGCATCAAAATTAACATAATACAGATAATACAGTGTAATACAGATCTATGCTATTTCAGTGGACCCTCAATAATTCCACGGACTAAGCCAAAATTATTCGGAATACGAATTTTCCTGATTTTGTGTTCTTAGACAGTAGGTATCGTTACCAAAATCGATTCCCCATCATTTCCGTCCGGACTGAGAGTTTCCGGACTGTCGGGGTCCAGATTATGAGAGGGTCCACTGTATTTCATTTTTTTTTCTCTTTACATTCGCAAATCAGTATCTATATATATATAATTCAAAGTTTTTAAACTTGTTACTTAATTATCTGAAGAACATATTAAATGACTCTAAAGTTGAATAATTAATATGATGTTGTATGAATACTTTTATAAAAATTAACATTCGAACATAACAAATACGCACAAAATGTTTTGATTCAGATTCTACTAGTTGTAAAAAAGAGTATTCTGTCTTTACATGTTATATTACATAGTAACCTTCCTTGCAGTTAGTTATACATTGTTACGTAATTATTTTATGAAGAAACCTCTGAAAAGTATGTAATATGCAAATACGGAATAGAAAACCGTAATTGTGTTTGCTATTTAAATGTTCTTGTATTTCTTATTGCTTAGTGATGTACCTAAGCAGCATCATTACAAAGTGTCTTACAAACAAAGTACCCATACAAGATTACAAACAAAGTACCAATACAACAAAACCACCATTACCAATCACAATTTACGTCAAATAGCTGTCTGTGATTCATAATAGCTCAAAACCAAGCGAGCACATCACCATATTATTTGTATCAAATTCTTTACTATGGATTCCTATTTCCAAAATCCTATAATAGGAAAGAATTTAGTCATCAGAATTTTTTTTATCTTTCCACCAGAGCAGATCATTAAAAACAATACAAACTTATCATTTAACAAATATTTCCTCCTCCGATTATGAATTATTCCGTCCGATCCTGTCCGATTCTGTCCGATCCTGTAAATCGTCGACTCCGGTGACTCATGGTTTTACATTGTTTGTATAATTCCAAAGCTAATTTGTTTGAAGGGGATTGTTTTGCCCTCACATAGGTATTAAGTGAAGTTGACAGGTCGTCAACTATTTTTTTTAACTTCCGGTACTTCCGGTTTTTTAGATTCCACGAATTATTCATTGTCATTGAAAAGTTTTAAAATGCTATGACTTTCAAACGCTTATCTGACCAATACGCAAGACCCAAGTAGCAGACGTCCTTTTTAGTCGCTAATGTCATTGACAAAAATAGATGATAATAAAAAACTTATTTCTAATTATGACACAAATATTCTATATATTCCAATATAATTTAACAAAGCTAATTAATGGTCCTTCATGTCACAATATCGTCACTGTATGTACACCAACAGTGATCTCTATATCTAATTCCCATGGCTTAAGAATCTACTGAGTCGACTGTGTGGAGTTTTATATTGACCCCCTACCGATTTATTGACCTACTACCGACAGCGATGGATATATTAAGCCCCTACCGACAGAGACCGATCTATTGACCACCTATCGACAGTGATCGATATATTGAACACATGCCAACAGTGATCAATGTTTTAACCAACTACCAACAATGATTGATCTATTAACCACCTACCGACAGTGATCGGTATCGACAGTGATCGATATATTGACAACCTATCGAGTGATCGTGATCGATATATTGACAACCTATCGACAGTGATCAATCTATTGGTCAACACCCTACTGACAGTGATGGATGTATTAACCACTTTCCGACAGTGATCGGTTTATTGACCACCTACCGACTGTGATAGATGTAATGACCACTTTTCGTCAATGATCTGTTTAACACCAACCGACCATTATTGGTCGAGGTATTGTCCATCTACCAACCATGATCATTCAATTAGAACAAAAAGAAAAAAAGTACTATATTGATATAATATTTTTTTTTTCTAAATAATATTACATTAACGACAATGTAATCAATATGCATTTCTATATTTTACTCTAGTTTGATATACATGTATGCAAAATAAGAATATAAATCAATAATTCGGAAAGGACTTGTTCTTAAGCATTATTCACAATATATTTTGGGGTTATTAAGTCATAAACAAAAAAACGGAATGACATTCTTCATAGACGCAAAGCGATATGACAAAAATGTCCGGCATTTGTTTGTCTATGACTTCATAACCCAAAAAAATATTGAGAATAATATCAATCCCCGCGAAACCGTTCTGAATAATATAAATCCCCGCGAAACCGTTCTGTATATATAACGTCACAATACTTGACGTACAATTCTTTCGGTCTATGGAAAAATAACCTCAAAGATCTAACCAATAGAAATAAGGGTAGGATATGAAATTGCATTATATGAAAATAGAAGTAGCCTGTGCCATATTTATTTGAAGTATGTGATTGCAATAGCATTTTCCAGGAAGTTAAAGATAAAGCAAATATTTATCTGGCTTTGTATACAGAATATATTGTAAACATAACTAGATACCAAATGTCAAATTCAAATCAAATGCTAATGATGTATTAATTGAAATTTACGACTTAAGGTAACAAAAAATATCATTTTCGTTATATATTACTTAAATGTTTTTTCTTCACTAATCTACATAAATGAAATAAATAGAAAAAGAAAGGTTATATTACTTATATGGGTGCTATATTTTTTACATTAAACAATCAAATATAAAAGACAAACAATGATATATTAAGAATATCAATCAGAGCGCATAATGAAATACATGTGCATCCTTGATAGCGAAATGGAAGAGAATTAAGTGAAAATCCCAATGTCATGAATTTATCCACTTATACAAGAACTTAGATTATCACGCCGAAATGCCCACTTCAATTAATTCATTGAAACAAGCAATTTTTTAATTAAAATATACGTAATTCATATATAACCTTTCAATGTTTGAATACACGTGACTACATTGTGTGTCTATCGATTCCATTCAATGAAATACCACGTATATAAAAGTATACAACTTCCCCATTAACAGGTTATGGTGGTCAATGTAGAAGTTCATTCCATGATTTCCACCTTGTGCTGTTGTATCACTATCAGTTTATGATAGTCAGTGTCAGTCCGATTTTTCTAGGTTAAATAATTGTAAAGTAGTTTTATATCGTCACATTCAAACACATTGAGGACGTCCTCTATACCCAAACCTACAGTCCATGTCTGGGTCTTTGTGTATATATCCTGAATTCTATCACAGTTATCACAGGAAACAACCAACTAAATAAATAAGACCTTCGAAACGACCCCTGTATATATAAGATTGAGCCCAGGATATAATGTTGACACAGCCACTTATTCGCTGTTACATTATGAATTTCAAAAACTTTTTTTTTTTCTGACAGATAATTATTCCTAGATAACAATGATATGAATTCGGAAATTAAGAGTGAAATTTAGGTTCAAACAATCAATTTTGACGATAAATAGGTAAAAACATTAGAAGTTCAGGATTTGTTTAATGCAAACTGCACCTTATTTCAAAATTACTTCCCTGGTTGGCTAAAGGACTCAACAATTTTAATCTAGTGTTATATGAACACCTAGACTTTAATCATAGATCATAACAGCTAACTTATGTTCGGCTGTTTAAAATACTACATTCATAATATAATAGTAAACTTTAACACTGAGGTATATCTAAATTTTAGTTGGTTGGTCTCTGTATAGATACACGGTTGGCAAGGTTAATAACGCACTTTGTTTCTCTGTAGTATTGTAGAAGTTTACATTAACGCCTACTGTCCAATGTAACCACCATTGTCCCATTATGTAGAAACACGTGTAGGCATGATGGTTTACAAATTGTTGTTGTAAAGTTCACTTCGTAAGTTTTTGGGATTCTTCGTGTTTACTAACAGTATTTTAGGAGTTTAACATTGTCATCACAGTTTACAGTCCAAAGGTCACCATGTGCACTCACGCCTACAACCCATACACCGTTTGTTTGTAGGATCCGTTGCTCCTCACCATCACCATTAAGTATGATAATCTTCTCATTATCACAGTCTGCTATGATGACGTTACCCTGATTATCATACACTATACCCAATGGGTCAAATGGTTCATCTCCTGTTTGTGGTGTTTTTTCTTTATATCTACTAGGGATTACGCCTCTGTATATATATAGTTCCCAGAGGTCAGTATTCATGACGACAACATGTTTGTTTCCATCACCACCATCATTTTTATAACCGTGATCAATTACTGCGATATTGTTAGTGACAGGACACGCTGTGATCATCCATGGTGAACAAACTGATGGCGTTATAGTCCCTGCAACCTCTGTAGTGATCACCATCTGACCTTGCATGGTGTATTTGCTGATGTGTTTTGACATGCCTATAAGCATATGGTTGTCTGCTGTGACGCAAATACATTTGGGTTCTTCCTTTGTTGAGAACCTTTCTGATAAGTGTCCCGAGAAAAGTACTAGGATGTTATTTTGATCATCACAGGCCCACAATCTCTTTGTTGTAGTCGATAGGCTAATGTCATTGATCCTAGCCTTGTGTTTGACCTTCTGCGCCACATTACGGTTCCTATCAAGGAGAGTCAATGTGTCACAGAAGCTAGTCCAGCCCTGGTCATCAGTGGTGGGGCATATACAATGAATGGTACATGGAGACTTCCACTTTTCCACCACTCTTGTCTCCGCCAGTAGTTTGGTGCTGGTCACTGCTTTCTTCTTCGTACCATCTGAATGCCGTTGTGTAGAGGATTGTCCCTGACTGTGTGATAAAGACACTGATCGATTTTTACTCTTAATGTTGACGTTTGTCCTGAGTTGTCAGATGTACCCAGGGCTAGTTCCAGGTGTTTACGGGGATTTCTGTTTGGTGTGAAGCAGGCAGTACGTAACACGGGTTTCATAGGAAGGTGTATCCGGGAATCTATTTCACAATCAGTGTCGTATATTTCAATAGGAGAACCTTGTTGAAGTGTTGCCTTGCATTCCTGCATTTGTTGTTTTAGTTGTTTTTCGTACCTCTCTAAATCTTGCTTGTACTTCTTTATGATATTGGCATTGTCCTCTTTCATTTTCTGATAAATAATGACTGTCTCTGCTGTAAGCTTGTCAAGTTCTTGTTTTAATTTCTTCGTTTGTGTCTTCAACTGATAAGACATTCTCTCAAATGTCCTGTCGTTGTCTTTGAGAAGTGTATCAGCAGAGTCAATGTAATTTCCGATTTGTACTAATTCAATTTGCTCCGTTTTGTCAATAAAGTTTCTTATGCTCTGGTTTTTCTCAGCGGTAATTTCACTAAGATCGCAAAACACATGTCCTTTATGAAGAGAGGCAACACATCACACACAAGCAAGTTCCTGACATGCTTCACAGAATAATTCCAGTTCTTTCTCTTTGTGTTAAATGCATGTTTTCTGGCCTTTCATACGGACAGCTATTTTAGCTGCAGCCATTGTGTTATAAATTTAAAATGTAATTTGTGATATAAACAGTTACCTAGTACATTGTATAGCTATGGAAGATTTCCATTCTCCTTATCGAACTGTAGAATCCCAAGCTACATCGATAAGATTAGAGTCATATATTCACTCTTATCTATATTTTACCTCGGTTGAATTATGAGAGATAAGCTTGAGGCAAACTTCTCACTTGTTCGTCAGTGTGATTGCGTCTGCGTTATGCAGCGTAACCTTTAGATCGCTATTTAAATGAGTCAAGTTTGAAGCAGTATTGTGTGATAGATGCGTACACCCATCCGCTTGTTGCAAATATTGATATACTGTGGTTTGTTTATATGACCATAAATACCCCTCTGTGCAATTTTTAATGTATATCATGAGGTCATATTACATGTGTAGAGACAACCCGTGAACACGAGATTCGTACCTTCAAGGTATGTTTTCAGTCGGTCTGCTGTTTACACAACGTCATATAAATAACAATATATAGACATCTTACTTGGTAACAAATGAACGCAGCGCTCAGGTTAAAGCCTTTCATGATTTAAGGTAGACCGTCCCTTCAGGTTTCCTCTGAAGAATTTCGTTTACATTTGTATATTTTAACTTTTAGGTATACACTGATCACAAAAAGCACATAAAATCAGTTGTCATCTGGTTAATTTTCTTATTGTGTAAAAGATATAATATTCGTGTTCCATATGTCATTAAAAACTGTTAGTTTTGTGCTAAAATCATCTTCATGATATTCGTGTTTTTTCCTTTCCAGTCGAGTGCAGGTTTGCAATACAAGGTAAGAATGACTTTTGTAAGTTTTAGTCATCTGTCATCATACTTCTTTCTGAAGAATATTAAAATTTTGAGGCGGCAGTTGTCAAGTGGTTTAGATGTCTCGACATATGACCACAAGCTCTCCACCTCTGGTTCGCCAGTTCGATTCCTTAGCGCGGCAGTTGCCATGTACTGACCGCTGGTCGGTGATTGTTCTCCGGGTACTCCGGCTTTCCTCCATCATCAAACCTGGTATGTCCTTACATGACCCTGGCTGTTCATAGGACGTTAAAATAATTTAAGCAAACAAATTATTGTAATTTTAGGAGCCTGTCTTATACATGTACTTTTGATTCTGCTACCACATTGGCATATCTCCTGTTTGATTAATCGTCCTGGTCCTGAATATTCTTCGTCCGTCCAGGGCGGAAATGTATGGGGAGGGATTACAGTATCGTTACATATTGACTAGGAACACAAAAGCCGGCAGTTCAAAAAAAATCATAATCCGGGTGGTTTAGGCTAAGATAGAAGATATCCGGATTGTCGAGGGTTCATTTTATACTGATATCTGATTTATTATCGTTTATTTGGTAGTATTGTAAACAAAAGGCTGACTGTATACCAGCTCAGAATGGTTAGCGTACCCATGTCTTATCTACTTGTTTAAACACAGGTGGAAATAAATAACGGGTTATCTAGATTATCTAGGGTCATAATTACAAACCATGGCTTAAATACGTACCCACGATGCCCCTACCGTATATTGATATTACAGTATAACATATTTATAACTAAACCGGCAGTCAACGTGTGCTGTTTTCCATTGATATGTGTTATTTTTTCCAAAGAATGCTTTTAAACTGGCAGTAATTCGATGCATTTGTATATCATTATGTATGTATCACAAATGTAAAAATATCTAAGTAAGCCATCATTGGCTTGACACGTCTTAAATTTGTTTAAAACATTTTGTTTGCATGTGTTTATTACACCAACACCTACATTACAATTCATGTATCGTTATGTTTAGAATACACCAACATTTTTATTACATATTATTCCAACTAAAAACACCTTATCATCACTACTCGATAAGAAACCGAAAAAATGTATGTGTACTCCATATGAGTTATATCTTGTATGTAAATAAACGTTTAAAAATTAAGGTAATTCAAACGAGAAACTGTACATACTCAATTCAAAAGAAGGTTCTATTTGTCTGTCGTAACATCCTATCAACAGCCAGGGCTTATACCACTTATAGATGGTGAAGAAAAGCCGTCGTCAGAAGTAGTCGGGGGAAAACCAAAAATAGTGGTAACAAAAGTATAGTTATATATATTGGCGTTAATCGGTTTCGCGAATTTTGTTGCTATTACTGGTAAACAATTTTACATTCAAAATATTCACGAAGCCTTTAATTCGCGATTTAATAAGGTTTATATTTTGTTATTAATTTCAATTCAATTATTCAAAAAACATTCGAATTCGTGTTAAAGCTATTTCTCGAAAAATATACCAAAAATATGTATCCTAAAAAATGAAGTGGTTCTAATTTGCTTTTTAAGTATTTTATTTATTGTTCACAGGTTAATTCGACCGACATAGACACAACTAGATCAACAATTCGGGAATTCTAACGTTCAGAAATACGTATAAGATAGTTCAAAAATGTGAAACAAATCATTCTGGGTAAAGTATAACGTGACACTATCCAAATTGGAAGCTACCCAAAATGGAACACTTTTATAATATGTGACACGGAATTGTCCGTTTACAATCAAAACTACCAATAACTGTCCTGAACAAAAATTAAGGTGCTGAAAAGTAACTGTGACAAATATTAGATGTCATTTTGTTCCAGTGGTTTATTATCTGTATTAAAAAAACGAAAATAATGAAATTGTGAAAAAATCCGAGAAGCGACGCCGTGCAACAACCCTAAAAACACCATATATTTTAAAACAAGAAAAAGAAATGCACAATGGGATATTTTTGACAGATATGTGACTTAAATAAACTAAAAAATATTAAAACTTTCTTTAAATGAATTCAAACATTTTTTGTGATATCTATACCTTTTTTATCAAACTATATTTAGGAGGTGTTTCATTTTGGGTACTCGAAACCGCTGAAACACGATGCTAAACCGGGCTTTCTTCAAGCTTTCAATTTCAAAATATATATACTGCTGGCAAGTAAACAAATCATGAAATTAAAACTGAAGGCATCTATTTATGGAAAGTTAAGAGAAAAATCTGGATTCATGTCCACGTTAGAAATTTTTCACAATTATCTTCAAAAATGTGTTCCAAATTTGGGTTAGAACGAATTTACGTACACGGTCTACTATACTATACTATTTTACATCATTATCTGTCTAAAGGTCTTTTGAGCTACAATATTGCAGCTAGGTAAAGACCACTACACAATACCTCAAAGCAAGGGATATCTTCTGTTCAAACGCTCTTCAGTCTGTTACGCCGAGGGAAATAAATTTTAAAACCAAATGGAGGTATTCAATGACGTTGCTTTAGTTGGAAAAAAAATGTCCATGCATCTCTTTAAACAAGAATTAAATCAATATGAAATTATTTTCATAGATTAACACGATTTATACTTGCTATAGGCAGATACTGCACGCCTTGGTGAAAATCCTATTTTTGTCATACCTACAAGTGTAATGCTGGCTGGTCTACTGCAATACACTCATGCCGCCTGAAGCTGTGTTACATGGTTATCCCTGCAGTATATATTTTTTTTCTGAAACCAGGCTGGTTTAACACAAATAGATGCAATTAACGGTATCTGTGTTAAGAATATCAAGTACTTTTCATTTATGTAATTGACTTATTTAAAAAGGAGGGAATCACAGTAAAAATTGCAACAAAACTTCGAGGTATGAGAGAAAAATACTCTTCCATATGTAGATATAACGGATTATAAGACTCTTTCATACGTGGATATGAAGGATAAGAGGGTCACAAAATGTTGTGATCCCGATGGTAGAATATCCCTACTCAAGTATCCTTCATATCCACGTATGAAAGAGTATTTTTCTCTCATACCTCGACGGTTTTTTTTTGCAATTTTACTTCCATTAATTTTCGCCATTTTGAAACAAATTCGAAAAAAACGCGACTGCAAGTCAAATTTCCATACATAAAAAATGAGTGATATATTCAACGCAGATCCCTTTATTTGTATCATTTAAAGTAGATCCAACTTAATTTCTAAAAGAAATTGTTAAAATTGTGCCTAGAAAATTGTAATTTTGTCGACCCTGTGACGTCACGAGGCTGTATTGCATGGATAGCCATGAAATACAGCTTCAGGCGACATGAGTGTATTGCCCTGGACCAGCCAGTATTACACGTGCAGGTAGGAGTGGTTTTACAACATTTTGTGACATCCAGGTAGAATATCGCTTTCCTCCGTATCAAAATACGAACCATACAAGTCCAGCACAAGCGTAGCTCCATGGCCTTCTAAATTCGACGACGATACAAATATTAATATATATATAGGTATCATTGAAAAACATTTTAATCTGGAAATCCCAAATAGGATGATTTCTTCAATATATATATATATTTAAAGTTAAAATATTATCGCGTCTGTCGAAGTTCCCTGAAATAAAAAAGTATGCTTTTTTCAAGTGTTTCAATTAATGATACATTTGGAACAATGCATATCTAACTTGATTACCTAATAAAACATGATCGTTTTATTTGGAACTGAAATAATGGAAACGACAACCATAATTGTCAAGGTAGTAGTAATGAAAACGGATAAAGCAACCTGTAATCTGAAATACCAATACAATTATAATAGAAGATGTGTCCTTTGATATTTATGACAAGGATAGATTGGCCAGTTATATGATAAATAGATGTATCATGATAAGTTTCTATGTTGGTCTACTGTATTTAAGTAGGTTAACAAAGGAATGCATAACCCCCCTTAATGCCGCCCAAATGACCCCATCTCGATCAATACCCAAAGCCATAGGCCTTCTTACGTCCAAGTGTAGGATTCTATGGGCATCACCGCTACCACTTAGAATGAGGAAGTTCTCACGATCTCCTATAATGATATTCCCTAGTCCGTCATACAATAAGCATTCAGGGTTAAATGGTTCTAATTGTTTGATTGTCTTGTACGTGCCGGGAATAATACATCTGTAAATAAATAATTCCTGGAAATCAGTATCCATGACTATAACTTGTTTGCTTCCATCCACACCGTCAAGTTTGATACTGTGATCAATTACAACGACATTATTCGTGAAAGGACATTATGTGATCCTGTATGTGGAACAAATCAATGGCTTACCAGTTTCCGTACTCTCAGTGGTTAGCACTAGTTGGCCTTCATGTGTATATTTCAAGATTCTTTTTTGACATGCCCACAAGTATATGTCTATTCGCACTGACACTTATACAGGTGGGCGTGCTATTTGTTCTGAATTTTTCAGGAAAATGAATCCGTGGATCTATTTCACATTTGGTGTCATATACTTCTAGGAGAGATCCTTTTTGAAGTGCTAATTTGCAGTCCCGTATCTGTAACGTGAGATGATGTTCATATATTTCAAGATCTTGTTTGTATTTTTGTATGAGCTTGGCATTATCCTCTTTCATTTTCTGATAAACACATATAGTGCCTGCCGTGATTTTATCAAGGTTTTGTTTCAACGTTTCAGTTTGGTTCCTTAGTTGTTTTGAGAGTTTATCAAAGTATTGTTCGTTGTCGTCAAGAAGAGCATCCGAAGAGACGATTCATATCCCAATTTCTAATTCATGTTGTTCTGTTGTATGAATAAATTGTCTAATTTCGTGCTTTTTTAATCAATAATTTCACTAAGCTGACAAAGCAAATGTCCCGTATGAATCGACGAAACACATATAGAACACACAAGTTCCTGACATTTTTCACAATATAATTCAAGTTGTCTCCCTTTGTGGTGCACACAAGTTGTTTGACCATTCAAACGGACAGGAATTTTAGTTGTTGCCATTGTTGTTAAAATATTGTTGAAATGTCGCTGGTATCATTTATATCGTGTTTTTTCGTTCGTGTTATCCAATGTGAACACACGGTACATCCAACTACTACTGCATAGATATTTATGATTAACGTTTTCTTATCATAATAATGGAACGATTTCTAACTGGATTATGCATCCACACAGATCCAAAGAATCTTTGCACTACGTATTATGATAGGTCCAATGTTATGAGCCATACACTAGGATCTACCTACCAATTTAAACAAATGTCAGCCTGTACCAATAAATTTGGTCATACATGTCTGTTTACTTTTGAAATATTTATTATTCTCCTAGTCATTTACATATGCCGTAAATTATGTCTAATGCAACTTGAATGTTTAACGGGATATTTACAGTGGTCTACGGTCACGTGAAACTATGGACAAGCTCCACTAAAGGTCTAAACATTTTATAATATTAAAACATAAATGTGACAATTATTTAAATATATTATTTATTATATATATTTATTTGCATTTTTTTGTGTTTTTTCACATGTACCCGGGGCTTAGAATCTACATTGAGGATGGTTATGATATGACGTGAAATGAAGGACAAGTCGAACCATTTCGAATTATCAAGGGTAAAACAGGGACACAATTTACCCGTTTGATCCTTTTTTGACAAAACTAAATCATAAAAAAGTTTATTTTTTATTATTATACATTGATACTAGAATAAATTAGAAGCAAAAGACTAACTTACAAATATAAATGCATTAACAACATAATCTCAGATTTATAACGAAAATGATTCAAGTACTAATTTGTTTATTTAGGCTGAAGATTCAGCAACAATATTGGCATTAAATATTTAAATGACTTACTGATTTGATTTAATATTGTACACGTTTATTTTTCGTGCCACTATAGATAAGAAAGTCCTGGAGATTAATCCCAAACTGAAATGGAAGGATGGGTCAGTCTAGAATCGAAGATATCCGGATTGTCAAGGGTTCATTTTACACTGATATTTGATTTGGTATTATTTTAGTTTATTTTTCGTGCCACTTTAGATATGGAAGTCCGGGTGATAAAATAACCCCACCATAAAATGGAAATGTAGATCCATCTGTTTTGATGTTTCTTGTGTTCTCTGTTTAATGTTATTGCTAGACAGGTTTATAACATATATAAAACGAAATATCGACATTTCTTCGATTAATCACACGAAAATATTTGTATCATTTTCAATTTATCAAATAAGATTTGTCTATATTTCATTGGTAGTATTGTGAACAAAACGACTGACTGTATACATACACATAATGTGTAGAATGACTCATGTCTTATCTACCTCAGTAAAACCAGGTGTAAGTCTGTAAGTTATAAATTATCTTTTATTAAGACGGTTATCTTGGGTTATGTTTACAAACCTCACTTAAAAAATGTCCACGACTCTCCAACCGTATATTTTACAATATAACTCGTCTTAACCTGAAGTTACCATTTGTTCGGTTTATACAGGTGTCCTGTTTAGAGAGGTAAGCTATGATGACGCAGCTCCTGATCGACGGACGGGAGATTTCTTACAGATGGTCGTCGTTACAGCTACAATTCCGTTATTTTATCCGTTACCACCCTCCATGTCTAGATATTCATTGAAAATATATTTCAATGGCTCATATCTCTGACGCTAAGTTATCAAAATTGGTGAAGATTAATGTAAACGTGGTTATTTTAGAAAAGACATATATGAAAAAAAATATTATTCATTAGATTAAAGGTATCTCAATACGGTGGTTTCAATACCGAAACTATTCTTTTACATTTAGCGCTCTACATGTTTTAGTGCTTCAAATATAAATTTAAATACGCATAAGTAAGTACGTTTTCAGATATCAGTGATATATAAGATTTTACAACATTAAACACTTGAATCTGAAATATATGAGTTTGTTTATATGATGAAAGGTTTTCACTTGTGAGGCGCATACATTCCATCGAAAGAAGGATGTATAGATATTATAATTTATAGTGGTGTAAACAGCATGCTGACTTCATATTTACTGATAATGTTGGAACCTTGTGATCACGAATTGTCCTATCTACCTATATACACCAACAATAGGTGTCCTCGTGATATACATAATATACTGCACAGAAGAATATTTGGGGTCAAATAAACAGACCACAATGTTAACATTGTAACTGCATAGTACCTTGATGTTGCTATTAAGCCTAAAGCATGCTATTTTCCAATATTAACATTGGCAGTTAGGCTCTGGCGTACTAACATCATAATCAAAGTTCAGGAGTCACCAAAACACTGGGTTTAAGTCAGTGCGAGTATTCACTGAAAACATGTTAAATATTCTTAAAATTGATTAATATGAAAATATATTCTAATTATTACATTTGAAATGGATTTAAGTGTTGGTATATTTGGTTTATCAATATAACTATTTTATCTACTGCTATTGTTTAGTCGGTTGTCCATGACGACGTACCGGAAGCCAGCGGCTCCAAGTATTTAGCATCAAATCATAAACTCTTCCATTGACTGATATTTTTCTCTATGCAGACTATTTTAATGTTTATTTTTATCTATAATTTAAACGATAATGACTATTTCAAATGTAAATATAAGCATTGGTTGTCATTCTTTTGACGTGCGCACCACTGGATATGCTAGGACACCCAATGTATTTTATACACCAATGCATATCAAATATATGACAATCAATGCAAAGTATATGTCTGCATGCTTCAAACATGACAGTAAAGTGGTGTGTATTATGCAAGTAACAGTTCCCAAAGCCTTTCTAAACGGTCAACTCAGACGGCCAAAAGTGAGGTGGTGTCAAGGAAGACGTTAGGAAGAAAAGAAAACATCAAACCCCAAAGGTCGCCTTCTATAATTATACAATGGGCAAAAAAGGTATAATTAAAACATTAAAACACCGAAACCAGCGAAATCTAAGATATTGTCTTAATGTAAATTACAAAATACCAATCTACATGTAATAACTAATAAAACAAAGCAATTTTATCATTCAGTAACCGATTTGAAAATTATATTAATAAACTTATTAATTAAACATTAATTATAAGAGGTAATTACTTTATCATATCAAGAATTATGTTCAATGACGATGTGAAATATATGTACATAAAAAATTATCGAATTGCATAAAGAATGATGATTTTATAGCAAGAATATCAAATAAGGATTGAAATATATCAATGTTGCAGTTTGTCAACCATCTTGTCCGCCATCTTGAATATTTCGAATTCCCCAATGATGCCGCGGTGGCATCATCCAGTTTCTGATGGAGGACATGTTAAAGAACATTTCTCTGCCAAAACATTTTATGCGAACTATTTTTTTAGGTTAGGTGGAAAATCACCATTTGGCACCTGGACTATCGGGTAAAGACTGCAGATTGACAACCTAATCGGTGTCCCCAGTAAACTATTTCCTTTCGAGCTAGAAAATTTTGATTTTGAAGTAAAATGAAATAACGTTAATCATGTAAACATAATTTGTTTTACATTAAAACATATTTTTATAAAGTTATCCTACGCCATGTTTATATTTCGAGACTGTGACAGATATAAATATTTTGTTGTAATTCTTTATTTACATCCCATAATTCCCTTTACCCTTTAACCATAATTAATTATAAAGCACCTCACTGTCGACAGAGTAGAAAACGCCTATGTAGAGATTCCTGTAGGGTAACAACGGCAGTGAAATCAATATCTTTCAAACAAATATGAGGTATGCTGCATGTGAAAACGATAGGTGAAATGTAAAAAAAAGATAACCTTATCCCAGGTTTTCTTTTAGATGTAGTGTCTTATATTTTACATTGATAACTGCAAGCATATACACAGCAGGAGATACTTTATATCGAGATGTGTTGGGTTTTAAACGTGTTGGGTTTTAAACTTGAGACCCGGAGATATACTTATATCGCATGTACATCCATTGGCATCATTTGCACTGGCATCACAAAGGGAAACAATTGGAATTGAATTGTGAAAAATGTAAGGAACCAGGGTGCGCATAATGCGTAACGTCTCTGCACAAAGGACATTTGTTTTGTGATCTCAGTGAAATCACTCTACAGAAAAAAGAGAAGATAAAAAACTTTATTGATAAAATGGAGAAAAATGTACTTCAGGACATCGGGAATTACATCGCATCTGCTAATACTCTTCTTAAAGAAAATGACAAAACATTTGATGATCTCTCAAAAGATTTGAAAGCGCAAACTGAACGCTTGAAAGAGGACCTTGACACACTTACAGCAGATACGCTCTCACTCTATCAGTATATGAAAGAGGACAATACCAAACTGATAAAGAAATACAAACAGGACCTGGAGTTGCATGAATAACAAATGAAACATAAAATGCAGGAATGTAAGAAAGTGCTTCAGCAGGCCTCTCCTCTTGAAACATAGGACACCGAATGTGAAGTAGATTCCCGGTTACATCTCCCTTTGAAACCTGTTATGTACTTCCAGCTTCATACCAAACATATATCCCCATAAACACCTGGAACTAGCCCTGGGCTCATCTGACGACTCAGGACAAATGCCAACATTGAAAGTAACGATCAATTAGTGCTTTATCACACGAACAGGGGCAACAGCAGTTAGGTGGTACGAGTAAGAAAGCAGTGACCAAGACCAAACTACTGACGGAGATCAGAGTGGTGGAGGAGTTGAAGTCTCCATGTGACATTAGTTGTATATGTCCCACCTCTGATGACCAGGTCTGGACGAATAGTGAAGACGGTAAAACGTTGACTCTCCCGGACGTAAAGGGTAATGTGATACAACTCGGAGATCTAACACAAGACTGGGATCAATGACATCAGTCTATCGCCTACAATACACACACTGTGGGCCTGTGGTATAGACAACAACATCCTAGAGCTGGTGTCAGGACGACTTGCACAGAGATTCTAAGTATGGTAGCATATTTCTGTGTATTTTCGTGTTATTTAAGGTCGAGTTATGTAACGTTACTTTGCCGAAATAATTATATCGACCAGTCGAGTTATACCATGACTTGTTGAAATATTTATGTCGGCAAGTCGATTTGCATTATGGAAAGTCGACTTATATCCTGGAAAATTGACTTATTACGACGAGATCCACGATAGTCAGTCGCGATAGTGTAACTCGACTTTCCAATATGAATATGTGGATTTGTCGTGTTAAAACTCATCTTAACAAGTCATGTTATAACTCGACTTGTCGACATAACTATCTGTTCAAAGTCGAATTACCGTAATTCGATCTAAGCTAACTCGATGACAGAAATATGCCACCATAGTGTGACATTTACATGTTTCAAACGCTTTTTGGGATCAATCGATGTGTTTTCTAAACTTCACACATCATAATAGTTGGCGATATTAACATTAATCTGTTAACTGTCGGCAAATTCACATTAATCTACGATTGTATCCACCTCTTTTCATTTAAGGAATGCAATTGATAGACCGACACGTGTAGCGCGCACGCCATGTACACTACCTGACCCTCTTTTACTGTCTGACATCTGTACCTCTAACATTTCTGACGTAATCGATACTGACCACAGGGCGACGACTGTAGGATTTAAAGGTACGTTTCGCCCAATGAAATATAAAGTTTACGAAATTGAAATTTATCCTGTGCATAGATATAATCTTCAGATCATTTTCGATGCATACAGCGAACGATATGGGTGGTCAGTTGCCTATAGCTTGTCCAGGAAAATACTCCTATAAAAATAGAGCGAAGTCAAGCTTTACATAGAACATGACGTATTTTTTTCCAAAACTAGGCCGCATCAACAAACGGAAGAGTGCAACAAAATGTCAGATATAAGTGACAGTCTTGCCACGGCATGTTTAGTAAAAAAAAACCCAACAAATCGAAGTACGATGGATTGATTATACTGTCATATAATCTATAACACTTCAAGTTACTTGCATACGCTCGCTAGCTTAGTATATCAAACATATATGTAGTTAGTCTATCGCTGTATGTGCTCTGGCATATGTGTTGAAATTAACTCACTACGTGCAACACAACAGAATCCGGGCGAGTTCCACTTGAGATGTTGCTTCTGTTTCTTCTATTGCTACATTGCCATCTCTGAGTTTCATTACCTAGAGATACCCTAGGGTGCTACCGATTCCATTCTAATTTCCTACTCGTTGATACTGATTCTGATACATTTTTTTTCTCACACGCTTTCGTTCAGCCATTTTGTTTACTTTTAGTGCGTAACAATGGGCATGCGCGAAACTTCGACAACACAATCCATCGCAGCTTTATTTGCATACAATTCTGTCATCCTGACGATCGTAATAAATCAAGGATTTCCTTCAATTTTGTATTCAAGACACATTTTTTCAATCCCATATGCATTAAGAAATTAAATTGAGGTATTTTTAATATATTTTTTCATCTTTTCGTCCGTTTATCGGATTTTACAAAAGAAAATTAATTGCTTGGGCGAGACCTACCTTTAACTTAGGGACAGGTATTACCAAAACATATGAACAAAAATGTTATAATCAGGAAATTATAGAATCAAAAAAAGGAACAGACCAGACTGACTGGATAGACATTTTTTCTCTTAACGATATGTGTAAATAACATATTTCTAGATTTAGCTATGGAGTGCATACAAACTAAAACCATAGGTATTCAGCGGAATAACTAACTATGGTTCAAGTCTGACTTTTCACGAGAATTACGAAAACGAGATAGACTATCAAAAATATATAGACTACATCTCACAACGTTAAATTCATTTGACTAACTTTCGGAAACAACATAATCATGTAAACAATTTTAAAAGGCGGGCCAAAGTTTATTCACAGGTTATTAAAAACCTCTGACACTATAATTAGTGTATGGATGTCAAGCGGAACAGCTGTGAAGCCTTTTTTATATCAGATCGACAGGAGATAATTATTGGTAATCCCTTTGTGTTAGCTCCCTTAAAGTGTTAGAACCAAATCACCTTCCACGTAATGACGAATTTAAAGTTTTATTAACTGTCATATTCCCCAAGACACTTGAAATACATCCTATACATGTGCATACATTTGCAGAATTTGATTATAAATAGAACCTGTAAAATGAGTACAGAGTAATAAAAGCAGAAGAAGATTTTATCACGCTTTCTTGAAATCAATTTCACATACACAATTAATGAATAGGTGTATTGTTTAATGGGACAATGGCGGTAATATTTCTCTAAATCATACAAAGATTAAATTGGATACATTAAAAAATGTATGTTTTAAAATAATAACATAACGGGAGAGCGTCTCGATTGCACTTTCTGCACCAGCAATTGAACATGCTACCACTTCTATTGTAGACCTCTGATTGCCTACAACCATATTGGTTATCTCGGGAAAAAACCTGAAAGTTGTTATTTTTATGTCTAAGCTAATATTATTATTTATTACGCTATTAGCTTATAGTATTACTTGCATATGCTTACAATATTGGCATCCATCTTGAAAAATACCAGAAATTTGTTTATTCTACAATGTATCTCAACCTGATCACATATCTTATATAAGTTACTACTTGCATGTCAAGTTTCGTGCTTTTACAAAAAAGCATGATGTTTTATTTTTGCTGCTCTACAAATTTATGTAATTGTGTGGAAGAAACACATATGAGAAACACATGCAGAAACTTAACACCATCGTTGAAGAGGATCTTCAACTGAAGAAATGTTTTTGTTTATGAAGAAAGTCACGTTCGCAGGGCACAAAGTATCGGAGGAAAGTGACTCTAGATAAGAAAGATTAGGCCGACCCCTACTCGGCCAGAACAAGTGCGCCGATTCGAGAGTTTTGAAGAAATGTTACCGCCGATTCATGCAAAGAAAATCATTAATCTAACATAACCTATAATAGCAACTAGATAGGAAAGGGAAGGAGTGAGCCTGGACTTTCTGGTCTGTATCTGGTGGGTGAAGGTAATTTCCTCATGGCTGCTGCATTCTCATTTCTTTATTATTATACTTTTTGAAAAAAACAAAATTACTATCTATAATCTCATTAATAATATATGATATATTGTCATGACTTATGAAACATATACTTTCAAATGCTTTCAAATACTCTTTCGTGTCATTTGTATATATACATTTTGTTACCAGGGAGAGAACTTACATAGGCACTGCCTGTTGTTCGATCCTATTTCAACTTGTTTGAAATAAAATTTTGTTGAAATGAAATGAGAGGGAAGGACAGGAATCCACGCGTATGCCAAAATAATATGGGAAAGGGTAAAGTTAATTATGCAGGCAATGCTGCCATTTGGAAGTTCGCCATCTACACCTTGACCCATTTAAAGTAAACCCAAGGAAATACCATTACCTAAGATGGTGGCCTGTCAACCATCTTGTTACTGTTTCAGTGGTAGCTAACGTCAACTATACAAATCCAAGACGGCGGCCCGTTGTCCATTTTGTCTGCGTTTCAGGTAACCTAATGTTTCTTACTGTGCGTTATTAAGAACATTGAAACGTTTGACTTCTTTTGTAGTTCAGAATGAAAGTAATTAAAACTAGATTTGATCGCGATCAAATAGTCCAGTAAAAATACGAAAAATAGAGGCCTAACCTCCAAATAATTGCAACAGAATTTGTTTTCTGCTTTTTGGGTTGGAGGATCTTAGTATTTTACCATGAAAAAAAGTCGCCAAAAATCATATGTTCGGAAAGTCGTTTTTTCAACACCCGAAAAATAAGAAAATATATAGAAATTACACTTTTGACCACTTTTAAAGTACAATATCTGCTATTTTTGCAATACTTGAAATATGAAATCGGGTATATAGTAAGACAAACTTTATGTTAGTACAAATAAGTTGAAATGATACAATAATTTCAGTCAATCCAAGAAATAAAGAAGGATGAAAACGGCTCAAAACCTATTGAATTTAGCTAGCATTACCGTTTTTGTTCTTTTTAGATCCAAACCTTTATACAATCTTACCCTGAACTCTATCAGTTTATGTTTTATGCCTTAAAGAATTACATTTTCTTTGATATTAATGCATGATCGATAATACATAAGCTAAAAAACCTAAATATTAACATGTCAAGTTGACAGATCGTGCCAATTTGAAGTGTTTTTATACATGTACATAGATTTTTGGCAAAACACCCATTTTGGAAGTAAATATTTCGGAAAATAAAAAAGCAAATGCTTCCAAATATGTTACATCATTTTTTTTATATTTTTTACTTGTTATTTTGAGATCATTTGTTGTAAAAACGGTATAAATATGCGCATCTTATTTAGAAGTAAAAACTTCCTATCACGTTAATTTGGTTGAATACCAAAATACATTTATGTATGTCGAAGTCCATAAATCTGCAATACAAAAATCTTAATTTTTCGAATATGCTTTATTCGTTTGTCATAAAATTTTGCCAGTAAATAAATCAGAACTGTGATGATTTTCAGCTATAAAATTGAACTTGAACTTTTATGTTATTCCTTTATCTCATTGAAAATTATATAACTCCCTTCCGGTTCCATTATGGAAAAATGAAAAACTGACCTATGCAAATATTTGATCAAAAAGAAACTTCAATCTAACTTTATAAAGAGCGCTCCATTATGGTGGTAATATCTGCCAAAGGATTTTTTGACATTTTGACATTTCAACTTAAGGACTTAGCCAATTAGAGAAGTTTAGTCAAATTGGCACTAAATGAGGATTTGATCGACCTCACGTCTTTTATGTTTGGGGATATCTTGATATAGTAGTCTCTTTTAGATGAGTATAGCCTACATATAATCTGAATTAATAACTATCTAAACACTTGAGACGGTACTTACTGAATAATTCTTGAATGAAAATGACATATAACTCAATTTGGACTTCAAAATATCATTGGAAAAGTCCAAAAGACCAACTTTGAGCAACCATGTTATCTCAGGTAGTGAAAGTAAAATGTTTTACTTTTAAAGCCTTTAATCAACAAGTTTTATTTAAAAAGATTCCACCAAAATGAGTATCGATGGCATTGTTGATAATAACAATTTTTTTTCTTAACAACCAACAAAAGCATATTTGGCTGTTACAAGGACATAATTATGCAATTTTCATGCTGTCATACTTTTTCCCTGTGTTGATTTCAACTTGTGTTTTAGGCAATCTGTGCTGTCCTTATAACGTTCTTGCCATACATTAATTTTCTAGTATCTCATGATAACCATGCAAGTTTATATTTGGCTTCAAATTTGGCAAATTATGCAAATATCCCATTTTTTCTGATTGAAATAAAGAACGACCGACATAAATGACGATTATAAGATTTTTAAAAACTTAGTAGTCCTTTATCCCAGCACACCGACAGACTCAATATCAGATCTCTAGGTCATTTTGTCATTAAGAAAAAGTCGTTTAAATATTTTTTTCAGTCTATTTGACCCCTATGACCTTGAATGAAGATCAAGGTCATTTATTTGAACCAATATGGTAGCCCATCATGCAAGCGTGCAACAGGTCCAATATCAGATCTCTAGGAATCTTGGTTATTAAGAAGTCGTTTAAGGAGTTTAGCCTATTCGACACCCGTGACATTGAATGAAGGTCAAGGTCATTCATTTGAACCAACATGATAGACCTTCATCTCGGCGTGCCACAAGCCCAATATCATGTCTCTAGGCTTTTTGGTTATTAAGAGGAAGTTGTATGAAGGATTTTACTTATTTGACCCCTGTGACTTTGAAAGTAGGTCAAGCTCTTGACCTTGACATAATCTCTGATAACATGTCATGAAAATATCACGCGCTATGTCAGGATCTACCTGAATACCGAAACATGGACGACGTACTGCGGTTATGAAGTTATGAACGTTTAAATTTCGTTCAAACAAAGAAGTTTTTTACTTCTGCAACCTTGACCTTGAATGTTATCGTACAAAATCGTACGCACGTTTCAAGAGGTTGTGTAGTACATAAGGTGTCCAAAGTTGAGCGTCGTACCTTGTTCCGTTTTTTTTTTTTTTGAAAAAGTGTTAAGAAGGTTTTGTGGAAATAATAAGAATAATAGTTTAACAAACATAGTAGTCCATCGTCCAAGCGTGCAACAGGTCCAATATCAGGTCTCTAGGAATCTTGGTTATTAACACGTCGTTTAAGGTATCCAAAGTTGAACGTCGTGCCTTGGTCCGTGGTAAGAAGTTTTTATGGAAATAATAACAATAAGGAGAAGAAAAAAAAACAGAACAAAAAGTGAATGGAAATCCCTAATAAGAATTGCACCCCCCAAAAAAAAAAAAAAAAATAGCTGCACTATCCCCTATTTGGAAAGAGATACTGATTGCGCAAGCCGAAAAAGTAACACAAAGTACTTCAATAAAACAAATATTATATACAATCAAATATCAGTTATTGTCTAAATGAGAAATATTGTTTAGGATCTGTCGGCGATGGCGCATATTTAAACATCTGGTTGTTCTAAAGTCATTCAGTACTCCCACACGAGGGTATTGTTAATCTGATTAGCATGGCAGCTTTCATGTAAAATGAATTTGAAGAGTCACACACGGATGGTTTTCAGAGCGCTTCATTAACGACTCTCTGATTGGTGTATTCTATTAGACTTTGAAAACGTGTGAAAATTTACTCGATCGATATTGCGCATGCAGAAATATAGATTATACAAGTTATTTCCTTAACTTAGAAACATATTTCTTCTATCAGACTCGAAAGGAATATCCAGAGAAAAACAGACGTGATTGCATCAGTAAACCGTTTTGTACCTGTATTGGGTTGGAGGATTCGGCGTGGATCTTCCGATGCTTTATTACTTGATTAACTGAATAGCTGATATAAAATAGTAGATTTGTTAAAATAGGGAACTATGATGTAGTTTGCAGATATCGCTTCAGGTTTTTGTTTTTACTTTGTATTCGGATTTCTTCGCATACAATTATCAAACATGAATGTGTACATGGTACTGATGTGCTTTTGGTATACAGCTTACTCAACAATAACATATTCATCGTTCAAACGCGTACACAATGTGTCCCTCTCCGACTACGAAGGCTATGTGTTGGCAGTTGAGAAAAAAGTGCACAACACTGTGATCGAGTGTTCATCTAAATGTCAGACGGACTGTCTGTCATATTCCTACAACAAGGAAACAAAAGTGTGTAAGACGTATACCAAAGCAATGTGTGATGGTCACAATGTGAACCTGTCCTCAGCTACGGAGTATACAAAGATGACAGACGAAGCCGCTAGTAAGTACATGCATATTTCAACCGAAGTGTTTGTTTCATTTAAGGATGTACACCTCTGAGAAGTCAAAAGTTTCTTGTATTAAGCTTTTTTTCTCATATAGATTTTTGGAAATAGGAGTTCATACCATACAAGAAAATGGAAGAAAAAACATATATCGGTGTGATTGTTTTTGAGCAATTGTCACTCAAAGATACCAAGTTGACAAAATCTTTTTGGGATTCTGGCCGTTTTGACCATATACACAAGAGTTAAAAGCCATCATTTCCTATTGAGATGTTTGATATGTATGGATGTTTGAAGAATTTATTTTCCTGTAGTCGTCTTTAAAAATATACAAGTTTTGATTAATAAGACTCATATTATTTCTCAGAACAACAACATATGCTACCCCTACCCCTTAATTTTGAGCTACAAAATACACCATTTTCAGCCAATTTTGCCAAATTTAACCCTTTATAGAAACCGTTGTGGTATTAAACTTTTGTTAATATTTTGCATATCAATAGGGAATGGGTTGTTCTTTCTAAATTAGGCAGAAAAATGGGGGGTCAGTGTGCTTACTTTTTCGCCTCATTTGAATATGTGTTATTTTTCAGTATTTTAGAGTAAAAAATAAAAGTGCTAAAATTACCATTCAATGTAAAAATAAAGTGACAAAAGCGTATCACTTCACGCAATAATGCTCAATATTTTAATAACCACGAACCTAGTAAAGATTAACAGCAAAAATTAGCTCGATACAGCTAAAAATGCTGGTGCAGTGATGATTTAAGTAAAAACAATTTCAGTAAAAAATGGTTAAACTATGGCTCTACTCAAAGAGGAAAAAGACACAATTTCAAAATGGCCGCCAAATGGGCCATTTCTTAAAATCCCTGTATAAAAAAATCTACTGAAAATAGAAATGTAATTTTTTGACAAAATTTGCATCTGGCAACTTGCTACAGATATTGATAAAATATATTTGAAAATCTCATAACTTCTTTGACCTTTGTCGAAACGAGACTTCAACGGGACTGAAACCTCAGAAGAATACATCCTTAACAGTTATTATTCCAAACGATTACCATTTTTCGATAACCAATCTATGATAAATCATGTCTAAAATTTAGTTTTGACAGTAGGCTACTGTCAATTTGTTAAAGGAAAATATGGCATAAATGTATTGTTCTACAATGCTTATGAAACATATAACATAAAATATTGACAAATTCCACGTCAATGTTTAGTATTTTAATTGATACAGTTGTGATTATAAATCGTTGATCAATACGATTAAGCAGATACAATATGTACGCTGTATCCATACCCGAGCCAAAGTCACGCACGTTAAGCAAATGAACTAAATAACCACTGTTGAGGTGATAAAATGATTTTAAGGCAAGAGGATTTACCTAATAATGTAAACACACTACTGTCAGAGCGATTTGAACAGTTCTAGATAAAAGTTGCATTACTCTACGAGCAAGGGACAGGGTTCGGCATACAAGATGTTCGACCACAATTTGTAATGGCGGACAGCGAGCGAGTTAGAACATTTCACACGCATTTCACCACCATGGGCTTTTCTGGCATATCACAGTAAAACCGACTAATCTAATTTCCATTAAAACTGTTTTTTTCCGATATATGTACAAAATTAAATGGTCTCTTCGACTGAATTGTCCCTTTAAATGACGCAAAGGGAAATAATTTTACGTTGATGTTTTAACACAAATAATTTACTTTGGTAACTCCTATAATAGTTTTTTTTTTATGAATAACTCAGTTATTTCACATTTTATACAAACCTATCAAATGGCAAAAAATAGTATAACAAGTCACATATGGACAGCATTTCAATGCAAATTTTATTTAAAAATGTCAAAATTTATTACTGTTCACCTTATGTCATCATTTCCGTATTCTTTACGTATGATTTGGTAATTGAAATAAAGCATGTGCATTGCAGCTAGCATGGAATGAGATACCTTCTAGAAAATGTAGAACATTGATTAGAAGTATGACTGAACGTTTGCAGGCAGTAATTATAATAAGAGCACGTGGAGGATATACAAAATACTAACAGAATTACAAGATTACAAGACTTGTATTATCATGGAAACTTAATACAACGATTATATTGAAATTATTTTGTTTGTTTTAATATGATTTATAAAATATGCATACGTAACAGAATTTTTTGAGGGCAGTGTATAATATTAACATTATGTCATCAATATTTCCTGTATAGGTCTCACTAGTTGTAGTAAGTTGTGTCCTGCCAATTCCTCCGGCGTTTACCGAGTGACCTTGACCCCGGGCCGGAATGACGATGTTTACTGTGACATGGACACAGACGGAGGGCCTTGGACTGTAAGTATTACAATTCTGTAATAGTTTCATAAAGTATGGCTGATTTCAACATAGGAAATTGACATTTAAATACATTTGATGAAGGTTACAACTATCAAACTATGAACATTTCCTAATGTTATTTATTCTACAAGTAATGAGTTTACCAATATGGAGTGGTGGACCAGTTTCCGAAATAGGGTTTTTATTTGTCTTTCAGTCGCTTTATTTTCCATATATTGCAACAATGTAGCGTCATTCTATACGTGAATCTAGATTCAATTGTCTTCCTCTGTTCCCGGAGTTGGATACAGTCACGTCCGTTTCTATCGACAGTTATTAGTTTGGTTTATATTTATGTCTTTGTAAAAACCAGGGTCATGTAAGGAAGGCCTTCAATGTATGCCGTGTATTGCGTGTGTGAAGTTCGAGGTGTGTGTTTTGGGAGACCGGTATAGTCATGTTGTGTTTCTTTTTAGTTGAACTATTGCCTTTTTATATACTTCTATATAATAACAGCATGCCGCCGAGTACACCAAGAAACACATCCCAACCGCTGTTTTCCTTTAATTTGTTTATTTACGATAGGTCTACCTCTGACGTCTGATCCGGAAAAGACGTGGTGAGTTTTGTGCCTGCTGCATTGATATTCCGTCTTTGCATTTTAGAGAGTTAGCTCCCTTGCGGGTAGGTATCGATTGTTACGTCATTATTTTGTAAGCACAATTCACGTGGTTTTCTCCGAAACGTATGACGTTACGCTCGTAAACACATGACGTCACAATCAGTACCTACCCACAAGTGCGGATAACTCTGTTCTATGCAAATTCGGAATATATCATCTGTGAATTGATCTTCCAGGTGATACAGAACAGACAGGACGGAACTGTAGACTTTTACCGGAACTGGACGGAATATCAGACAGGATTTGGTGACTTAGACGGAGAATTCTGGGCCGGTAAGTATTATAAATGTATAGAACACGATTACCATTATCTACAGTTGATACCTTATGTTTTTGTGCAAAAAGCCAAGTAAAGATAATGATAATTTTATGTGCTTTAGATTCAAATAACAATGTTATTGTTATAAGGAATAACGTGCCGTGCGTTATGTTTTAATTATTAATCTTTTATTCATTTTTATAGTTTGATTGATTATCGGAATTATTAAATCAAAACCTGACAACTTGATAAATATTTTGTAAGGTCTGAATATGATTCACCTCCTAACCCAGAACGGTTCCATCCTTCGTATCAATTTGATGTCCTGGAAGAACGATTCAAGGTACGCCCAGTACCAGGACTTCCGTGTTGGGGATGTGTCATCGGAGTACCGACTGTCGATATCGGGATTTTCCGGGAATGTCTTCGGTATGTTTTCTGTTTGTTTGATAAGAGTTTTATTTCATTTAAAACATTTAGAAAGTATTATTATCAAGTCATTTTATAAAAAAGAACATTATAAAAGTTCATTAATGGTATGTTGGTGTGTACTAGGGAAGCGGAAACCCCAAAAATTCAAATTAGAACGTAAATATCATACATATGATATATTTGGCAATTTGGGGGGTACTAATGATATATAGGTATGTATATCTAGGAGTTAGATTAGGTAGAAAAACACTTATACAAAGACCCATTGTCGAATAAGGTGAGAAATTATATGTACCACAAAGAAGCATAATGTTGAGTTTTGATTAAATATTTTGTTTTCCCAGTAACTACAACTACATTTTTTAATGTCGGATCGGTTAGGTTTGACCTTATTTAATACTTTGAAACTATTTCCTTCACATGCGTACATACATCTAGTAGTGATGGTTTCATTGTATTATTTTAGCTTCAGTTTGTCACCGAACTGGTATAACTCAAGATCTCAAGATTGTATTTGTTACTCTCAGACACATGAAACCGTGTTACATGAGGACATAATGATATACATAGACATATACATGACAAGATGGACACAAAATGTGCAATGTATAAACATACAGAAAGTTATAATTGTATAGTGTTTAATTTAAAGTAATATCATTTCCTTTCTTAGAAAAAAATACAAATTTGTTTATATCTTTGATACTGCAAACATCAATAGACACTGTAATTTTACCGAACTGGTATAATGAAGTGCAATACAATTTTGATTGTCAGTGTAATCAATCATGTATAACCGGCTTATGTTTTGACAGCTGATGAGATGGCGTATCGTAACGGTTACAAGTTCTCTACCTACGACAATGACAATGACTCGAAGATGTCTGGTAAGTGTGCTGTACGTCATCATGGCGCCTGGTGGTACGGATCCTGTAGTGACAGTAACCTAAACGGACGGTATGTACAGGATACTGGGGATGATCTTCAGTCGATGTATTGGTATACATTCTACTCTGATCGGAGTTACGTACCTATGATGAAGTCCAGAATGATGGTGAAACATCCGGGTCTTTAACTCGAACAAAAAACGAAGCCACAATTTATTATGTATCTTTTTTATTGGTATCATTTGGCTTTCAAACCTTTGATTTTCGATCGATGTATCATTAACTTTTTCGCTCATATTTTGTATGTGGTGAACTCATTATTTTTTACCATAATGTCAGTGTTAATTCGTCTTTAAATCAGTCTTATCATTAAAAAAGTTTTATAACGAAATCACAACCTAGTTATTATTTATCAGTTTAAACCAGAAGCGTCTCCCAAATCAATGTGACAAAATATGAACATCATTACCCCGAAATCGATCTATATTACACTCTTTTATATACATATTTTTAAAAATAAGTTCGAAAAAACGCGACTGCAAATCAATTATCCATACAATAAAATTCCGTTATTTCTTCAACTTAAATGCCATTGTTTGCATTTTTTATTATAACGAAAAGAACACTAGTTTATGAAAAAATGAGTCGCCATGTAATACAGCGAAGGGCAACATGAAAAAGTTTATGCAACTGCCGTTCGCCATTTTCTCGCTTCGAGTTCAACCAAATGCCGTCGAAGCGCCCCTCCCCAAGTCAAAGGTACGCATCACCTGTGCACCCCAATTATGTTTACATTCTCCACGGTGCACTAACTTCTGCTAAAGTACTCATTTATTCGACTCATTAATTAGTTTTTGATTTAAAACAATGTCGCGTGGGTATTGAGTGGACCCTGTCAATTTACGAGTTTTGGTCACGGAAAGGAATCGAAATTATGGGTATGGAGTGTATTTTTCGCCCTCGAGAAATTAACTTTTTCCAGGGAGACAATTCTCGATGTTCCTCTCCACATATAGGGCCATAATTGTATATTATTGCGGTATACACGGATAGTATTCTCATCATAAACGGTTTCTACTCGTTTCTAATCCGTATTTACAATGATCATGACGAAACATAAACAATGAGGGGGCTTAAAGTACGTGATGCCTGAGTAATTTGTAATTATATCGGTAAAGAATGGTTCTAAAAATAGCATACTCCCAGAGGAATAAACATGTCATTCTTTTATCGTTTTTTCATCGTTCGTAATTTCTTGATTTTTTTTTCATTGGCTGTTTTTAGAACCAGAAAGGATGGGATGAATCAGCTTATTTTGAAAGAAACAAAGTGATAATTTTATTACAATAATTAATTAAACACATGTATAAACAAAGAAACAATTAGCAGATGTCTACTTTGCAAATAAAGTATATAAAAAACTTATAGCACACTAAGTAATCATTATTGCGAAATATGAATTAAGAGTCGAGAAATTCCACTCACCCAACGCAATGTTCTGTGTTTTGAGTTGCCTGCCCTTTGGGTTAGGTATCAATTATCACACATTATGTTTTTGCGAGCTTAACGTAACACCTTATAGAGAAACGGTCATGAAATAGAAACGTCACAATTTATGCATATCTACTCGCAAGTAACTCTGATAGACTAAACATATCGGTGTTTCCATTGCATTGTCTCTAAATTAAACATTTAGTTTGGCTCCACGTTGGTTTATCGACAAAGGAAATATGACACAGGGTCATGAAGAGGGTCAAAGGTCAGAACATACATTGTGGGGTCGATATTCAACTCGGGCTGAATGGATTGTATAGGTGAAGGTCATAGGAATATGGCGAGAAACAAAGACATGGATGACAGCAAAATGGCCTGGCAGCTACAGAAATGTAAAAGGAGTTTGGAGGACTTGCGGATGTGGGGAGGAGGATTAGGGGATGGGGGGATGGGGGGAGGGGTGTGTGTGTGGAGGTATCGTCACAGGAATAATATGGCATAGTTGTAGTAAGGGGATGTAGGAAGTCACAACATTGATGGAAACTTTGGAGTGAATTTCTGGGGATGGGTTGTTGTTTGATGTTACAATGTAATAGAGATAAATAACATATATTTATTGCATATAAATCAATAGAAAGTTATAACGAATTTATAAGGCACACAATACACAGTAGGGAAATTTACGTCACAAACGTGACTAAGAGAACACTTTAATGGCTCTAGTGAGGCCTACCTAACGTTACGTGTTTACCTCTATTTGTATCCTAATCAATAAGCTTATCAATTATGTAAGATTCATTTGCAGTTAATGGATTTCTTACAAAATGTGCGATTTTTTCAAATTTTCAAGGACAAATATCGTACACTCATAGATCTAACGTTGTTTTTAATAGGACGTATACATGAAAATACAGCAAATTGCCTATAAGCCCCTTTTCTAGCATATTTCAATATTCTAATATTAATTTGAAGAGAAAGAGGATATCGTTAAGACATATACTTGTGCAGCTATCTTTAGGACACGTAAATGACACTCTAACCATTAGTTACAATGTATATATAATTGTGTAAACATTATGTGTGGAAAAAATCCTGTTTAAGTGTAGGCCTTGCTTAATAAATTTCGAAAAAAAACCATAGCTGATGGAGCATCTCTCCAACTATCAACTATGGTGCCGATGTGAATCATCTAATTAGCTTATCGAATCTGCTTGAATAGTCATATGGAGATTCCCAAAATGGAACAAGAAACTGCCACTTTTAGATGTGAAAAAAACGCCATTCTAACCAAACCTTTTGGCACATGAGAAACGGCACAAACTGAAACATGGTTCATGCCATTCATGCTTTAAATCTTAATACAGTGTATGTCATTTTGGAAGTGTTGTGATAAAAAACATCAACATGCCCGCCATATTGAATTTGCTAAATTTAAGCTTGTTATCGGTATATTCCCGAAAAACACTGAACAGTGGTCGTTCTAAATTTCATTTGTCAAATTTCTTTTGGTCCATACGCATATGCAATCGGACAACAAGCTGACATTCAGCCATGCATTGGTGTGTAACATACATTTGGTGTTCACGGTGCGTGTTCGCACACCACTGGATATGCTAGAACACCAAATATATGTTACATAGGGATTCAATGTATTTTTATAATTTTCATAGTGGCTATGAATAACAGAAGATACATTTCTCATGGAGCGCGTTAGATATATAGATCCCTTCTTCTGCTCATAGAAAAAATTATTCAATCCATATATTCACATTAGAATAATTTATGAAAATGAAAAATATTAAAAGTTTATTATGATTAAAATTATGACGACCATATACAACGAGAAACGAGATTAATGGAACAGCTGGATGACAAAGTCGTTCCACAACGTCGCGTTTTCATGCTTCCGCCTTCCGGTCTACCTTTTTTGCATATGACAAACGATAAATAAAAAATATAGTTAAAATAAGATTTGATTGACTTATTATAGTGAACCTTAGTTGATTTTATATCAAGAAACAACACATTAAAGATTATACATTAAAATGTTGTGGGGGACTATTTTTTATTGATATGAAACTGACGTGATGTTTGAAATCAGCTGATCGATGCACGAGAATCGTTGTATTCATAGTATATTCATAGTGTTTTCATAGGCAAATGTTTGTTTTTGTCAGTTGGTTGATTCATATAGTGACGAAACACTCAGAATGTAAATATACATAAATGTATATAAAAAAATGAAAACCAATGCTTAAAAATGTTATTTCTTGAAGTAAATGTTGCATGGAAAAAATGGCTTTTCCGAAAATTATGGTTTGCGTTTCAGGAATTTTGTTTTTTCAAATAGTGAACTGTGTTTAAATGATAGATTATATTGAACTATAGCTTGAATGCTATCGGAGGTTTCGAAAAAATTGCTAAATCTATAAAGATAAACTTTGAAATAAAAATCAGTCATATTGATGGATTACGACATCACTTATCTGCGATTATAACCTCTGTATCTATCAATTTTACCATCACATGGTCTAAAACTACCGCCATATTATTTGGATTCAGTTCAAATTTTAAAGATGGCCTTTAGAGGTAAATTACCTAGCTCTTCAGGCAGTTACTATTAAATGTATCATCTAGAATAGCAACAAAAAATGAGAATGGTTTTATGTGAAACCTGCAGCATACCATCCATATAGCCATCCATAAAGTGACAAAACTAATTCATTGTATGTAGTTGTTGTTGTTAATTGGTCGTGATTGTTTGACTGAAAAAAAGAAACGTCGTAGTAAAATGACAAAATTCAAATTTTAAAAATTGACATTTTAGCCAAATATTATGATCGTGTAGACATGCTCTCGAATGCGGTTGGATGATATGGTTGTTGGCTGTTACATTTTAAGTGTACAATACGCTATGTTTGACCCGATTTTCAAACATCCCAAATTTATCTGTACAGACAATATCTTTCAAATGGGATCTGGTATATCAACTTTGTGAAGCAAAGTATGAATGATTTTACATGAAATATGTATCAGACCATTTATATAACATATGTAAAAGTATTGCATAGTTGTGGTCTCGATTGTTCGACCGATTGTAATATTTAAAATAGTGGACACCAATCTTCCACAAGGGTTGAGTTTTTCCTATTCGCTAATTATAAGATATCATCTGTTCACGATTTCCCTTTCATATTTCCTCTGTAAAAAGTGTTTATCCTCCGGCCTGTGTTGAAAGAAATGTTGAACGAAGAAATGGAAAATTTTATATGTATTACATAATCAGCCTGTGCAGTATTTTTGCATATGTCACTATTGTAATCCGGTATGACCCGGAACGATTTCCATTGGATAACAATTCATTGTGACGTCATAATATATAAAATAAAATGGCGTTACGAAAATGACGTGACGTCAGGATTTCGAGGATAGAGTGGCAAAATGGAAACATCCACTGGAATTTCGCAATATATTTTGAAATGAAGGTTGTTATAGTTATGGGGTAAAAAGTATCTTAAAGTTGTTTTCATTTCATATTAGATTGTACATGTATGAAACTCGTCTCGAAGTTTTAGTTTTGAAATCTTGTTGGCCAAGACTCGCCAAAATAAAAAAGACTCGTTTCATAGAATCTCTTATGAAATGAACAATTATTTGATATCCTATAATCATATATAGAACATATATTGAAAAGAAAGATATTTTCCATTGATTTAATTTCTCGTTAGCCACCAATACATTAATCGGTAAAGAAATATTTGGTTTTGGTCAAATCGAGAGTGATACCACAAGCAAAACAATTATTCTTCAAAGCGAAAGAACTGATGTTATGAAAGGAAACACATATGTAGCAATTGACCATTAAGATCAACGTAAATCTCATAGAAATTTTCAGATGATAAATAAAATGAAGTGGATATTTTTTTGAGTAGCCCCTGAATGTCACCTCTACTATATAATATAACCATCATCCGCTATGATTGGATAGACCGCGAACCGTAATATGACTTTCATTTTCAAATCATGATAGATGAACGGTTACTATAAACCACATAATTTCGTGATTTTTATTTAAAATATTTTGCGGGGATGCGGATTTAACATGGAATGAAAACATCTACAAGTCTTAAAGCTTGTATTCGGACAATATACATTTTCTTTGTCTGTCAACTGAAGATTTGCAACGCAAAGAAAGAATGACTTTTTAGTGTCAGCCATCGGTCATCTCTAACTACCTTAAGGTTTTCAAGCCTTTGGTGCATATCATGGTCTTGGTAAGGGATGATGGTATATTTAGTTTTTTTTTGTGAAATCAAATATGCTACATTTGATAATCAGAGGTGTTTGTACCATACATGTTAACGATCTTCGCAGTCTTGTCATCGTATTTGGCTTACATCTTGACCCAAAACAGGATGAAAAGAAGTGATATGAATGTACATCATCAGCATAAACTATTTCATATCAGTATATACTCTCAGATCATCCACTTTACAGATACAGACTTCTGTTGCTGGCTTTCGGCCATCTGTCTTCCAATACTGTGGTTACGCTATTGTGGTTCCCGCAACTTGGTTTGACAAACTCCAGCTTCAAACCTCGAAATTACCATAGATGTTTATAGAACGTAGAATTATGATAATTTATGAATCCATAATTAATGTAGTATACATATGGATATACATGTTAGTATTTTATTCGTTCAATCCATAAAAAGTATTTCTTTGATAAATTAGTTCATTTGTATAGACGATATCTAAATAATTCCGTTTGATCAATAAAGTTTCTGATCTTCTTTTTTCTGTGGTGTAATGTCAATGAGATCACAAAACAAATGTTCTTTGTGCATTAAAATATAGGTAGATGTACGTTGTAAAGTTCCTCTTGAACAAGTACTTAAATGATTACGGTAATCCAGCCGTAGTTTAAATGCGACATTATATTTTTATATAATTCAACAGAGCCTTTTATCAGTCCTGCAATACAGAATGTCGGTGTATGTACAGCTATTGTGATCTGTAGATCTACCTCCAAAGGCATAGTGATTATACATGGTTTGCGTCAGAAGTTTCGTTATACAGCTAACCAACGTTATATATGATTTATACAAGATGATATTTTACTGGAGAAGCTCATATCATTGAACAATTATCTATACACAGCCTGGTTAACTTACTGGAGTGTATTCAATCCGGGTCGCGTAACGATCTAAATACATTTAAAATCAAATTTCATTTGTTGTGTATGAGACAACATTCGTAAGTGTAAATTATTTGTCAGAGCAAGTAATTTAAGACTAACAGAGAGTTCCCACTTTGATATTTCATTGGAATACTATATAGTTTTGTCTATCACTAGAACTACTGACAAAGTGTATTTATGGATTTTAGTTAAAACTTAATGTTTATTATTACAAAATAATGTTACTGGCATTCTTAATTTATTCCTATATTATCCAAATACCGCCTATCCATCGAATGATAAGTATATTATAAAATCATATGTTGCAGGTTTTTCCCACGAGATATTATTAATATTCAATCGTACTTCGCCTTTTATTTCATTATAATGGCTTTATATGAGGAGACATTGGATACCACAGTAGTTCATAATTCCTGTCTTTTTCTTAATATTTTTGTTTTCAATTTCATCTTAATTAGTTAAAACGTCAAACATTTCGAAAATAAATAAACAAGTTATATCTATCTCAAACGCCTTCTGATTTACTTCAACAGAATTTCTAATACAGCCGATAATGATAAGATACGTTTTCACAGGCATATATTACCGGTACCACTAACTCGCTATCTAGTATTAAAACTTACAAGCCTTATTGTTCGACAGTCAGCCATTCGGGTTTTAGTCATGACGATACCGTGGCGTATGTAAAAGGAGTAGGTAAACTTGGGTTATGGTCCCTACCCGGGGTATTTAAATAACTACAGTCTACTTGTCGTATAAATCGAGCAATGGCTGAACGAGTGTGTATTATATCATACATTAATTAATTAGATCCACCGTAACGTTGGCATCTGTGGAGAACACAATTAATGAAACGTGACATTTTGTGAGTAAAACTGAACTTTTGACCTATTTTATATTTTATATTTATTTATAGCCGAATTTATTTTGAGAATATTAGCATTGATATTCTGGGCAAGTTAACAACTGTCATATTAACTGGCAGGATGTTTAATTAATTATGGCCATAGGGTAAAGGGAATTATGGGATGTAAATATAGAATTACAACCAAACTATTTATATATGTCACAGTCTCGAATAATAAACGTGGCGTAGGATAACTTTATAAAAATGTGTTTAAATGTTTAAAAAACATATGTTTAAATGTTTAAAAAAACATATGTTTAAATGTTTAAAAAAACATATGTTTACATGGTTAACGTTATCTCATTTTAGTTCAACGTCAACGTCAATGATTGTGTTACACAGCTAATTAAATAAAAATTTTCTAGCTGGAAAGGAAATAGCTTACTGTGAACACCGAATAGGTTGTCTATCTACAGTCTTTATCCGGTACACCTATAGCTACAGTTTAGGCTAGTAGATATATCGTACAGTAGGTCACCCTGGGTCGGGTACCGAGCTAAAAGACATTTAAACATTAAATAACTAATGTTGTGTATTAGACTCTGATTTGCAATACAAATGATAAGACAATGCATGTACATGCCACATGAGTATATCATCAGGTGACATTTAAAACCCAACGCATCTCAATATAAATTACCTCCTGTCGTGTATAGGATTGCGTTTGTCGGTGTAAATGTTAAGCCAATACATGTGCATGTTAAAGAAAACCTGGGATACGTTTATATATTGACACTTCGCCGATCTTTTTCACATGCAGCATACCTCATGTTTGTTTCGGAGATATTGATTTCACTGTCCTTGTCACCCTACAGGAATCTCGACGTGCTTTATGAAAGGTCATTCCGGGTCATGGTCCTTACAAGTAATATCTAAAATCTAATGTAGATTCCGACGTATAATTGTTAGAGTTTAGATGCCGCGGGCCGCGGTGGAATGCGAGTTCGAATCCTATGTGGGGTAGTTGCCAGGTACTGACCGTTTTTTCTCCAGGCACTCCGGCTTTTCTCCTCTAACAAACCTGGCACGTCCTTACAAGACCCTGCTGTTAATAGGACGTTAAACAAATATACCAAAATATTTGTTAGGCGTACTATAGACACCATGTATCACTCCGCATAGCGTCATATTCGTTCCCTGGCCTTTCGACAGTCCATACATAAAATTTACGAAAATAGGTATGCATCGATTTTTTTTTATTATTTTTGCGAGACTTGCAATAATGAAAACTTCGAGACGAGTAATACCGAAAAAACAAAAAATGCATTTTTATTGTTGTTTGGTCATTATTAACATAAACAAACATGACAATAAGTTTCAGTCGACTACAGCCGTGTAAGATGGATGACAAATAACTAGTCTCCGATATTTTAAATCCAGCATTCTGGCCGCCATCGTAAAGGAATCGATCTACTGACCACTTACATACAGTGACTGCCCTGCAGGTAGGGCGTTAGAATTGTACCTGCTGCCCCTATTGCATGATCGTAAAAGGCGACTAAATTTAGGATCTTATCTTTTCTCTTCTTCCTAACTGACTTTATCTTTCCTAATGCCTCCCTTGGCACCGCCTCACTTTTGGCCTTGAGTTGAGCGTTCGCCCATGTGAGGAAGGCTCTGGGTTCTGTCCCCTGGCCGAGACACACCAAAGTCTATAAAAGTGGTAGTTTCTGCTCCTGCTTAGCGCTCAGCATACAGGGAGTGGGACGACTGGTTCGCCCGTTGTCAGTATAATGTGACCGGGTGGGGTGTGTTGCTTGGTGTCTTCGGCGGCATGCTTCAGTGATATAGCACTATAAAAAGGGCAACAGTTCCACTATACAAGAAGACACAACATGAATTTACCGCAGTCTCCCAAAACACGCAGCACACCGCATACATGGGAGGCCGTCCTTACATGACCATAGCTGTTAATAGGACGTTAATTGATCAAACAAACAAACATACAGTGATCGATCTACTTACCACCTACATACAGTGATCGATCTACTGACCACCTACATACAGTGATCGATCTACTGACCACCTACATACAGTGATCGATATATTGACTGCCTGCATATAGTGAATGATATATCGTCTGCCTACCTACAGTGATTAATCTACTGAAAACCTACCGACAGCAATCGATCATGTGACAGTCTACATGCAGTAAAACCTTCTCTACAGTAATCGATCTATTGACCACCTACCGGCATTAATCGATATATTAACCATATACCGACAGCGATCGACTTTTTTACCAGCTATAGACATTGAATGATTGTTTGAGCATCTGTCATTATAAAGGCAAATATTAAGGCAAGCTATCTAAATCTATGACGTGGAAAGAGCTGGTTGATGTAAGAAATTTATGGATTTCTTTTAGTTTTGTTCTGTATAATAAAATAACTATGTACCTATATGTCGGGATACATCTAGAATTGTCTCCTGGAAAGAGTTATTTTCTCTCGACCTTTGCCCTCGAGAAAATGTATCTTTCCAAGGAGACAAATCTAAATGTATCCCTCTTCAGAGGGTCATGATTGTATATTATACGTCCTGATATATAAGAGGGTAGATATAATCGCTGAGACATATTGAAAGGGAAATAAGCGAAAATAACAACGTCATGAATTAACTCATTTGTACAGAAATCCAATAATCACACCGAAATTTTAGTAAAACACGATTACAAAGAACCTCTAGAGACCAATGAAATATCTTCGTTATAAGCATAGTTCGTTATTGACATGTTGCACACATCTTATAGGAACATTGAAAGGGAATGGAAAATACTACCTTATAATTATGACCACTTGACTACAGTGTATGCTTATATAGAGGTTCATAAATGTTCACTAAACAGTTAATGATAGTCACTGTAGAAGTTAAAATCATGATTTCCATGCTTTACTGCTGTATTACAGGAGTTTATCATTGATATTGACAAACACTTACATAGACACTGACCATTTCACGAACACCACGAGTTGATGGAAATTTATTGTCAGTCCGATATTTCTCCTTCAAACACTCTAATAAAGTATCCATACCTCTCTGTCTATGTAAAGAGTCTTGATTTTTATCACATTCATCACACTATGCAAAGGCACACACTTTTTGTTGTAAATAGCGTACTGTACTGTTGCCATGAAGTGCACTACGTCATTTGTTTTTTCCCTGTAGTATTGTAGGAGTTGTAAATTATCATCTGATGTCTATAGTCCCATTTCACCACAGTCTCCACACTACCCACGGTAGAAACACACGTAGTGATGATGTTTACAAATTGTTGTTGTAATGTTTACTTCATAGGTTCTGCAGTTTTCCATGGTTGCTCGTAATATTGTAGGAGAGTAACATTGCCATTACGGTTAACAGTCCAAAGGTCATCCTGTCTACCCACACCTACAGCATACACCGTGTGTCCGTGTCTGGTCATCAGCACCTCACCATGACCACTTAGGATGAGGATCCTCTCACAGTCTGCTATGATGATGTTACCCTGACTATCATACACTATATCACTGGGGTCAAACGGTTGATATCCTGTGTGTGCCGTTTGTTTAGATATGGGAATATCACATCTATACATAAACAGTTCCTGAAAGTCTGTATCCATGACGACAACATGTGCGTTTACATCACCACCATCATAAATATTATAATCATCAATCACTGCGACATTGTTAGTGATAGGACACTCTGTGATCTTCCATGGTGAACACACTAATGGTATCGCAGTCCCTGCAGCCTCTGTAGTTACCACAATCTGACCTTGTGTGGTATATTTGGTGATGTGTTTAGACAAGCCTATAATGATATGGGTTGTCTGATGTAACACAAATACATTCAGGTTCATCGTTTGTTCTGAATCTTACTGATACTTTTCCTGATACCAGCTCCAGGATGCTTTTGTCTCTATCACAGGCCCACAGTCTATGTGTTACAGGCGATAGACTGATGTCATTGATCAAAGTCATGTGTTGGACCTCCATTACTATACCCTCATCATCCATGAGTTTTAGTTGTTTGCTGTTCTTACTACAGGTCCAGGCCTGGCCATCATTGGTGGGACATATACAAGCAATATCACATTGAGACTCCCACTCCTCTACCACCCTGGGCTCTGTCAGCAGTTTGGTCCTGGTCACTTCTTTCTTCATCGTACCACCTGACGTCTGTTGTGTAGAGGGTTGTCCGTGTGATGAAGAGAATGATAAATCATTAATGCTCAATGCTGGCGTTTGTCCTGAGTTGACAAACTGACATGTACCGAGGGCTAGTTCTAAATAGTAACGGGGATGCTTGTTTGGAGTGAAGCTGACAGTACCAAACATAGGTTTTACAGGGAGATGTATCAGAGGATCGTTTTCACATTTGATATCATATATCTCTAAAGGGGAGCCTTGTTGTAACACTTTCTTACAATCCTGCATTTTATGTTTCAGTTGTTTGTCGTACAACTCAAGGTCCTGTTTGTATTTGTGTATGAGTTTGATATTGTCATCTTTCATGTCCTGATAAATTGAGAGTGTCTCCGCTGTAAGTTTGTCGAGGTCTTGTTTCATTTTTTCAGTTTGCGCTTTCAAATCTTTTGAGAGTTTTTCAAATGTTCTGTCGTTTTCTGTAAGAAGTGTATTGGTAGATTCGATGTAATTCCCAATGTCCTGAAGCACATTTTGTTCCGTTTCATCAATTAAGTTTCTGATCTTCTTTTTTTTCTGTGGTGTGATTTCACCGAGATCACAAAACAAATGTCCTTTGTGCAGAGACGTTACGCACTTTGGACATACTGGTTCCTTACATTTCTCACAATAAAAGTCTAATTGTTTCCCTTTGTGGTGTCCACATGTAGTATGTCCTTTTACACGGACAGGTATTTTGGCTGTAGCCATTTTGATTTTGTGTTATAACATCACTGAGTTAATTAGAATTGGTGTGGTGCACAATCAGCTGAGTTAATCCTTGTCATAAGAATCCAGTAGTAATCCACATTGTTTATAAAAACTACAATCAGTATAATTCACAGTACAATAGAGAGAGGTTACACAATGCTTTAACGAATGTCCGTTGTAACTTAAAAAAAAAAATAAGTAACGAGTGCGGAATGAATTCAATATTTAACATCCATGAGTAGTGTGACCTGTTTCTACCACAATCGTATTCGATTTTAGCCGATAGAAATACGGCGGGAATAAGGCGTGGATACGGTAATGTGTATTTACCGAAATATGTAAATAAGGTGTAGTAATATTTTTATCTGACACTAATTAGTATTCAAAAGTCATCGTTTTATAAAGATTCCATCGACATCAAATTCTTCTAATTGGGAACATCTTTAGGGTTAAATAATACTCATTTCATGTCTTACTGAGTTCAAATTTCATAGTTGTTTCCAGAAAATAAACCTCAATGTCGAACTACATATATACATGTAAAAGCATTCGCACCACACGGCATCGCCTGTTTCCCGCCAGATAATCATCAAGCCATTACCATCAAGATCAGGTTCGTTTCTTACACGTTAAATCTACAAAACCCATCAGTACAATTCATGTCCGTGAAGATGTATTATTAGTACTTACATATATGAAAACGTCACGTATTGTGATATAACGACCATGACGAATAAGCTTTCCAACAGCAGTTTTGGACGTCAAGCGGCGATCACAACGTAGAATGACGTCATTTGCTTATTGATGACGTTGACAATGATGACTGACACTGAGAAATAAGTAGTTCTGTCAAAGTTCACCGTGTCAGCCAATCAGAATGCATACAGAGTTTATACCACGTGTGTTATAAACAAATTGTTAATCAACAGCTGCAGTGTTTATGTAATGTCCTGAGAGTTGAATAACACCGCCTATTGTGGTAGAAATTTTGTTTTGTCACTCAATCTATATATTTAGCGATGGCATGTATAAACAGTGAATGACGTTAATTTCCGTCTGTTAAATTCCATTACCTGAACCGTTCTAGAATAGCACAAGTATACTGATCGGTAACTATTGTATACAGGCGTGTGTATACCAACGATATCTTCACAATCGTCCTTCACATAAGTCTTATATTCCAGTGCAATCGTTGTTTCTTTCTTGTTAAATACTCGAATTATGTATGTATGCCGTAAAAGTTACTTCATTCTCTTACTGCATCCATAAAATGTATTCTCACAGAATAAAAATGCCTGTGGCCAATAAGGAATACAAACAAGCGTCTGACTTCGTCCACCAACGAGCATTGTCACGGTCTACCCGCAGTGCTGTCTTATATTACCGACAGACGTAAACATGTCGTTATCTAATAAACATACAGGTGTATTGTCATATTAATAGATTATCGTTCAGCAGGTCACCCCGGGTCACGTACCGAAATCAAGGGATGTAAACATCGAATACATCATGTTGTGTATTAGACTCTGGTTGTCAGTGCAAAATGATTATATGCAATGTATACCAATACATGTACTTTTGAAGAAAAATATGGCATGTGTTTTTTTCATACTTCACCTATCTTTTCCATAGGTCTTTTGTTTGCCTTCCGCGACCGACATTCATAGTCGTTAATTTCATTTATCTTACAGGAATCTCTCCATAGGCGCTATCTACTCTGTCAACATCGTGGTGCTTTATAAAAGGTCAATCGGGTCATGGTCCTTACACGTAATGTTTTGAAATCTACTGTAGATTCCGTCGCGCATTGGTTAAGAAGTACTATAGACACCATTTGAAGTCCCACATGGTGTCGTATTCGTTTCACGGCCTCATTGACATTCTGTATTTCAAACAAAACATGTTCTTTCTGTCATTGGTGATAATAATACGTAATAGAAAATTATTCGTGAATGTTATGTTTTCGTCACTATGGTACAGACCCAAACTATAGTACAGACCCAGTAATAATCACAAACCCCATTGAGTGACATTGACATTATGGACTAGCTAACTTGTCTAATAGGGTGTCATGTTGACAGGCTTCCATAACGTCTATTTGAGCGTTAGGGTTAACACTGATTTGCATTAAAAGACAAAATCAAAAACAGATAATACAACACAACGTATTGTTATACCTATACTATACTATAGTAAAACGAGTCCAATATTTCAGATGTTTGCACCCGAGAAATGTTGACCTGTCAACATTGCAAAGATGACTGCTCACGTCATCATGACGTCAATTACTTCATAATTCATTAGTATTCGGCAACTTCCGCCGAAGTACGTAAACAAATCATGGCACTCATTACTTCTCGGCATATGTCTGAATGTGGTGAAAAACAGACAATTTTTTTTCCACAATGTTCTATCGTTCTGTGTTCTGCCAAATAGTTTATCATGGGGTTCTAACTATTGTTAGTATTTGTAGACATGAAGTATCAGCGGTGGACCATTTTTAATATGGCCAATCTGGCCAATTCAAATGTTGTTAAAAAACGATCAATTTGAATCGTGGATATAACATTTTCCCATAGACTATTGGCATTATCCACCTCCCATACATTCTATTCGTAACAATACAAAAACTGTATGAGTCAAAATGTTCTACACATTCACTCATTAAGCAATTAAAATATAGGTAGATGTACGTTGTAAAGTCCCTCTTGAACAAGTATTTAAACAATTACGGTAATCCAGCCGTAGTTTAAATGCGATATTATATGTTTATATAATTCAACAGAGCCTTTTATCAGTCCTGCAATACAGAATGTCGGTGTATGTACAGCTATTGTGATCTGTAGATCTACCTCCAAAGGCCTATTGATTATACATGGTTTGCGTCAGAAGTTTCGTTATACAGCTAACCGACGTTATATATGATTTATACAAGATGATATTTTACTGGAGAAGCTCATATCATTTAACAATTATCTATACACAGCCTGGTTTACCTACTGGTGTGTATTCAATCCGGGTCGCGTACCGAGCTAAATATATTTAAAATTAAATACCATTTTTTGTGTATGAGACAACATTTGTAAGTGTAAATGATTTGTCAGAGCAAGTAATTTAAGACTAACAGAGAGTTCTCACTTTGATATTTCTTTGGAATACTATACAGTTTTGTTTATTGCTAGAACTACTGACAAAGTGTATATATGGATTTAAGCTAAAACTTAATGTTTATTATTACAAAATTATAATGTTACTGGCATTCTTAATTTATTCCTATATTATCCAAATACTGGCTATCCATCGAATGATTAGTATATCATAAAATCATAGGTTGCAGGTTTTTTGGCATCTTTGGAGAACACAATTAATGAAACGTGACATTTTGTGAGTAAAACTGCACTTTTGACCTATTTTATATTTATTTATAGCCGAATTTCTTTTGAGAATATTAGCATTGATATTCTGGACAAGTTAAGGACTGTCATGTTAACTGGCAGGATGTTTAATTAATTATGGTCATAGGGTAAAGGGAACTATGGGATGAAATATAGAATTACAACCATACTATTTATATATGTCACAGTCTCAAATTATAAACGTGGTGTAGGATAACTTTATAAAAATACGTTTAAATGTTTAAAAAAATGATGTTTACATGGTTAACGTTATTTCATTTTAGTTCAACGTCAACGTCAATGATTTTGTTACACAGTCAAATAAATTAAAATTCTCTAACTGGAAAGGAAATAGCTTATCTACAGTCTTTATCCGATACACCTGCAGCTACAGTTTAGGCTAGTAGATATATCGTACAGTAGGTCAACCCGGATCGGGTACCGAGCTAAAAGACATTGAAACACTACTTGCAGTGCAAATGATTAGCCAAAGCATGTACATGTCACATGAGTATATCATCAGATGACGTTTAAAACCCAACGCATCTCAATATAAAGTACTTCCTGTTATGTATAGGATTGCGTTTGTCGGTGTAAATGATAAGCCAATACATGTGCATGTTAAAGAAAACCTGGGATACGTTTATATATTGACACTTCACCGATCTTTTCACATGCAGCATGCCTCGTGTTTGTTTCGGAGACATTGATTTCACTGCCCTTGTAACCTAAAGGAATCTTTACATAGGCGTTTTCTACTCTATCGATAGTGAGGTGCTTTATGAAAGGTCATTTCGGAAGTAATATTTAAAATCTACTGTAGATCCGTCTTATATTTGTTAGAGTTTAGGTGCCGCGGGCCGCGGTAGAATGCGAGTTCGAATCCTATGTGGGGTAGTTGCCAGGTACTGACCGTTTTTTCTCCAGGCACTCCGGCTTTTCTCCACTAACAAACCTGGCACGTCCTTACATGACCCTGATTTTAATAGGACGTTAAACTAATAAAACCAAAATATTTGTTAGACGTACTATCAACACCATCTATCACTCCGCATAGCGTCGTATTTGTTTCCTGACCTTTCGACAGACCATACATAAAAGTTATAAAAGAGTAATACCGAAAAAACAAAAATGCATTCTTTATTATTGTTTGGTCATTAATAACATAAACAAGCATGACAATAAGTTTCAGTCAACTACAGCCGTGTAAGATGGATGATAAATAACTAGTCTACGATATTTTAAATCCAGCATATTGACCGCCAACCTAAAGGAATCGATCTACTGACCGTCTACTTACAGTGATCGATCTACTGACCACCTACATACAGTGATCGATCTACTGACCACCTACATACAGTGATCGATCTACTGACCACCTACATACAGTGATCGATCTACTGACCACCTACATACAGTGATCGATCTACTGACCACCTACATACAGTGATCGATATATTGACCGCCTGCATACAGTGAATGATATATCGACTGTCTAACTACAGTGATGAATCTACTGAAAGTCTACCGACAGCAATCGATCATGTGACAGTCTACATGCAGTAAAACCTTCTCTACAGTAATCGATCTATTGACCACCTACCGGCATTAATCGATATATTAACCATATACCGACAGCGATCGACTTTTTTACCAGCTATAGACATTGAATGATTGTTTGAGCATCTGTCATTATAAAGGCAAATATTTTTCACATTTCAAATCTTTGTTAACGTTAACCAGCATTGGTTTTACCTGATATTCTTGTGTCGATGTAATAATTTGTGTTGCTTTTGTCGTTCTGTTTAGATGTCTGTTTTTATGTGAACTACATCACACATCAAAATGAAATAAAACGCTTATGATTAATTATTTGCACTAAAACTATTTTACACGGAAATAATTATGCTTAATTGTATTATTATATAAGAAAATGATTTTCTATAAAAGTGCAATAAATTATAATTCCATGTAAAATGTAAGTACTAACATCTTTGCTATCAGGATATATTTTATACAATTTTCAATATTTATCTATTATTGTTCCGTAAGTGAATAAAATGTTCGAAAACGAAATGATATACAATTGAGAATATAATATTAAAAAACAACTCCTACCCAAATACCGTTTTGCGACATATAATTAATTTCTATTTGTTTTCATACTAAATCCGACTTTCTGATTGGCAGATACTTTCCCTTTTCCTTCATATACTACGAAGAAAATAAAATAAAACAGAGAAAGGCGCATTATGGCGAGGGTTATTTTATCTCGATTTTTGCCATCGAGAAAATTACTCTCAAACTACGAGCTATCTAAATCTATGACGTGGAAAGAGCTGGTTGAGGTAACAAATTTATGGATTTCTTTTAGTTTTGTTAGGTATTATAAAATAATTATGTACGTATATGTCGGGATATATCTAGAATTTTCTCCTGGAAAGAGTTATTTTTATCTCGATCTTTGCCCTCGAGAAAATGTATCTTCTAGATGTATCCCTCTTAAGAGGGTCATGATTGTATATTATACGTCCTGATATATAAGAGAGTAGATATAATCGCCGAGACATATTGAAAGGGAAATAAGCGAAAATAACAACGTCATGAATTAACTCATTTGTACAGAAATCCAATAATCACACCGAAATTTTAGTAAAACACGATTACAAAGAACCTCTAGAGACCAATGAAATATCTTCGTTATAAGCATAGTTCGTTATTGACATGTTGCACACATCTTATAGGAACATTGAAAGGGAATGGAAAATACTACCTTATAATTATGACCACTTGACTACAGTGTATGCTTATATAGAGGTTCATAAATGTTCACTAAACAGTTAATGATAGTCACTGTAGAAGTTAATTCCATGATTTCTATGCTTTACTGCTGTATTACAGGAGTTTATCATTGATATTGACAAACACTTACATAGACACTGACCATTTCACGAACACCAAGTTGATGGAAATGTATTGTCATTCCGATATTTCTCCTTCAAACACTCTAATAAAGTATCCATACATCTCTGTCTATGTAAAGCGTCTTGATTTTTATCACATTCATCACACTGTGCAAAGGAACACACTTTTTGTTGTAAATAGCGAACTATACTGTTGCCGTAAAGTGCACTACGTCATTTGTATGTTTCCCTGTAGTATTGTAGGGGTTGTAAATTATCATCTTATGTCTATAGTCCCATTTCACCACAGTCTCCACACTACCCACGGTAGAAACACACGTAGTGATGATGTTTACAAATTGTTGTTGTAATGTTTACTCCATATGTTCTGCGGTGTTTCATGGTTGCTCGTAGTATTGAAGGAGTTTAACATCGCCATTACAGTTTACAGTCCAAAGATCATCCTGTCTACCCACACCTACCACCCACACCCTGTGTCCGTGTATGGTCATCAGCACATCGCCATGACCACTTAGAATGAGGATCCTCTCATTTTCACAGTCTGCTATGATGATGTTACCCTGACTATCATACACTATATTCCTGGGGTCAAATGGTTGATATCCTGTGTGCGCTGTTTGTTTATATCTGGGAATATCACCTCCGTACATAAACAGTTCCTGAAAGTCAGTATCCAAGACGACAACATGTGCGTTTTCGTTACCACCATGATGTATATTATTGTCATCAAGCACTGCGATGTTGTTAGTGATAGGACACTCTGTGATCACCCATGGTGAACACACTAATGGTGTCACAGTCCCTGCAGCCTCTGTAGTTAGCACTATCTGACCTTGTGTGGTATATTTGGTGATGTGTTTGGGCATGCCTATAATGATATGGTTGTCTGCTGTAACACAAATACATTTGGGTTTATCCTTTGTTCTGAATCTTACTGATAATTGTCCTGATACCAGTTCCAGGATGCTTTTGTCTCTATCACAGGCCCACAGTCTATGTGTTACAGGCGATAGACTGATGTCATTGATCACAGTCATGTGTTGGACCTCCATTACTATGCCCTCATTATCCATGAGTTTTAGTTGTTTGCTGTTCTTACTACAGGTCCAGGCCTGGCCATCATTGGTGGGACATATACAAGCAATGTCACATTGAGACTCCCACTCCTCCACCACCCTGGGCTCTGTCAGCAGTTTGGTCCTGGTCACTTCTTTCTTCATCGTACCACCTGGCTTATGTTGTGTAGAGGGTTGTCCATGTGATAACGAGACTGATAAATCATTATCACTCAATGCTGGCGTTTGTCCTGAGTCGACAAACTGACATGTACCAAGGGCTAGTTCTAGATAGTAACGGGGATGCTTGTTTGGAGTGAAACTGTAAGTACCTAACATAGGTTTTACAGGGAGATGTAATCGGGAATCTATTTCACACTCGGTGTCATATATGTCTATAGGGGAGCCTTGCTGAAGTACTTCCTTACAATCCTGCATTTGATGTTTCAGTTGTTTTTCGTACATTTCCAGGTTTTGTTTGTATTTCTGTATGAGTTTGGCATTGTCCTCTTTCATTTTTTGATGAAGAGAGAGAGTTTTTGCTGTAAGCATCTCGAGGCCTTGTTTCAATTTTTCTGTTTGCACTTTCAGATCTGTTGAGAGTTTTTCAAATGTACTATCGTTTTGTGTAAGAAGAGTGTTAGCAGAGGCGATGTAATGTCTGATATCCTGAAGCACATTTATCTCCGTTTTATAAATAAAGTTTCTGATCTTCTCTTTTTTCATTGGTATGGTTTCAATGAGATCACAAAACAGATGCCCTTTGTGCAGAGACGTTACGCACTTCGAACAAACTGGTTCCTTACATTGTTCACAGTAAAAGTCCAATTGTCTCTCTTTGTGGTGTTCACATGTAGTTTGTCCTTTCAATCGGACAGGTATTTTCGCTGTCGCCATATTGGTAAAAACTTTTATTAAAATTAAACGGTCATTGACGGTATTTAAAGTCTTGGTATGACACAATGTTTTCCGTTAGAATGTCCATATACGTTGTTTATATTTACATCCAACCTCCGTGATTACAGCCATATTCTTTTTCTCTGAAGATAAACTACAATCCAGAATATATGACTCGATACCTCTCTTTATGTAGGTATGTAAGCCACGTGATCGAAGTATTGATTTAAGTGTTCATTTTAGACAGCGTATTCAAACAGACGTATTCAGGAATAAAACACGGATTTCACTTGTCTTTTAGAATCCAGTTTTATTTACGACATTAACTCAATGTTTGTTTGGTAACCAAGTCCCCTTATCTGTTGAAAGAATGTGGGTTCTCTTGAAACTTTATGTCGGCTATGAAATAATCTATATTATACGAAGGTTTATATATTTGCCGAACATTGATGTTACATAGAAATGGGGATCAGTAAGGATGAAGTAAAAAAGTGATTAGTCGGTCACATACTCACCATCAAAATCAATATAAACAGTGTAATATAGATCTATAAATTAGCTATTTAAGTGGACCCTCAATAATCCCCTAGATCGAGCCAAAATTATGCGGAATACGAATTTTCCGGACTTTCTGTTGTTAGTCAATAGGTATTGTTACCATAATCGATTCCCCACCATTTCCGTCCGGACGGAGAGTTTCCGAACAATTGGGGTCCAGATTTTGAGTGGGTCCACCGTATTTCGAGTATCTTTTCTTTACATTCGCAATCAGTATCTGTATATATAATTCAAACGTTTATAAACTTAATACTAAACTATCGGAATTCTGTCGTACAAAGAACGTATTAAACTGACTTTAAAGTTACAAAAATGATATGATACCTTATAAAATAAACATTCGATCATAACAAACACGCACAAAACGTTTTGATAAAGATTTTGTCTTTGTATATAATACTACAAAGTTGCCTCCCTTGCGGTTAGTTATACATTGTTACGTCATCATTTTGTAAGCGAAACTCTTTTCCCTGAAAGGTATGACGTTGCACTCGCAAACACATGACTTATCCGCAAGTGGAGATTAAGCAAATACGGAATGCAAAAATGTAATTGTGTTTGTTTTATATACTCTTCTATTTCCTATTAATCAGTGATTTACGTTAGAACATTACAACCAAACCGTGAATACAACGTTTATTGTGTTTGGCAAAACAGTTCATAACTACCTTTTCTCCTAATCTTGAGCACTGGGATTGAATATGAACTTCTATTTCTTAATTAGTTATATAGTTACAAGGAATTTGCGTAGGCGATGTGTTCGTTTACGTTTAATTTTCTGTTCTAATATATCTTATAAAATACAGAAGCAATTTAATGTATACCAATGATCTATTTAGACATAGAATGACCTAGTTGAACGGCTAAGGTCGATTTTTCAGCAAAATTGTTCAAAGTTGGAAGAAAGCATGAAGCTTTGCACATGGACATAAGGTTTCAGGGGGAAAATGGACCCCAAAAAATCACGGTCCCTGGCGGCCGCCTTATTGGTTTTCACCATGGCCGCCAAAAACCACCTTCTGTGACCCATATCTCAAAACTTTAAACGTATATACTATATTATTGATACTTAGGAGCATTCTGTTAGTACTAAACTTCATGTAGAAGGACGGCCAATTTTATTTTTAAGATGGCTGCCAACTGTGCAAGCTACATCTGAATAAAATACTTCTAAATGACTAAGCTGACCTTAAGCAAGTAAAGACCTGCAAATATAGTGAGAGAATTGATACTTTTGTAGTGTTTGAAACAAAAATTATTCCATTCTCATTTTAATGTTAAAATGACCGCCATTTTGAAATCCAAGATGGCCGTTTAGATTACAGTTGTTTCCGTAGTTCATTCTGTAAGTCACCGAGCAAACAATCAAGTTACCACTCTTAATATGAAATGCATTGAATAATATTGGAATAAATCCCCGAATTGCAATTTTTACAGGCGTCATCAGAGGATCATCTTTCATGAGCTTTATAGACTTCTCAACCGGAACATTTTCAAAATCGAAAGTCAACAGCGATTTCAAAACCACTGTCCATCTGCAAATAACACCAAGCTCAAACCTTGTCACTTCTACCGCGATCAATCTTGCGCCATCTCTCCTGTCTTTGACAGTAGATCCACAGCTGATTTCTTGTCAATGTCCATTACTACCAATGTTGGATATAGCTTTTACGTTGAACATGCAGGAAATAGGAACACCCATTCCTACATTCTAGGTATTAATATCTCCTACCATGCCTTTGTATTTCGTCTTCCTCCTTTCAAATCATTCCTCACAGTGTAACTCATATTGAAATGACAATCATTCATAACCACATCTAGACAAACACATTTCACTGTATGACGTCCGAGAACACAGTCCCCTTTATTACGCAGGTAAAACAGACATGTTATTCCTCTTTACCTTTAATAAAGGTGTCAATCAACTAAAACCCTGAAAAGGCTTTACTCTTTTATGTGCATTATTTTGTGCTTTTCCTTTGCAGACTGTTCTGTTCTCCGTGGATTTATCTTACATAAATTGCACTGCTAGCATTTAATATTATCATCTGTCTTGCCTTCGCAATCTTTATCTCCAAAGTTAGTTATGAAATTGGGAGTTCTAATTGATAGATGTACCACAAGGGGTCCGACGAGGTAGACATTCATGCTTTGGCGGAAAAACCTTGTTATGAACTTACTGGAAAACCTTCGTTTTTTATTATTTTAGATAAAATCCTTCTATATGCCTAAGACAAATGAGAAATGATGCCTGTTGTCTTTTTTCATGGGTAAAAAGACAACAGGCAACATTTCTCATATGTCTTAGGCATATAGAATGATTTCATCTAAAATAATAAAAACAAATCCTTAAACAGAACTCGGAACTGGTTCCGAGTTTCCGAACTCGGAAATGGGAGTTGATCGAAAACTAAATTAAAGTGGATTTATCACTAGTTAACCCATGAAAAAAGACAACATGCAACATTTATCATATGTCTTAGGCATATAGAATGATTTTATCTAAAATAATAAAAAAAATCCTTAAACGGAACTCGGAACTGGGAGTTGATCGAAAACTAAATTAAAGTGGATTTATCACTAGTTACCCATGAAAAAGACAACATGCAACATTTTAATGTGTCCAAAGCAGATTGACAACTTTTATCTAAAATGATAGAGAATTTCCTTAAACGGAACTCGGAAATGGGAGTTGAACAAAAACCGTTTTACATTAACGGAACTCGGAACTGGTTCCGAGTTCCGTTTAGCTTAATACCTGTTGTCTTAGCATGCTACAACATAAAATATTGTTAAGCACATTTTTTAAAAGTTAGGAGACTTTTGCAGTGTTGTACATAAGATGGTAAACTGTTCCAGATGTAAAAGGACCTTGGTATGTAAGATATCTCTTGAATATATGTGTTTTGAAAGATGGCAAATAAAACACATTCTGAGTTGATGATCTGGTTGGCCTTGTTTGGGTTTCAGATGACAACTTAAAATTGTTAAAGTGATCGGGAGCTTGATTATTTAGAACCTTGTACATCAATTCGCTTTTTAAATGGTATCCAATTAGGTTTTTTTAACATATCACTGGAGGGTGTATTGAACTCGATTTTCAAAATGACTTTTGCAGCACGTTTTTTAATTTTATTTTCAATGTTGGCTATGTGATTTTGAGAAGCATTTCCGCATAAAGTACATCAGTAGTCAACATAAGGATTTATAAAAGAATTTTACTAAGTCAGATAAGATTATTCAGTTACAAATGGTCGAATACGTCTCATTTGGAAAATTTGGAAGGATGTCTTTTTTGAAGTTTCAGCTATTTGTGGTGACAGAGAGCTGCTGTTCATGTGTAATTGATCTTTTGTTTTAGGTATACGCTGTGTCATCAGAACATTTAATATTGATTGTTTGTATCAAAGATATCATTTTAAGAAGTGGCCCACGTATAGAGCCATGGGGAACACCGACTTGTAAGAGGTTGAGGATCACTTAAAGAGTGTTTGAAATTAACAGTTTGAAATCGATTTTTATCATAACTTTTACAAAATGTCATAGTACTTTCAGAACAGCCATATAAGCTCAATTTAGTCAAAAATATATGGTGATCTACAAGGTCAAAAGCCTCTCTAAAATCTAGAAATAAAACCCCTGTTAGGAACATGTTTTCAATGGAATCGTACAATATATTAGTAATACTGGTTAGTGCAGTTTGACAGGAATGTTGCGCTCTAAAGCCAGAATGGCAGTATAACATTAGACCATGACTGCATATAATGTTTTAATGTTTCTTTCTTCCCCCTCTTAAATAAAAAGAGGACTTACTTTTGCATTTTTCCAGAGGCAAGGGCATGTGTTGGATTCAGTATTGAAGTTTATAAGTTTGCATTTTACAGGTGTAATAGATTTAGTACAACATTTCAAAATAAGCTCCTATATTGTCAAGTCCTGTTGTATTTGAAATATCCAGTTTAGCCAAAAAAGTCTCAAATGTTTCATCAAATTTTAGGTATATCGTAAGAGGCACCTTTAAGTTTCTCTTCAGTGAACTGTTTAAGTGTGACTCACTTCAGTTTGAAGTCTGTATATACTGGTTGGATATGTTGGTAAAATAATTATCAAATACGTTGCTAATTTCGTTTGTGTCTGTTAGGTCTGTATTTTCAAATTGGATAAAAGATATCTCAACTGAATGTTTTTATATTTAACAAGTACAAGTACTAACGCATGGTATTCTCAAATTAAGAACGGATAAAAATCAAGTAATAATCTGTTGCGTTAGGCGGATAATAGAGAAACAATAATGACATTAAATTATTTAAATGTCTTCATGTTACACTGATATTTGATTTAGTATTGTATACGTTTATATGTTTGTAAAACTAAACATAAAGATGTCCTGGAGATTAACCCGACACTTAAATGGAAATGTAGATCCATATACTTCGATGTTACCTGTGTTCACTGTTTAACCTGCTATAGCCAGAGAGAAACATGCGCGTTTATAACGCATATATACAGTTAAAATATATCAACATTTTTTTCGATGAATCACACGTTAATAGTAAATATCATATTTTGTCATATCACGTAAAATCTGCAGATGTATTGCCTTGAAGTAACATTGTAAACAAAAGTCTATGACTGTATACCCGCTCAGAATGTGCAGGGTCACTCATATTTGTTTATCTACCTGTTCTAAACACAGTGTTATTCTATTATGCTATAAATAATGATTGATGAATAAGGTTATCTAGGGTCATGTTTGCAAAATTCAGACTGTAGAAAAACGTTCACTGAATGTTTCTCTTGTAATTCGTATATTATCGCACATTATTTGTTGATAGATGGGTGGTTTTTATTTATTCGGCTTATAAGACTACTTTCATAAGTGGGATATGAAGGATAGGGATATTCTACCCGAGCGTCACGAAATGTAGTACAACACGAGGCTTGCCGAGGGTTTTGCAATATTTTGTGATTCCGAGGGTAAAATATCCCTATCCTTCATATCCACTTATGAAAGAGTATTTTTCTTTCATACCTCGACGGTTTATTGCAATTTTACAACTATAATATCCCGCCAATTTGAAATAAATTCGAAGAAATCAACGGCTGAAAGTCAATTTTTCATACATGAAAAAATACGTGATATTTTCAACAAAAATTCCGTTGTTTGTATATTTTATTGTAAAACCAGTAAAGTTTGTGAAAAAAATGTTAAAATTTTACCGAGGAAATAGAAATTTTGTTGATGCCGTGACGTCACGAGGCTTTATTGCATGGGTAGCCATGCAACACAGCCTCAGGCGGCATGAGTGTATTACCCTAGACCAGCCAGTATTACACCCGTAGGTATGAAAGAAAAATAACTTTTATATAAACATGGTCATGTAGGACAGCCAATGTAAGCGGTGTATTGCGTCTATGAATGTACAATACGGGTTAGAGCTTTATTAAGTTAACGACCTATCAACAGCCAGGGTCATGTAAGTACGTGTCAGGTTTGTTGGTGGAGGAAAGCCGGAGTACCCGGACAAAAATTCCGGCCTGTGGTCAGTACCAGGCAACTGCCCCACTTGGGATTCGAAGTCGTGAGCCAGAGGTGGAAGGCTTGTGGTAATATGGCGAGACACCTTAACTACTTGATCATCGCGGCCCCATATGTACAGTAGCATTAACACGCTTACGCAAAGGCTATAACGAACGGTGTTTTTTGACAATAAAAAGTATTGTCGTATTTATAGTGCTATCATACTGACACATATCGTCGAAAACACCTGACAGAAATTTCCACCAAGTCGCATTATACTGTGGATAAAGCCGTGGAAATCATTCAAAAGACTTCACATCTAGATGCCTTATAAAACTTACATTACAAAAGTTATGAACTGTAAAATTGATGTTTTTTATGCATTATATATGTTTAGATGAATACATTCCTGCAGCAATCACTTTATAATAACCCATAAGAATGTAACATTAAATTGTAGACCATAATTTGGCTTCATGACCTGACATTGCTATGCTTTACGTCTTCGAAGAAATAAAACCGAAATACATGTATTAATCAATTAAGTTTTGGATTTGGTCGCTCAATGTCTAGATCACTGGTTACTTTTTCGACGTTCAATTTCCGAAAATTACTGTTAGTAACTTTATTCTGGAATGATCTACATTTGCCCTCAATCATATTACCTATTTTATCTGGCTATATTATTCCTCAAGCTTACTTGACGCAGACTCATTTTGACATTGAGTTGTGCGTTAGCAACTCAACAATAAATGGACAGTAGTTAAATCGTTGGAAAAATTCAATATTCCATGTAGATAATGTAAATTGTTCAAACGGAACTGAATTGTAATACTTTGCTGCTGAAACCAGGTTTTTGTGTCCTTGCATATATAATTTTTCATCTATTGATTGTTTGTCTTTAAAATTTTCAACATAGCAGTATACATAACGATCGTAGATACACTTTGTACCAGGAGGCCAAGTCACTATGATTGATTGTGATGAATGGCGGTTAGTTATTGGGTATAAAGGATGCGGTATCACCTGGATAATTTAAACTGTGATTTCTACTGGCTTGCTGATCGTAAAATTATCTTTAAAGCCTTGGCTAAAGCAGGTAAGCGTGGATTACATATAGAATATGATAAATTCTACTGCTTTTGTTGTGCGGAAGTAAAGACATGTTTGTTAAAATCATTTTTGTCAAGGTGGAATAACATTAGTACTGGTATTTCATAAATATTAACAGTACCTCAGCTGAATTGACTGCGTTATCCAAACTGCCAATGCGTTATTTCCATTTCAGCTATTACCTCACTGATAACGAATATACAGTGAAAGAGAGATAACCACAGTAGTCAATGTATAATGGACACCAATCCAAAAAATAGATCTCATTTTTATCATTTCTTTACATTCATTTAAACTATGACATTACTATTTATACGATACAATTCCTGTTACAGGTGGAACATGAAAATCGTGCTAGTCATCCTCGTGCTCTGCTTGGTCGTCACAGCTAAAAATCATAGGAAATATGGGATAAAAAGAGAAATTAGTAATCAACCCTGGGGAGGTATACACAGCAATATTGTCATTAACGAACTAGAGATGGAAAGGTAGGGAGACCGCGAACGTAGAGGATCCCCATCATCCGGAATATCATTTTGATGTAAAGAAAGTATTTATAATATGATTTGAAATTTAAAAAGGATACCAGCAAAACAGATTGGATATTGAAACTTACTGGAATATACAGTGTATTACAAGTAAATACAAGGCAAACGTAATTAAACTTAATGTTGTTTTAGTTTTTATTTAATTTTTGGTACTTCTTATATATATATATATATATAAACACTTATATTAAATAAATATGCATCCAGTATGATACATATTTCTTCTTTAACACTATGTATAGATATACACACGTACTAATGTTGATGGTACAGATTTAATAATATATTTATACGGATGTATGAAACTTTGTGTAGTAGTTTCCACACATTTTGAAGGAATAAGAACGTGGCACTAAATTCCTAAATCGTGTATTTTTTAATTTTAACGATAAACTTTCTGATATTCATATCACCGATTAAAAGTAACTCCAAGTAGTAACCTGCTGACACTTATGAATGACTGATGTTGAAATCTCAATACTACGTACATGTAAGTGCTTAGCTTAAAGTTTTGAAAAGTCTCACAAATACGCTTTCTAAGATATTAGAGAAATCTAAATCCAAAACCAAATTTTAGTAATGATAATTTTGTTAAAAAAGCTAGAACTTCATGATAGGATTGTACAGCTAGGATTTAGCTTCTGCGTACCATTTCTGGGAGTATAAGTAATGTCCTGTACATGTACGCATTCATGAAAATAACTTCTCTGTTATTGACTGCAACTTTAATCTTGCATTTGGTCGAATTTCATGGGCGAAGTGATGATCAAATTTAATTCCTCTTGAAAACAATTGCAAATGAATCGCGAAGCAGTTCATGTTCGTCAATTTGTTTCAAAAGGAACTCAATTCATGTTAATTTGATGTGTTTTAGATGTAAATATGCAATATATTAATTACACTACGTCCAATCGGTACATGGTAACTTAGTAAACTATCCGTGTTATTTCGATAATCCTTTAAAATAAATTGTTGAAAACAAATAGAAATAAACAACTGTAGAACTTACAGAATTCCTGCGTGTTGATATTATCCTTTTACTGAAATAAGAACCTTGTAAAGTTGATAGATTACAACCAAGTGGCATGATTCTCTCAACCACTGTTACTAAATACGACTGAAGTGTAAAAAATAAAAAAAATACTGTGTTTCTTCTAAGTTATTTAAACGTTTGCAAAATAGAGCAATAACAATGACTTTCTGCCGGAAAAAGATTGCATTCATCATAACCATATGTGCGTTTGACCGCTTGATAATATAGTGAGTTTACATCAAAGCATCATATCCGTAGTGATTTTTACCCATCATTTCCATACGAATCATATATGACCCCCGAAGACTTGCCAATGTGTAAGCCTGAATGTTTTCGAGTATGTGTTACTTTATATGTGCTTCACTTTGCCCAAGGATTTATAATGTGTCCTTGAGTATCACCTGTGCATGGCACCTGCTACGATTGAGGTGGCATGATATCGCGTGACTTTCGTTTGTGGTTAGATTATAATTGATGACAGCTAAATTTGTGGTGTAAACGACGCTATTTCTGGCTCAATTCCAAATACTGCTAATCCACATGGACTTGTGTAGGTTGTTACTTATGATCTGAATTATCAACAAAGTTACAAATTTTGGCAGTACTGAGTTTTGATGTCGCAATCGATTACTATCAGAATTTTTTAGGTTTATTTTTGTTTGTTTTATTTTTAAAATAGCTCAGATGTTCATACAAATTGCTAAAAGCTTTCATACATCAACATAATCAATCATTTGACCATATTTAAAATATCTATAAGTCCTCCTCTTCCTATTCTATAAATTATGCGATCACACCTTTTGATTATGTGTGTGCGATACTATGATGGAAGCAAACGAACTTTGCAATAAACAGAACTTCTTCTGATAACATGTTTAACTTGACGGATAATTAAGAAACATTTATTTCACTTGGCCACTGATTGCTATACTTGTACCGGATAGAAGCTAACTAATGATTTCAAATGATAATATATTAAGAGATGTTTTGATGTACAAGTAAATTGAACATAGAGCTACGGAGGAAGACTTTTGAAAACCCTTTAAAAGTAGTAAGAGTAAAAACGTTCAAAGATGTAACCTTAATATCTTATTTTTGTTTCACTATTTGAAAAAAAAACGCTATTTGCGAAAAACAAAGCAAAATATATCACTGCAGCGTTTATTTCCAGATGCTACAAAGTTGATAACGACACAAAGGCGGGTGGAATCAAAATCATACAGTATGAAGTATACATATGTTACTTTCTCATCCATTTCACGTGTAAGTTTTAACCTGTGAGTTTTAATCCTTTATTATCTGGCGTTCTAGTATGTATATGCGAAATGGTGGTAGCATAATCCTTGTTTTTAATATAACATACATTCCTTTATGTGATCATTGTGAGTGTTGCCACTGAGAATGTGGAGAGTTAGTTAAACGTTGAGAGAGTTTTCATTATAAAAAAATGTTTTATTATAATGTACCAGTTAAGTACGTGCTTGTATCCCTGTAAATATAAAATGGAATCACCATTACTGTTTTTGGGAAACAGGGAATGAAAAACATCTATAATAGTGGGGAGGAGAAATAGGTTCCCATGTACCCCTCTGGCAGTTTTTCGAAACATGGTTTTTTAGGACCGGTATGATGTCTAGTTTCATTTTATGCTTGTTGCCATTGACAACTAATGTCCCGTGGGGGTCATATGGCGGCCATCTTGGATTTCAGGTATCAAAAATGGCCAAAATGTCACAGTCGCATATATGCGCATAGATAGAGAACCAGACAACATTCAGAGGAAAATAAACACTTATTTTGATATGACTGAAACATGCTGAATACGATTAAATCATAATAATGACGTAACGTCTTCTTATTTTTTTGAAATAACGGGAAGATCATGAAATTTTTACCTTTTTTCCCTAAAAAATCGATAAATGTCATAATTTTATCACAAGTAAAATATTGATGGACAAATCACCTTGTAACAGTCATTCCGAATTGAACCAACTCTTCTGTAAACATATGTGTACTATGAAAAAGACATATCACATCAATGAGGTCGGAAAAAGAGAGGGAACCCCCGCCCTTAAAATTCACAAAAATGGCCAAAATGACACATTCGCAACATTCAGAGGCAAATACACACATATTTTGATATGATTGAAGCATGTTAAATACGATTTAATCATAATAATGATGTTACGTCTTCTCATTTTTGTGAAATGACGAGAAAACAAAGTTTTCAGCTTTTTCCCCCTAAACAAATCGATAAATGTCATAATTTTTATCACAAGTGAAAAATTGATGGTTAAATCACCTTATAACAGTCATTTCGAACTGAACCAACCCTTGGGTAAACATATGTGTACTATAAAAAGATAGATCGCATCAATGAGGTCGGAAAAAGAGAGGGACCCCCCCCCCCTTAAAAAATTATCAAAAAATGGCCAAAATGACACATTCGTATATATGCGCATAGAAAGCGAACCAGACAACACACAGAGACATTTCTAAATATGATTGAAACATGCTGAATACGATTAATTCATAATAATGATGTTACGTCTTCTCATTTTTGTGAAAGACGGGAAAACAATGAAATTTTCAGCTTTTTCCCCCTAAAATATCGATAAATGTCATAAATTACATCACAAGTAAAACAATTGATGGACAAAACAACTTTTACCAGTAATTTCGAATTGCACTTACGCTTGTGTAAACATATGTGTATTTAAAAGGATTTTATGTTTTTTAGAAGAAGAATCGTGGACATCCCCCCTCCCAACACTACTCATAGAGAAAAAAATTATTATTATTATTACATAAATTACATTTTTCCTGATCTATGATTTAGACAGTTCCAAAATACAATTACATTTTTTAACACCATGGTCATGTAGGGATGAGCCAGGTTTATTGGTGGAGGAAAGGCGGAGTTCCCGGAGAAAAAACACCGCCAGCAGTCAATACCTGACAACTGCTCCTGTAAATTCGAACAAGCTATCCAGAGGTGTAGGGATTGTGGTTATATGTCGAGACATCATAACAATCAGCCATCCCGGCCCCAATTACAACTAGAACGTGGTTAGAACCGTAATAATCCACTCTTTTAGTGAACAACTAGAAACATAGAATTTTTCATACATTTTCGGCTTGTGCCAGAACGAAACGTACCACTGTGTTCGAATTATTATCCTTATTTTTTTTGTCCTGAAGACACGATGGTATAGCACAGCTCATTACCACAAAACTAAATCCTTTCGGTATCACGACTGTTACTTTGGTTTTCATCAAACTGCTGCAGGTTGGCGTAGGTTTCAATCACTCCAGGAAAATAAATGTACACATCTATTTCGACGATTCCCTCATACTCCACCAAGTCTAGGAATCGTTGGAGCGATGACAAATGACAGGTTGATCAGGTCAAAGCCTCTGCCCAGCTGATTGTGGATTCCCTTCTCTATTTGTTTAGGGAACGCAAACTTGCCTCTAGTACTCTTGCAGGCTATCGCACGGCTATTTCCAGTGTACTGTATTCTCATGGTAGACCAGAGTCTTCCAACTATTTGTGTACCTTGATTAGGTGGTTCAGTCTGGGCAGGCCTAGGGTACGGCAGTTAGCTCCACAGTGGAATCTAGCACTTGTGTTACTGAATGGGGCTCCTTATGAGCCTTTGGTGTCGGTCTCCATTAAGGTTTTTACTTTTGACTTCCTGCTTGCTTTTGCCTCAGGCCGTAGAAGGAGTGATATCCATCTATTCACTTTTCGTGCTTCGTTGGGCCAGATATAGCTCCGTTACCCTACTCACTGATCCTGCCTTTTTGGTAAAGATTCACAATCTCTATTGAATCGAAGGAGAATGATCGGCTGCTTTGTCCCAATCGGACGCTTAGTTTTTCCCTTGATAAAACGAGGGGGCGATGTATTATTCTTGTCCATTGAACAGGGTTAGCAGGATTTCTCCTCCCAGTACATCTCCAGATGGATATGTTAGATGATCAGGATTGCTTATGAGCAGTCTAATTATCAATCTGGAGCGAAATGCAAGGAGATGGTCCATGAGGTTAGAGCCCTGGCGGCTTCTTTGGTTCTCCATAATGGGTCATGGTTCCAGGACATCATGTCTGCTGCCTTTTGGCGTGGTCAGACTACTTTCAATGACTTTTACCTACGGTCCCTGTCCTCTCATTCTAATTGACTGTTTTCCTAGGATCCCGTTGTGGCGGCCAAGTCTGTGACTGTTCCTCCTGAGCAGATATTATATGTATTCGTAGTTTTTAACTTATGCGAGCAGGAATCACAATGGTACACCTTTTTCATGGAGAGGTATGTCCAAAATTGAAGGAGAATAATTCGAACCCAGTTGTTTTCACTAAAAAGAAATACATTATTACGGTTATTGGGAACTGCCTGAATTATGTATAAAACATGTGAACTAGCCTTTGGATGTTAACTGGATCCGGGAATATTTTTTTTTTAATTATTGTGAGGGGGTTGGAGGTCATCTCGCTTCTTCTGCTAAAAACCATAAATCTAACCTTTTATAATGCACACATGCTTAGACAAGAGTCAGTTCAAATCAGAATAACCGTTACAATGTGTGTTGACAGAATATTTGGAGTTTTAATTTATTGATTTTGTTTTTATTTTTTTTTCTACTGTGTTTTCTTTTCTGTGTGTGTGTGTGTGTGAAGGGGGGGGTGGGGGGGTCCCTCTCTTTTTCCCACCTCACTCATGCGATATTCTTATAGTACACAAGGGTTAGTGCAATTCGAAATGACTGTTACAATGTGATTTTTCCATCAATTGTTTTATTTGTGATGTAAATTATGACATTTATCGATTTGTTTAGGGGAATAAAGCTGAAAATTTCATTGTTTTTCCCGTCATTTCACAAAAATGAGAAGTATAACGTTATCATTATGATTTAATCGTATTCAGCATGATTCAATCATATTTAAAAATGTGTTCATTTGCCTCTGTGTGTTGTCTGGTTCTATATCTATGCGCGTATATATGAATGTATCATTTTGGCCATTTTTTGATAATTTTTCAAGGGGAGTTGAGTCTCTCTCTTTTTCCGACCTCGTTGATGCGATCTATATTTTTATAGTACACATATGTTACACAAGGGTTTGTTCAATTCGAAATGACTGTTACAAGGTGATTTGTCCATCAATTGTTTTACTTGTGATAAAAATTATGACATTTATCGATTTGTTTAGGGAAAAATAGCTGAAAATTTCATTGTTTTCCAGTCATTTTACAAAAATGAGAAGACGTAAAGTCATTATTATGATTTAATCGTATTCAGCATGTTTCAATCATATCAAAATAAGTGTTTATTTGCCTCTGAATGTTGTCTGGTTCTCTATCTATGCGCATATGTGCGACAGTGACATTTTGGCCATGTTTGATACTTGAAATCCAAGATGGCCGCCATCTGACCCCCGTGGGACATTAGTTGTCAATGGCAACAAGCATAAAATGAAACTAGACATCATACCGATCCTGAAAAACTAAGTTTCGAAAAACTGCCAGAGGGGTACATGGGAACCTATTTCTCCTCCCCCACTATAATTGTACCTTATGTCAAACCATATTCCTGAAAAGTAAAGAAGATATGTTAAAATAAAACTACATTTAGAATACTGATCAAGTATTTTATTTATGTCTAAACTTGATATATTATGTATGCTTCATGTCGAATTATCAAAATGATATTCCCGAAGGTCATGAAGGTCTAGGAGGTCAAAGTCTATCCGCGTCGAGTTCGTCGTTGCCAGTGTTTTTAGAAAGACTTTTCTTAAATGTATTCGTGTTTTCTCTTTTTATTCTGTGGAACCTCTTCTGAAAGGTATTCCTATTTTCTCTTTCTATACCGTGTTGACTGGACACCATAGTTGTCATAAACAAGCAGAGTACGATAGCAACAAGTATTGTTCTCATGTTGTACCTAGAACAGTAATGGAATCATATAAGTTGCAATACACACTCACAATGGTATTGAATGAAATGATAACTAAGAAATAAATGTATAAATCTCTACATAATATGCATGGTACCCAAAATGCAAGTCGAAGTTGTACAAACGTCAAATCATTACATGTATATTGTGCAAAACTTTATGAAATCGGTAAAATAAAAATAAAATAACTGGCAATAATGAAATCATAAAAATATTAATAAAACTGTTAAAGATTTGTGAAAAACACTGTCAATTATCTCTCTCTGAATTATATAGTGTGAGGAATATTAGTCATTAATGAGGTTTAAATTACTATTAAATTATCAGATGATTATAAATAATCATTTAATAGGTAAATAATCCAGTTCATATTATTTCAGAAGACAATGATAATTCAATTAGTCTTTTTCTCTAAATGGAAGATTACAATTGATCAAAAAGCTTGATGTTATTTTTGCACAACGCATTTGGACTGATCAAAATGGAAATCAGCTATTGGACAAAGCTAGAACAAACTGCATTTTTATGTTTCATAAAAATGTTACAATTTATTATTTTGCAATCTCTTCAATATCAAATGTTAAATAGAATATCATGAAATTAGCTACAAACGGATAATTGTATAGCATTTTATAAATGAAAAAAAAACCCAACATATTCCCTACCTTTTGTTGCCTCTAGATGACTTGCTAAAGAAACAGTTATCTGATCAGTAAGACAGCTCAACCACCGTGTAAAATATCAAGGCGATGCTGTATCCTTTATATGCAAGAACTAACCGCCTTATATCGATATTTGACCACAACAGTCACGTGACAGTTCTTCTATTCGATCATAATATGTTTTTGTATAAATTTGTAAGAGCGACGTAAGACATCAAGTACCTAATATGTACTCTATCACTGGATCATTTTTAAAATTGTTTTCCACTTCCGCTTCTACAGGTAATGTACCCTATCGATTTTAATTTTAGATCATGTCGTTGTATCAAAGTGAATCACAACTTGTCAACGCTATATAAGTTGAAGGCGATCTTTCTTTCTTAATCACTCCAACATTTCAAATAATTTGATTAGATTTTTCAGAATGAAACATTTTACCATGAATATATATGGGGTATTTTTCTCTATTTTCAATCAATATTGACCAATTAAATCACAGCAATTACATTGCAAATATAATTTTTTTTCCGGGAATATTTTTATTGAATTATGTAAAACCAAATTATATGCATCTTTCCTATTAATTTCTAACTGTCGGAGCATCAATGTGTGACATTAGATCATTATATTAAGAGTGTTCTATCAAATCTCTACCTTAATATCAATATTGAGATGTTCTGATTATGATTTTTTTCATAATCCCTTTACACGAATTTATAAAACTGAATTATGTGTCAATTTGTTTGTGCAATATTTGTTATATTGCTTTGGTATGAGTTTTATCTTTTTTTTATTTATCACCTTACCGTGGCCATTTTCAATTCATTATTTTTTTCTGTACGTGGAGTGTACATAAATTATTTTCTCCTCGAAGTTTGTGCCCCATGTGTGAAACTAAATTAGGAAAAGGGACAATCACAGCGGACTGAAATATATGTACTGATGTTATATTCGTGACAAATAAAATGTCCATTCTACCAAAATGCAATATAACCATTATTAATCAAGATATAGGGAATATCCTCTACTTATCATAATAGAATGTTTTTTTGTTTTGTTTCAGATAACGCTAACTATGCTAAAGTAAAAACAATGGTTGTTAAGTGATCCCCATGGCTTGTCATTCGTCTCATTTATACTTCCAATTTGCCTTAGATACTTATATCCGACATGATAATAGAGTTGTCTTTCCTACTCTAACTGCTTCAGGCATTGATAAATTAAATTTTAATAGTTTTTTTTTTCTTTGTATTACATGAATATCAATGCAGAATATCTTTTTAAAAGCAATAAGGCTAAACCATAAAATTTCTTTTAATATCGTATATACCTGGATCAGCTCTATTACATTCGTCACCGTTGAAATGTCGAAACACGAATTATCCGAAACGTAATTTGTATTGAACCTCATTAGTCAATGCCTAATATATTGATTGGCCTTTTGAACAAATGTTTATTTTTTGTGTTTCTTTTTGCCTTAAAATTCAAAAAAGGATATCTTTTTTGCTAAATGAAATTAAATTCGGAACAATCAATATTTAGTAAAGGGGTTGGAGAGATGCCAGTCGATGAAGACTAAGTTGGGACAGACTATGATCGCCATCACATGATTTATATATACTAGATGTTGTTTTTGAAGCACAAATCTTTTGCGATGCACCTAGTTGTTTTTATTCTCCAATACATGAACGTTCTGGAGATTTCCCTTGCAATCTATATTTAATACATGTACGTGCATGCTGCATTGAAGTCTATATCAAATGCAACTATTTTTACGATTGAAGATATAAATTCTTACTCTGTTAGATAACGTTAAGAGAAGCAATGAGTTATTGTAATGTGTAAATGTTCTGGCGTTATCAATTACCATGTGATAATTATCCATAGTCCCTAGGATAAGTATAAATTCAACTGTTATTACTGTTATGTATGACACTAAATACATGTAGTTATGAGATAAGGGAGATAACTCCTATAGCTTTATTATCAATACATCCTATAAAGGTCATAGCATTAATCTAGGTTATAGAACTTTCTAGAATATTATCATCGTATAAACAAATATGTTTGTAAACATGTTGATTATAAGTAGAGATCTAGAATGATCTATTTTCAGAAAGTTCTGTGTGTTTACTTGTTTACTGTTTTTAGTTAGATATTTCTAGAAGTAGAAGGTTCTCCAATATTCTTGAATTAGGGTTAAGCTATATATACTCCAGCTGTCCAAGGCTAATCAGAACTGTAATGAGACCTGTAATAAGACATATCAAGAATTGTACAGCGCCATATAAGATTCTATTGGGAGAGCTATTGTGACTTTATCTGTGAATTATTACAACACTTTGTGTGGATTTATTCATATTGCCTGGAACTTTACAAATCATCGGTGGACATTCAATTTCCTTGTGGATTTGTGATTATTGTTAATTTGAAACCTGGAAGGATCAAGGATTATACCAGGACATTCGCATACAGATAAGTAACACTTTAAATCATCGTACTACTCTTGTACCACCACCATCTACTTTAGACATTGTAAACCATCTCTGTACAATATTGTATATATAATTAAATTGTTTTTTGAATTTAGCTGCTGGTTTCTCCTTTCTGTTGTTCGTTAATGTAACATTACTTATTTAGCCTTCGTGTGTCAAGGTTGGCGTTCTGTAGATGGTTAAAGTTATATGTGCAGTAACTGGGGTAAAATTGACGTGTTATTTTTTTCTTCTTTAATCTACTTAAAACAATAAGGTTTGATGAATTAATCTGTAAAAAAATCGTTCAAATAGCTTCAGATGTCTTATAGACATTAGTAACAACACAGAAATTATGTACTGTAAAATTGATGGCTTGATGACCATACCGTCACACATTTCTTTACAATTATTAATAACAATGGTTTCATGGTCTGATCGTATCTACTAATTTCACTTCACTATAAATGTAATGATAATGGTTTTGGCAGTACTGAGTGTTGATGTCGCAATTGATCTCTATGAAGATTTTTTTCAATTTTCTGTTTCTAATCTTATACATATAGCTCAGATTTTCATACGAAATCGCTAAAGACATTCAAGCTATACCGCAACATAATCAATCATTTGGCCACATTTAAAATAGCAATGTCCTTCTCCTCCTGTTCTATAAATTATGAGTTCACACTTGTTGACTATGTCGGTGCGATACTATGATGGAAGCAAACTTTGCAATACACAGAAATTCTTCTGATAATATTTTTCTTTATCAAGAAACATTATTTATTTCACTTAGCCAGTGTTTGTGACACTAGCACTGGCTGGACGTGGTATAATTGGTGTTAGTTATTACCAGACACCAATCACCATTAGAATATCTGATTTTATGTTTAAACAGATATATAGGCTAAATACCTGTCAGCCAATCTATTTCCTTGTTTCTGGTGATAATGATAATCGTGTGGGATGTATGTTTATCTAGACACTTAAAACTTCCATCGCCCATACGTATAAATATATCGTCCGAAGACTGATGTACATCACTATCTGCATATCTTCCCAATGTCTGACGTATACTTTAAAACAAAACTTTTATTACACATGAAGTAAAACTAAAACACCTCACTGGTGTGTCATATTGACAGTCTGATAAAATTCTTTACCTAGGCGGTTTTTTTAAACATTATTGATAGACATTCGTTTGTATAGCATTTTGATAGCGTGATGTATATAGCATGATAGACAATGCCGTGTTAAAGTCGCTTCTCGATACATTTAAATAACTACTAAATAGACTTATTTGGCTCTGTATAATGTTATGTATATTTTTAAACGCCGCATTTATCTCCTTTTATCACACTTTTGTCTTTGATAATGAACGTTTTGCCCATGCGATACTGGTGCTGTCCGCGCCGTCATATCAGCGCCCGGGCTGATATCACATTTTGACGTCATAATTTGATATCAGCCCGGGCTGATATCAGTTATCGGCCCGGGCTGATATCACGTCATCCGGAGTTTTCAGTCCGGATTTTAGAGTTGCCGCTTCGATTCAGTTTCCTACAGACGATAAGTTGAATAACGGATACAATTTTCAATATCAAAATAGCTCTCGGTTAAACGTATTGAGAAAGATATCAGAAATCAGAAATAGTCTGTTTCGTGATGATTTTACTGGAGATAAATGTCTTAACTAAGATCAGGTTGAAATGAGTTTTGTCCACAGTGCCGGAAACAAAGCATCGCAATTCACATAATTATAACACAAAAAGAATGTATTCGGTATAAATAAATCAACGACATGCGTTCGTCAACAAGAAGAGACACAGGAATAAATTAGACAGTTTAATACATGTACGTGCAGTTTTCCCGTCGAATTCATAATTCCTATTTCTTGTCCGTCGTAAAACCGATCATTCTGAAATGAACCAGCTTTGCTGGAATTTGTTGAACATTATCATTTTAAAGTGATAGTTAACACTCACTAGGATCTTGTTAATTTTCCTTAAAATGTATGTTTCAGCTCGTCCATTGAACCGGGGATTATGTATTTGTAAAAAAAACCTATACTGTGTACATGTACATGTAATGAAGTTTTTCCACTGTTTCAACATTAAATTGGCCTACAATATGACCAGTGGAATATCGGTCATTGATCAATACGTTTTTATACATGTTTTTAAATTGTTAAAATTTCTTTCTCCTTTTTTTCAAAATATGTGATAAAAAGTTATGATATGTCAATTTTGATATCGCACCCTTTATCAGCTCTTGACCTGATATCAGCCCTCGGGCCTGCGGCCCTTGGGCTGATATGGCGGTCACGAGCTGATAAAGGGTGCGATATCAAAATTGACATATAATAACCTCTAATTATCATCGATTGGGTACATATTAAAAACAAATATATACCATACACATTGCAATAAAAAATAACGACAGGTTTTTCCTGTAAAAATTCTGCGTTTGACTTATTTAATAAGATAAAATAGTTGTTATAACTGTACTCCGAAAAAGGCGGAGAATATTTCTTTTTAATTCTTAATAATCACGACACAAGTTATAGAAAGGCTAAGGTTGGCTAAATTAAGCTATCGACCAGTTAACTAAATATGAACACGCTTCGAGCCGCTTGAATGACACAATAGATGTAATGGTCTCGCGAAACCATGTTTTTTTATTACAATAATTGTATTTAATAGATTAAAAAAAATTAGCATAAAAACTTCAGATAAATGAAAACTAGGAGAAAAGGTATACGGAGTATAAGATATTTTTTAAATGTTTCTACAACTAAATTGGTTAAGGATCCACTTTATTTTGTAGTAGTATATCAAATTAATTTTATCTGCAATATTCATAAAAATGATTTAAAGATGTCTTTTCAGATGTCTAAACACAGGTTCCAACAGAAAAACTATGATTTTTTTCTAAAGTGCTTGATATATTACGTGCAAACCAGAGCTACTCCCCAGCATCACAAAAACACGGCAATGTGAGCAAGAATTTTAGTTGTGGTCCTTAGCAAATTGTGTGGAGTATATCTTCAGTTCTCTGTTCTTCTGTTTATCATTTGTGGGCTGTGTTCCATATCTGATTGCGATAGGTTCTAGTTGGCAGGTAAGATTATAATGAACACGTCTATGTGTACAACGTGAAGTACTTAACAAGGTTTCTGAAAAATACGACACAATTCATAAATTGTTTTTTTTATTACATTCTAAGATTATTTGTCATTCAAATATGGTAGACTTAATTTTTTTTAATTATAGCTTTCTTTATCTTTACGGTCCACAACATCTTCATTGCAATTTTACATTTGAATTGTTCGTTTTGTTTGAAGATCCCTTCGAAACATTGGAAATTTGACACACTTGACCATACTGTTAATTTATTACTAAGAAAGTGTATACAAATTGCGCACAAATTTACATGAAATTTTAGTTCCTAGAAATAAAAACTTGTCCAGGTCTTTGAGTTTGTAAATTGCCTAAACCAAATGTTTATTTACGCGTTAGGATTATATATATTTGAAGTTTGATACTATAGTTAAAATTATGCCGATATATTACTCACATGTTGCTGTAAAAAACTATATTTGTGTAAACTCTTAGATCGACTATTGTGTTCGCGGGACTCCTGTAACCATCCCTTAAGCAGCTATTTCATTAAATAAAATAAATACACGATACGATGTATATGTCGTTTTTGGCAGTCATGTACAATTCTGCTTCATGTCCCAGCAAGTACTTGTCAATAAATAAATATGTTAATGCATTCTAACTTTGCATTGATGTAGAATAATGTTATATTAAACTAGAATTTTCAATCCTGTCTACTTGTACGTTTCCTCAGTAAGTAGTCAATATATATGCAGTGATTGACCTCTTACGGGTTTTGTTATGAAACCTAATTTAAATTAAAGTTTGAAATAAAAGACTTTACGGGAGTCATTGACTAATATTTAACAATTATTAATTCATAGCCAGTACCTGATATACCTACAGGTATATACTCAATACAATAGCGGAGATATACCATAAAGTAGGTCATCTCGGGTCGCGTACCAAACTCGAGATATTTAAAATTGTATGGGCTGTGACTTGCTGCATTTTTGTCATAGAAAGAAACATTTAAAGTGTTCTACATGTTTTTCTACGTTTCTCTACGATTTCTATAATTACCGACTTTGTATAAATTTATATTCATAAAGTTATTGATTTTTCATTTTTACATATTTCAAATAGCTCGGAAGTCTCTGAATTGTTCCTATCTGATCCGAAGTTGGTCATGCGATACGACTCGGGAGGTTCCGATCTATAAGGGTATTGCCGATGTCGGTCAAGTGATGAAACTCGATTTTCCGATACTACCCGAAAATTTCAAACATGACGGTGATCTGTGACCGCTGTTTTAATGCATGGATTTTCTTTCCTCTTTCTAGATTGTATGTTAGCAAATTTATACTATTTCTATATGTTTAAACAACAGATTTATTAGAGTAAAATTTCATTAATTTAACAAAATTTACAAAAAAACAAATACTGTAAACATTAAATTACCCATAATTGTAGTTTTAAGTATTATGTTTGTCAAAGTTATACGATGTATAATTTCATTAATCAATATATACTTTACAGATAGTCTCCATTTTGATATTAATTTGGTATAGTCTTCTATTATGATCTATATCGCTCGAACATCTGTCGAAGGACTTTAATTACTTTTATTTTCAATCACTGCTACAAAATTAGGCTAACTAAATTCCTCAATTGCTTCCTATATTTTTTAAATAATGGTCTACCGTCAAACAATCAGTATTGGACTAAATTTTAAGTCGTATGTTTTCCCTGGTGCACTCTTGTAATATTCCATCACCGACACTTTGCCTTGCCATAAACTACTCTTACTATAACGAAACATGGGACATCGCAAATTCAATCGTGTGACAACTTACCATTCTGAAATATAATGTGCGGATTATCATTATGTTATCCAATTGTACTATATACAATGACAGCTATATCTATTTCTATAAATAATTCAAATTTTGTTCAGTTTTTGATCACTAGATTACAATGACTATCTTCGAATACTTATTGATTAAGAAAGATTAACGTATCGATATCTGTAATAAAACTGATTTGGGCAAACTCCATATATAATTATCTTTCTAAAATGAATATTTACATTAAATAAGGTATGGAGAGATATTCAGCCATAGAGTAGCTATGTTGTACAGTAGGTTTTCGGATCACGTTTAAAGCCCAACGCATCTCAAAAAAATGGACCTGCTGCTGTGTAAAGGATTGTGTTTGTCAGTAAAATAAGAAATCAGACGTAGATGTACATGTAAAACTCCACCTGAATTGGGTGTATCTTCTTTTACGCACAATGTTTACACGTCTTTTGTTTGTGTTCAGAGCCATTGATTTTGGCTGCCCCGTTTTATCTTACGACATTCTATTGGCGACAAACCTGTATAAAAAGTCATCACGAGTCATAGTAATTACCTGTAGTAATTAAATACCTTGTGTTTTTTCTGTCATGTATTGTGTTAGATGTACTATAGACACCAATCAAAATTATACATAAAGTCGCAAGGAGTTTCAACTGATGAATATATTTGCAAATTGCGAATGACTTATATATTGATAAGCTTGATGTGTATCAGAGGCTCTCAAAACTATGCTTGACCGACTCCTTCTCCAAATCTCTGAAAAACCAAAAGTGTGTGTAGTACGTATACGTATAATATCTTTCCACCCTCGATACTCCAAGGGTTCCGTAACACATACGATCTCTACACCCCTAGACTATATCATAGTAAAACTGAAAGAAGCTCAGAGAAAAAAATATGAACCAATCACAGGCCTGCAAAATATTTTCTTTGAAGAATACATAGAGCGATGCCCAACTTCAAAACCACAAAGTCAGTCACAGTGTACCGTCACACGGCTTTTTTGATGCTCATCAAAGGACTTAATTGCCTGTTTTGATATGCTCATTTTTACTATTAGATAGTTCAGGGGTAAAGAGATCGTAAGTGATCGGAACCCCTGGAGTATCGAGGATGTAATACACCACTGTCGATATAATACAATCAAAAATTAACCCAGTGTATATTTGGATATACATACTAGAGATTTAGCATTTCAATCGATAGGAAATATTTCTTTTGGAAACTGGTCGTAATAAGGTTCACTAGCATATACGAAATTGGTAAACGAAATGTATAAATAAGAAAAATAGTACGTATGCAATGTTATTACTTTTATTGACTCAAAATATGTTAAGTGATTACAACAACTTCAATTTTCTGTAAAATTCACTATGATATTACTAAAATAATGGTAGAGGTATGTCATTTAACGCCAATGAAATCATTTAGTATCAATCATTAAACGCTGTGGATCCATATGGTATTATATCGTCATGGCAAAATTTACCGAGGTTAT